>NC_060214.1:108765000-109121500 GCF_021130785.1 Homalodisca vitripennis
GCAGCAGTAGTGGCCCAACCGCCTCCGCCTCCTGCAGCAGTAGTGGCCCTGCCGCCTCCGCCTCCCTGCAGCAGTAGTGGGCCCAACCGCCTCCGCCTCCTGCAGCAGTAGTGGCCCTGCCGCCTCCGCCCTCCAGCAGCAGTAGTGGCCCCACCGCCCCCTCCTCCTGCAGCAGTAGTGGCCCCACCGCCTCCCCCTCCTGCAGCAGTAGTGGCCCCTGCCGCCTCCGCCTCCTGCAGCAGTAGTGGCTCAACCGCCTCTGCCTCCTGCAGCAGTAGTGGCCCTGCCGCCTCCGCCTCCTGCAGCAGTAGTGGCTCAACCGCCTCCGCCTCCTGCAGCAGTAGTGGCTCAACCGCCTCCGCCTCCTGCAGCAGTAGTGGCCCAACCGCCTCCGCCTCCTGCAGCAGTAGTGGCCCTGCCGCCTCCGCCTCCAGCAGCAGTAGTGGCCCCACCCGCCCCCTCCTCCTGCAGCAGTAGTGGCCCCACCGCCTCCCCCTCCTGCAGCAGTAGTGGCCCCACCGCCTCCGCCTCCTGCAGCAGTAGTGGCTCAACCGCCTCCGCCTCCTGCAGCAGTAGTCGTCCAACCGCCTCTGCCTCCTGAAGTGCAAGCAGCTGGCCCTGCTGTTGCGCCACCCGCTCAGGCAGCACCTGGAAGGTACTGCGTAGTTTGTCTGATGGAGCGTGCTTCACACGTGGTCATTCCTTGTGGTCATGTGTGTTTTGTGCGCTGAATGCACTGACAGGCTACCTGCCTTCCCAGGTCATCCCTCATTGCCCTTTATGCAGGCACAACAGCACTGGGATTTATAGAACATTTTTGGTAGCGTTTATTTATTAATAATTTTTAGTAAGGTTTTATATTTTTTAATTTATAGTGACTGTTCCAATTTTGTTGTTTTATTTTAGATTTTATGTTTCATTTTACTCTACATTAAGATATTGTACAATCGTTTTGTTATTTTGGGTACTTACTTAAAAAACATTGTGTCAATAATTGTTTAATATTTTATATATAACTTTACTTATGTATATATTCTTATTTCTTATAGATTCTAATTTCAAATGTTTTTATAGCCTACGTCTTGATTGTTGTGTGGTTTCCAATTTTGTTGTATTATTTAGATTTTATGTTTCATTTTTACTCTACTCTTAAGATATTGTATAATTATTTTGTTATTTTGGGTTCCTGTTTAAAAACATTTTAAAATCAATAATTGTTAATATTTTTATATATTACATTATTTATGTATAGATTCTTATTTCAAATGTATTTATAGCCTATGTCTTGATTGTTGTGTCCTACACTTATATATAAATAAATACATACTTATATAAGTTAATATGTATATACAATATTAATATGTATATTTTATATTAAATTCATTTGTTCCTCTATGTATTGCCATTTACTGCCTTTTACTCTTTTTTTCAAAAGTACTATTTTAGTACTGCCACTAAACAAACAGACTTACAGACTTGATAAGCGATTCCAGCTTATCCAGTGATCGGCCGCTATAATGGTGGCAATGGTGGCATTTTAAACGTTTTTCCCCTATGAGAACAATGTTTAAAACTTCAAGCAATTTTACGAGCTTATATTTGATTGCAAAATTGTGAGGTAAATCTCATTACCCTCCGGGTGATACATGTTTTTACCTACGGTGATGGGTATATTTTGATTAAAATGTGCGCATGTTAAAAAAAAAACATTTTTTTTAAAGCAAAAACTGTATTGTAGTATATTGTGTTGCATATCAATTTTATTCTGTACATTCGAAGGAATCGGAAAATAATACTATAAGTGGACCTTGCACTAATATGATGACCCATTGTACTCTGCTGAATGTTCAAATTTACTTTTGCAAAAAAGTTTTTTTCAAAATTCTCACAACGAGTACTTTATTATACAAATAAAAATTAAAAATGTGGAATAGCCATTTTGCTCACCTTTTTATGTACATTCCGAAAAACTACACATAAATGGCTCAATTCATTAAAAAACTCAATCTATATATTACAATAATGACTATGTACAACCTCTTTTTCCTGAGCAAACTTCACTGTGATTCAATATCAATGACATCTTCTGGTGTATAAGTTCTCAACCACACGGGATTGGAAAATTCTTGAATAGGCTTATTTGGATTAGGTGTATCATCTTCATCACTATCACTATTATTTACAGTATGATGAGAAATATCTACTTCAGAAGATTCTTCAAAGTTTGGAATTTATTCCTTACCGCTGCCAGAAGAATGACACATCTGAATCAAGTTCCGGCACATCTATATCACTAGTATCTTCCAAATCACTTATTTCATCATCTAAAAACATCTCTGATTTGATCTGAGCCTAAATTGTTATCCATTGCCACTAAATACAGCACAATTCAAAACAATAACACAGTAGACACCATTACTGTATGGGTGTAACAACAGCAGAAAACAGCTGGTTCAAATCATCGATATATCTACCGCCAAAACAATCTATTAGATTCCATAGAGAATATAAAAGAAACTCCAGAATTTCATGATTACGGCACTATATCAAACATTAGATTTCAACGAGAATTGTTGAAGGAACTAGCGTTGCAAAAAGCGCTTACATAATAGTAGCGCTTCGCGACGATATCACCCGGGCGGACGATATAATCGTCGCGGCCGATACTATTATCACCGCGAGGGTAGACAAAAATAACGCATCCAAACGCTGTTTTAAAATTTTTAATTATACAGTAGAATTCCGCCCTATCCGAGGTAAATGGGACCGAGACTACCTCGGATAACGAAAATATCGGATGATCCAGAGACAATGTAAAATAGGTTATACATAACAACAAACATGTTGTATTTTAAAAAAACAGTATTACTTGGAGACAGAGATTCAGAATTGGGAGTAGAGAGCTCAAATGGCGCTATCGTTTTGCAACACTGTGATGATCTAAATGAATAATACAAACAAGTACTGTGGTGTTCGTGCACTTTTTGAAAGATGTAGTATTACAATGATGTCAAACTTTTGATGCATAGACTATGTATTGATTGAGTATATTTGCAAATCATTTGAAAACTACCATGAAACCAGAGTCATTGATTTCGGCACTTATCGGTGTGATCAAAAAAGATTATGAGCCACTAAATCTAAGTCTAGTACAAGATTGATAAACCGAGTACTCTGTTAATTCTGAAAAGAAAACATTATGTATTCCCTCAAATGTAGATTTTTACAACTTGAGAATGGTCCATTTGGTGGAAGAGGCCGTTATTGTGACACGAATGAATAACAAAATTCATGTTTGTCTACATAATATTATGCACGGGCTCAGCCTGATGCAATAGATAGGATATGCGGGTCCGCCAATCCGGATATCCCCGCCAGGCCTCGGCAGACCCGACTGAGCGATTGCTGAGACCACTTTGGGGTTGTAAAATACGCGTGCGGGCGGCGCGGGCCTGACTGTGACACGAACCACAAACCTCGAGGTGCAGAGGCTCTGTTCAATTGGCGATGTTACACAATCATCTCCTGCTCGTCTGTGCAGCTGGCCTGCCTCAGTGGCGTATCGGAGGGGGGGGGTCCAGCGGGTCCGGCCCCCCCCCAAATTTTAAGACGTATTAAAAATAAAGCATGGAGCAGGAGAAAAAAGGAGAGTTGTCATTACTTTTTGTCTACAAACATTAAATTAATTGATTTATTTAATTGAAGTGACCGTTGTTAAAAATACAATTGTCCTTTAGTTTTAAATCATAAAGTATCAAACGATACTTTTGGCTCGGCCTTTCGGATAGTGTAGTTGTTATCACGGTATTTCTATAGGGCGCGGTCACGTGACGTCGCCAAAGTAACGTGAACCGTAACATGGCGAACAGTTTAAATTAGCGACTACTTCGTTCAAATTCGTCTTGAGGACTTAAAATGACTGCTTAGAATTAAGTTACGACGTTGTTTTTAGGTGTCAATAAACTGTAGACGTGTATATAATTATCGGAAAAACATTTAAAAAAATCACTTTCGGTCGGAAATAAAATACACCTGAAAAACTCTAATGATTAGGTAGAACTTCAACTACTTCGGACTTCAGTTATTGGAGGTAAACGTGGTATTTTGATTGAGTTAGGACGAACGATTTTGTTATCATTAAACTATACAATGTAACCTATATAATTATCGAGAAAAAATCACTTCCGTCGGAAAATGCTGAGGAAAACCCTCTACTGATTCAGATTTTGACGATTTAGGATTTCACTGGTTGAGTGGTTGAGGTAAAAATGGTACTTATAATTTTGTTAGGACGTTTATTTTAGGTATTAATGCAACGTCCACTAATTATCGAGAAAGAAAAACAATAAAATCACTTCTGGTTCGGAAAATACCAAGGAAAAGCTCTACTGATTTCACTGGTTGAGTCGTTGAGATAAAAGTGGTACTTAGAAGTATGTTTGAACATTTTGATTTTAGGTATCAATTTGAACGCCGACTAATACCTATATAATTAATTATCGAGGAAAAGTTGAAAAAATCACTTCCGGTCGGATAATACACCGGAAAAATCTCTACTGATAAGAAGTTCCGACTACTTTGGATTTCACTGACTGAGGTATTATTTTCATTTTCCTTGGTATATTCCGATCGGAAGTGATTATTTTTGTTTGTTTTCTCGGTAAATATATATTTATTAGTCGGCATTGAATATAATATCTAAAATCAAAGTCCCTAACATAATTATAAGTAGCCAATCATTTACCTCAACCACTCAACCAGTGAAATCCAAAATCGCAAAACTTGAATCTGTAGAGAGCTTTTCTTCTGTATTTACCGACAGAAAGTGATTTTTTTTCTCGATAATTATAAAGGTAGTCGAGTATTAATGATAAACAAAAATCGTCGTCCTAACTCAATCAAAAATACCACGTTTACCCTCAATAACTGAAGTCCGAAGTAGTTGAAGTTTCTACCTAATCATTAGAAGTTTTTCAGGTGTATTTTATTTTCCGACCGAAAGTGATTTTTTAAATGTTTTTTTTCCCAATAATGAATATACTTCTCGTCTACAGTGTAAATGGATAACAAAAAATCCGTCATTAATAAATTCCATTTCATAAAATACCTCAATCCAGTGAAATCAAAAGTTAGCCGAACTTCTAATCAGTAAGAGTAGTTTTTTTGCGTGTTGGCATTTTCCGTACCCGTTAGTTTTTTGGATTTGTACCCGAGCAACACTCGAAAAATTGCCCTCCTTCTCTCTAAAGGGATTTCGACCGTGTCCAGTGGCCCAATGTCCCCCGCAGAGGTTATTTCAATTTTTCCTCCACAGAATATAGTTAGGGTCAGACTATACTGCTTTGAGTGAAGCTCTGTTTTATGTTCTTTTTCTTTCTTATCCAGTGAATCCAACATCACTTTGTGTGCCCTTTCTAATTCCGGGCAGAATCCGAACTTTGTGTGTACTAGAGGGTTGCTGTGAGAGTTGTATTTTGTGTTTGCCTATTAACATCTTTCCCACTTTTCTATACAGTGCGTAAGTTTACTAAAGCTCCAATATTTTTTTGGTATTTACCTTTTACCAGTGAACTCATTGGCAAATAACACACAAAACGTTCCCTCCCGGATCCCCCAGTATTTTCGAGGGCCCAAATTTTTCGGACCCTGCCCCCGGAACGAAATTTTCTTGGCTTACGCTACCTGGCCATTAGCCCTCCTCCTCAATGCTCACCTGGCATCGTCCGCTCTGTGGCTGACCCGAGTGACAAGTTGGGGGGGGGGGGGGGGGGGGGGGGGGGGGGGGGGGCAGATTATAAACGCTGAATATTAAAAAATAACTACACGTAGAGGGGTTTATAAATTATTTCAGTAACTTATGAGAAGGATAAACCAAAGCTTTCACGTAAAATGTCCTAATTTAAGTGTGTACTCTTTTTAATCCCGCAATATATTAATTGTTTAAACATTATTAGATTGTTTTTTGACATAAGCCAAATAGATTTCTTACATTTTAATCATATATACAGAATTGTAACTGACCTATTTCCGTTAATTAAATCTTAGGACTATTTTCCTTTTAGGGATTTTTTCTACATATTCAATATTTTTGAAATCATTGGTATTAATTCCATATTCGACCTCCCCTAAAACTATACAGTACATACTTTTGGGTTAAATCCCCGTCCACCGGGCTCCAAACTTTCTGCGAATTATCCATGGCTTTTATATCTGCGAGGGATATTATACAAGTACTATTGCTCCAACTAAGACAAAGATTGATCACGTACTAACTGTATGTATTGCTTTAATGTAATAATTGTAAATATATGGATAGGATTAGTGGGAAACCGCCAAAAAGATCCAAACTATATTTGGGCACTTTTATTTATTGGTATTGAGGTAACCAAGTAGGCTGGAAAATGCCATATATAGCCTACAATAATTACGTACGTTATTGATCTTATCTAATCCTAACAAAGTAGTCAGTGTATCATAACTTAATTAACTGGTTTCTTATGTGTCTTGTAAACCTTGGTTGGGGATTTTTTCCAAATTCCTTGAAAAATCCCTATATCAAAGTATTGGATATAAAAAAATAATTCATTATTTGTAATAGATAAAAAGTTGAGAGAGTAACATAATAAAAAATAGTGCAATCTATGATTGCAAACATGTAATCTTTTTCCCCATTAAAAATATTTTTATACTAGATATCACACCTACAATTCTAACAATTTGTTACGCAAAATACTACGGTTTACAGTAACAAACCATATTAAATTGTAAATTTTAGTAGTGAAAGGAAGATTCAAATTTGTGGTATTTTAAATTTTAGAAAACCATTCTACTTATGATGTTTATGTGTTTAGTTTTACGAACTCATTTTTTTGTGCGCCGATCTATCGTTTTATAAACTAAGATGGTTGTAAGATTATATTAGGTGTTGATGGGCCTAATAGATGACAAGGTAAGTTACTATGTGAACAAACTGAAGATAAAAAACCTTTCTATAAAGGTAATGTTTTTTCGTCAATATAATACACTTAGAATTCCTTTGTATAATTGGTGTATGAGGGATAAAGATGTTTCAATCGAGTAGTAATTGAAATTATACGAGGTAACTTAAAAATAATTAAAACATTTGGGTAAAATATCAATTACACATTAGTTATAAAGTTACTAATCAAAACTTTTAATTTAAAAGTGAACTATCTATAAAATCCCAAGAAATAATATAACCACAATATACGAACCCCGAATAATATTATTTCCTATTTACTGTTAATTTTACTAAATTGTTCTTATAGGAAGCAGACAATTTTGGACCTCTTAAGTTTTTGTACCTATCTTAAATAGCTATCTCATTTCACTTAACGTAAAGTGTATGCGGAGTAGTGTAGCCCGTTAGCGAGGGAGGATGGGTGGAGCCAGGGCACTGTAAAATTTAACTGTCCGACAGTAGGAAGGAGCCAGCAGCCATCGCCAAACTTGTTAATCCCTCCCATGACTGGCCCCCTCCTCACGATTTCGGCGTTGACTGACGGAATGGGCTGTTTTCGACGTTGGCGGGAATGTATCTGATTCGGCCCTGGCGATTGGTATGAATTCGGAGTTTCGCGGACAATGTTGAAGAATCTACTTTTAAATTTTCCTAATAAGCACCGATAAATTCTATTTTTACGGTCCGTCAACAACGAAGAGTTTTTCTACATCCAGTCCGTGAGCTCCGAATTTTATTCTGACTCTATAGGAAATCTTTAATTTTTCCGTCTGCCTCTAAAAGTACACATGAAATCCGCCAGGACCGAAATAAATGAAGACAGTCCCGCCAACTCCGAATCCTCCTAGATTCCGTGAGTGGCGAAAAGTAGAAATCGTCCGTGAACCTCGAATATTTTATTATCTTAGACCGATAAGCTCCGAATAATTTATGCTCCTTGCAGTCCCCGTGAACGTCGAATCGAATTCGGAGCCAGACGGAAAGTAATCGTTTTTCGGTCTTGGCGGGGGGGAAACGATTTTCACTATTCGGCCCTGGCGGATTCGGTCCTCAACGGACTCCACCTTAACATTTATAGTGAGTGGCAAATATTTTAATGCAGTTTTAGATTTCAGCGATTAAGTAAGTATGTCCATCTATCTTAAAAAAATGGCCCCAAAACAATACATGGGTCAAGAATATTTGACAGGCGAAGTAGCCAGTCAGCAAGAACTATCGCTCGATTGTGCTTTTGAAACTAAATGTACCAATTAGCTCAAAATTTTAGCAATATCTTTCAAAAAAGAAATAAACGCTTAATGGTTAATTTACTACTTTAGACTGTAAATTCTTAATCCAAATATTATAGATATTGTAGTACCTAAAAAGAAAATTGTTACTCATCCAACAAAAATTAAATTAAGAATGAGGCCATAAATATATACACCTTTTTGACCTACTTTCTTGATTGATGGCCAACAAGCATAGCTTCAAAATTGGCGTCGAAAATAATAATTCACTGGAACGCAGCAATGGTAATGCACATGAAAACATCTACTAAAATTGCCCGTGCAAAGGTGTGGGTAACTGCTGGCAGTGCAAATGTAAGAGATACAATTGTAGTCTAAATTACCATTACAATTTAAAGACTGTTATCAAAACCTAAATTGGTTGTCTTTTGAATAAAAGTTTGGTTCTCGGAGCTGGTGTATGAGTATTATATATTTTCTTGATGAGAAAAAGAGGCAAAATCCAGCAATACAACAAAAAATAAGTAACATCAAATTAACATTGACCATACCCCCCCCCCACCCCCCCCCCCCCCCACCCCCCCCCCCCCCCACCCCCCCCCCCCCCCACCCCCCCCCCCCCCCACCCCCCCCCCCCCCCACCCCCCCCCAGTCTCCACTATGGTTGCTTGCTTTCCAACAGGTAAAAGCATTGGGCACTAACCCTTTCTCTCCACCACCCGCATGGATAATTATTAGTCTCTCGCCCTTGGAAATCGGCATGTTTAACCCTTCATTTGAGCCATCCGACCAAGTTTGGTTAGATACGGAGACGATACTATATAAGATTCGTCTAAATAAATTTAATGGGACGTCCTTGCTCCCTGTAATATTTTCAACGCTCTCTCAATATATTATCCTTTTCTCTCGGATTTCTGGCTTTCATCAATTAATAATCTCCTTATTGTTTGCCGTCCTTCTCCAAGTAAATCTCAGGTCCTTTAATATCCACCTCAAAACTTTTCTCACAACCCTGGAAATTTTTTCCCCCTTATCGCCTCCCTTAATAGTTTTGCAGTCGGTATTCGATGTTCTTCAATATGGAAAGTGTACACTAGTATTCTCACTACACATTTATTGAAGTCATCTAAATGAGGAACTATTCTACGTCGTTGACGGTTTTTGTTTGCCGTAGTAAAACTTGCCTCACACAGGTTACTAACCATCAACTTTTTAAGTTCACTGTTTATTTTAGTCACAAACTCGCTCTGACACTGCAGTTGCTGTCAGCAGTTCTTTGGCGAGCCTTTGACAACGGAATTTTAAGTTTGATGGTTCTGCCTCTTTCCTTCAATAAATGTATAAACATTACTCACAATTTCGCGAGCCTGACTATGAATAGTTCTGCCTTTGACTTTCTACTTTAACTCAACAGACATTATGGGTAAAAGCTAAGCACAAGCTTACCACCACACTCAGCACTGTCACAAAACGTACTGATTTTAGCGAGTGTGATGAGTTATTTGGGCCAATATGGATTCCTGAAAAGTGGGTTTTACCTATGAGTCATAGGAAATGTTTTCGGGACGCAGCGCATAACGGTAACCCCGCCACCCCTCCCGCCAATCACCACACACTCAAGGTCACGCGCACAGCTAAAGTCCTCTCGAACTGAACTTGTTCCTGAAGGCGATAACTTTTGGGTTATTATAACGAATTTCAGTTTATACCAGTGTCTTCCTCACTTGTTTAAGAAATATTGGGAAATGTGACTACCTGAAATATAACAATTAGATTATAAGTAACTGTGACACCTTCACTGCTGTTCTATACGAGACCTGAGTAATCTTGACTAGTATTACGAGTCTAATGCGTTTATAGAGCGTCTGCCGCAATCAACTTGTTAATGTCCAGAGTTATGATTGTGATGGGTGCTACTTTTCTAACAGGTGTTCAAGTTCAAGTTCAAACTCATTTATTTAGAAAAATACATTTTACAAGTATATACTACCCCAAGGCACCTTGCAAGGTTCGTGAGGGAATACAATTGACAATAAACATTTCTTAGTCTTGAAATAATTTTGTATTTCAGGCTAGAATAAGATATCTTTTAAATATTATAAGTTAATAATCAAATTTGTCAGAATCCTATCAAGATCAGAATGTCATAGATCTACATTTTTATGACTTTATAAAACTTTTATCCTAAAAGTGTGCCACTTACTTAGTGGTAAGTCATAGTTTTGAGATCTGTACCCTTGCATTTTAAAAAGTGAATGAAGAAGTTATCTGACTTGATATACGCCAGCTCTATCAATAAAAAGATTATTTGGTTTAAAGTACCACGTTTGGTCGTATAACCTTAAACAGACTGATATGCTGCTCTCATATTAACAGACATTTACTATCATCTGTTTTTAACGGTATAAATTATCATAATTTTTATTCTTGAATTTGTCAGATGATTGAAACATATTTACTATCTGTTGATTAAGCCAAATCAAAAGATGTAATGGATAATTTAGTGTTATGGGAGTGTTCAAGACTATACGAATGGGCCTGTATGTTAACCAGGGATCCTAAGAAAGTTCATGTAAAATTTAAATACAATCGACCCAGCAGTGTTTATGTGATTGAGTAACGCACAATCAAACACATAGAGCACAGTTAGATTGTTATATTATGGTATAAATATAGAAGAGAGGAAGGAAAATAAAATAGTCAAACTATCAATCAACTTGAAAAGAGCGTCAGTATTATACTAGCATTGCTGAAATTAGAGATGCGTATGTAATGCATCTGGCTTGAGTAGAATATTAAATGTAAAATATACACCCTACAAAGGCAATATTATGAAATGTTTAGAATTAATTTTCAACTGACAAATTTCCAGATTTACATAATTAAATTTCACGAGACTATTCCCCTGATTCCAGCTGTAAATACTGATGATTACATTGTTACTGATATCTATCTGCTGTGCTCAAAGTTTGGAGAGTACTTTACTTTCGCATAACAATATTTTAATAGCGACCAGTTATGAAAATAATCTGAGGTTCTGGTCATAACTGAACATATATGTTTTAAAAACTTTATCGTCCTTTCTTTATCGAATGAATCTGTTCGGTTGCTTTGGAAAACTTTAATGTTTTCTAACCCTTACATGCCGAGTGTGATGAGGTCACAAAGTAATCTCTAAGCTAAAGATATCAAAATCTAGTGGCCGGGTTGAAGCCTTCTATATTCTTGTTTCAATACATAAATAAATAATTCATCGAGGAAGTTTTTCCTGAGGGCCTGAAACTGTCTATTGTTGAACTTACTTTGTTCTTGGAATAAAGTTGTCTAATTACTGTGTTGCTAAGCAATGTTCTTTGATTAATAGAATTTGGTCTCACTGTTTTACTGCCTCGGCTCTTTCTCCTGATATCATCATCTAGCACGGATTGAGAGTTTTATGTGACAAAGAATCCCCAAAAACCAATTAACACCATAATCTTATGACTAATATAATAACAATACTCAATACATTACCAACAATAATTTTATTCTTTTACCAAATCGCTTTTAACTTTTCTTAACTCTTGGACTTTGGATTGACCATGAAACATCAATATTAGATGTACATTGCCGTCATTTGACCTCTATATCAATTTAAATGAAAAAACGTTTTTATAATTATGTGGCTTCTGAACTTATGTTAACATTTTTGAATAGAGGGATAGTTTATAAACACATTGTTTTAATTTTTAGTATAATAATTTAGTAGTTTTTTTGACATATTATTATAGTTAATTAGAAAGAGGAATTCAGGAGAACTTGATTTCTTTACTAGGTAATTGCTAGGTGTTTTAGATGTTTACTCACAATCGTAAAAGAGCTGGCTTCGTTTGAAAAGGCCACTCCACGGTAAGTAGATTAGACACGGTAGGGGTCGCGAGGAGGATGCGCAGTAGCATGTGACGTCAACGGGGCCCAGCGCCGACTTCACCGCTACCTGGTTACGTGGAACTACAAGCTACTGTCTGTTTCCGGCTGTCATTCGGCTGTATGTTTCCCGCGTTTTTTGTCATTGTGTCTGACAGTAGGCTGAGTGAAGTGTCTATAGTGCGTTTGATGTTGATATATTTAAGTTTTAAGTTATTTAACAGTCTTAATTTTTGTTAAAAGTACCGTATGTGAACTATGTGTTGGCCTAGTGAAATGTAATAATAATAATGCCGTTGTTGTGCAGTACTGGTTGTTCAAACCATTCAAGACATTCTAAAGAAACGGGAATATCTTTTTCATCGTTTCCCTACGGATATTGATTTAAGAAAACAATGGGTAAATGCATGCAAAAGGGCCGATGAATTTAACGTCGATAACGCCAAAGTATGCTCAGCCCATTTTGGGGAACATGATTTCGAGCGAGACTTAAAATCTGAGTTATTAAATACGAAAAGTAGAAGGATTTTAAAGAACACAGCAGTTCCTTTTCTTTGGTCTGTCAAATTTAAATGAACGTGCAATCTCACGATTAAAACGAGTTGAAAGTAGGGAAACAAAAAAAACAAATTAGTATCATTTTTTGTGAGATCGCCAACATAGATGAACCGTCTGATGCAGAATTCCAGAATCAACCAATGATGAAAAACCTTATAGTAAACGACAAAAGTGAATCAGAATATAATTTATTGTTGAATAAGCAATTAGCCGAAGCAATTGCAAAAAATTTCCGTGTTGGAAAATAAACTTAAGTCATATGAATCTCTTTTTACAAAATCACAACAACAGTAATATTTTGCAAGGTCAGTGTAGGAGTTGGAGCCAAGTGGATGTCTCAAAGGCAATTACATTAAGATGTATTTCAAAAAAGGCATTTTCATTCGTTAGAGATGTGTTAAAGCACCCACTGCCAAGTGAGACTACTATTAAACGTCGGCTAAGTCACTTTTCTATAAAACCTGGTTTCATTGATAATGAGTTTAAAAGTTATGGAAACTCAAGTTTAACGTGTTTTAGTGATTTTGAAAAGAACGTGGTTTTATGTTACGATGAAATGGAAGGTCAACTCTGACTTATGTTATGATAATGTGGAAGATCGAATTTTGGGTCCCATATTCCATGGTACAAGTGATTGTGGTCAGAAGCATAGTAGGTAAGTGGAAGCAACCCGTTTTTTTATGATTTTGACCGACCTGTAGATAAGGCACTTTTGTTTGAAACCATTGCAAAGTGGAAGCTACGGTTTTCGAGTAAGGGCCTTTGTAAGTGACATGGGACCATCTAACCAAAAGCTTATGAAAACCTTGGGTATTATACCTGGCAAAGTAACTAGTTTAAAAAATCCAATTGACGCCACTCGTCAAATTTGGGCCGTTTTTTGATGTTCCACATTTGCTTAAACTTTGTAGGAACCATTTATTGGATCATGGTTATCAAATTGAAATCTGGCGAAGTAGTTTCAAAAGAAATTTTTTCTAAACTCGTTTGAAACTACAACATGAAAAGGATTTGAAGTTTGCTTACAAAATTTCCACCTCTCATATACTTTTGTCAGGTACCGAGAGGCAAAATGTAAGAAAAAAGCCGCAGAGCTACTCTCTGGGACAGTTGCTACAGCAATTGAATTTAACTTTCCCGGAAATGAATCCATTGTAAAGTTTATTAGGATCATTAACAATGGCTTTTGATGTTCTTAATTCGCGAATGCCTAATCACCCATGCAACAAACAACTAAAGGTAGCCTATGGGCTACATTTACAGAGCAAAATCACGCTCCTCAATGAGCTCTTGTGATTTGTTCAGTTCTATGCGTGTCTTGGGAAAGTCCAACTTGTTCCCATTTCAAAATGGCTCTTTCTTATTTCTATATTGAGTATTCAGGGACTGTACAATGATTTGAGAGCTGAAGGCTTACCTACATCATGGCAGCCAGGTGCAATCAGGACATCCTTGAATCGTATTTTTCCCTGATTCGTGGCTTGGACGATTTTATGACCACCCTCTACCGATAGCTGTTGGACAACGAATAAAAGCTTTACTTTAGGGCCACTTTGCAAGTTCTATTGTAGCTACTGGAGGAAACTGTCAAAGTGAAGAGACATCCACCCTCAGCGTTTGATTTATTGAACAGTTTCGATTGTGCTGCGAAAAAGGTCTGAGGAAAAAGTTGAACAAATTGAAACTAGTAGTTTTATAGAAGTTGACCCACAAGAAGAAGATGAGTTGATAGGAGTTATTGAGCCAGAAATAGCAGGAGATATCGGAAACGTAGCTACTAATGAATATGATGTTTTGACTAAAGAAAAAAGACGGATTTGATTCAAATGCTGGCTGGATATATAGCCTATAGGGTAAAGAAGAAAAAACTGGAATCAAATTTTATTTATTGGTCATCCAACGAAAGATTTTCCCATCACAAAACGATTGGCTCTCTGCTATATCACGTGGAGCTCTGATGAGACCGACCAGAGAATGGGAATGGACTGTGAAAAATATGGAAATCGACTTTAACAATTTTCATGTTGTAAATAGCCTTAATAAAGACTGCAATGTAATGAAAACTCTGACTATGTTTTGAAAACCAAATATTGCAATATAGATGAGTATGCAATTCTTTTGCTTTGTGCGAACACGCACATTCTTCAGGATAAAAGCAATGAACAAGAAGAAAAGTGACAAGAGGAAACATTATGGAAACAAAAAAACAAATTGTGGAAGAAAAGAGTCAAAAAAGCTAGCTAAACTTCAATAAATTTCCAACCGAGTAAGTAATGCATAATAAACTCTGCTAATGCAATTATTTTGTCTATTTGTGTTTTAACCTAACGTTTCCTTTAACGTATTTTAAAATTGTATAAAAAATCTATATTTGTGGGTAATATTGATACATTTATGCCAAGTCTCATTGCTTCACAAGAAATGGTAAAACAATAAAACCATTCCGGGACTTTTCAAGCACACTGTTTGACACGACAAACTATATGTTTAATTATAATATTATTAATTGTAAGCATTTAGGATGGTAATATTTTAAATTTCAATTCACTAACAATAATATTATTTCATGTGTAAAAATATTATTCGGATCACCATATCAATGCAGCTATGTAGGCCCAAGTGTAGACCTAGTGTAATTTATTGTACTATTCACAATGTGTATTGATAATATTATATTCGTTAAATTTAAAGCTTTTATTAACAATTAATAGCAGACAAAACATCATTTCAGTTATAAAATACGACTTGCGGGAAATTTGTATTGGAGAGTATGGCAAAGAACGCAATAAAACAATGCTGGGAAGGTAGCAACTAGTAACGTTGTTATGAGCTGGGCACCGCAGCGAGTGGGCCCCGTTGACGTCGTCAGTGGTGGGGGAACATGCGCGTGGCCCATACCGTTTCTATTCTACCTACCGTTCGGGCCACTCACTGCATTTTTCATCAAAGCTACGGCGTTTTCGATTTCTTCAGCCTGCCGAGAGAATTGCTGTATAAAAGACTATAATCTTGCTTCGATTATAAACATGTCTGAAACGAATAGCTTTGAATTTAAAGATTTCTAAAGCGAACGGTTGCCTCAATTTTTATAAAATTGAATACGTTAAATTTTCTCCAGATTCTTCAAATAAATTGAAATTTGAATGTATCAACATGACAAATCACAACGATATTTGTTGAACTTCAAAATATAAAATGTTGTTTAACCACTTATTGTCTACTATACCTTGACACATCATATTCTAGTTGATGTTGGCTTTGACTGTCAATATATAACTATGAATCGGAAACAAATTAAGCAACATCGTAACATGCTTATTGGATAATTGAAGGACGATATGTTCTCGACAGGCTACTCCTTCAGTGGGATTTTCAAGCCGGTGCTTTCTGTACAGGTGAAAAATTATAGTTTAGTAGTGTGTCTAAATATATAGCTATATAACATAAAAGGTTGTATATGATATAATAATAATTTAATAAATTAAAATCCTAAACTAATAAACAAATTCCTACTATTCATAAAACCATCTACAGTAAATAATGTGGAATAACTAAATGATTACATGTATGCTAGAATAAATAACAATACCTCATCTAATAAATATACTACTCAATGCAAACTACCCATACAACCATTCATAACAATTTAATAGAAGTGATCAAGAGTATAAAAAAAGTTAATTTTTTCCTCAGTTTGTATACTAAACAGGTCTATTGTATTGTTATTACACAGTTTTATCTGTGCACCTGGTAAATTTTAAATGCGATAAAGGTAAATAATTACAACGCAATAGTTTGATACAACCAATGATTCCACGAAGACTGTTTGTATATTAGCTAAAACCCTATTTTAAACAATTTGTTATCTATCGTTCATCATATATTATAAGTTGCTATATAATAATGTTAAAAACAAACAAGGAATATTAACGTCCATATCGACGCCTTTTAGTACATCAGCTGAAAATTATTTATCTGACCGCTGTTAATTTTGAGTGCCGTTTTGTGGGTTTAATACTTGTAGTAAATACATTTGGTGTACACCTTTTATGCTGTGATCATTTTAGTATTAATTCTTTAATAACTATAAACTGATAAGCTGTTTAGGGAATGATAATCATATTAATAACACAATGAATAATTGAATACTTACCCAATTAAATTATAAATAAACATAATTAGTAGATGAATTGCAACAATGTGTTAATTGTATATCTAATTCTCTAACAATGTAATCATTTTATGTCCAACTTTGTCTACACAAATAGAGATATTTAACTAATTAACAAGATGTAATTCAAATGTACATATTAGTAATTATTACTAATATACAGGGTGGTATTAATGTTGCAACAACTCAAAATATAGTATTAGTTGAAAAACAATAAAAAGATAATCTTAAAGCTGCATGTATTGTAACTAGGCTAGCAATATGACAAAAAACATTTTTTACAATTTGTCAGACAGGTGTTACCGTCATCTGTTTCTTGATAGAACCGAACTCAAGAGAGCAGAATACTCAATTGAGAGTTTGCTCGGTGTATATGTGCAAGTAGAGTACATGTGGTGGCGTTTTGGACTCTCCTATCCTACTTCAATTAGATCAGTCAGAAAGTGACAGTTTTTTTGATTTCTATTAATAGCTGGCGAGGTGCAGAGCACGTTTTTGATAAACTAAAAACATATTGTGATTGATATCCTATTGTATTTGGAAGTGCAAGTTTTATCTTGGTTGTTTGAAATTACTTTCCAGTCATAAGTTACTAACAGTACTGAAAATGAATGGTCCTATGAGCATGTACAAATTAAAACCCGTGGTTCATTTCCCCGATTCTATAAATATAACCGATACCATGTATAAAATGAAGAATATTTACAGCTCTAATATCAACCCTTCAGAAGAAACTTATAGTATCACCAATGGTCTCCCTAACGTTTTGGAACAGGTTAACAAGCTGTTAAAGGTTTACTTTTAAGTTTTATATATTTTATGTCAAATCTGTATTTCTAGTAAGTGTTCACCTAGATCTGTATTACCAAAGTAATCTATAGTTTGGCATTATTGAGAATGTTGCTAAATTGCAATAAACAAACTAAAAATCACATGGGTAACTTAGGCCTAGTTTCTCATAAAGTACTAAGCATTGCAAACTGAACAGGGAACCAAATTATCAATTAGGCTCTAAATACCCAGCTGCGGTATAAGCAATTGAACGACCAACCAACACAATCGATCATGATTATTGAATCTTTGATATTATCGTGTTAACCCTTTGAGTGCCAAGTATTTTTTGAGTGGGTATACTGAAAAATGCCAGGTATTTTTTCTAGTGGGGTGTACCTTACCTAAAAGTGCCAGCCCTTTTTCAGGCATTTTGCAAGGTTTTATTAAAAAATTCATAGTTCAATTATTTAATAAGATATCAACATGATTCTTTTTTTTATTTTTCTCTGAAAACTCTGTTTAATTAACATAAAATAACAAAGTTACCATAACACTAAATTTAAGAATACCAAAAATAATGGACTTACCTAAAAAAAATCAAAAATATTTTTTAATTTCATTTTTCAACCAAATATTATTATGACAAAAAAAATCATATCCTTTTCTTAGTCCATATCACTGGAAAGTGTTTGCAATTGTCTGTAAATCTTGAAAAATTTATATTATTATCTTCAATAATGAGTAAGTTATACAACTTTTAAGAAACTATTGTCACATTGTTTTTCTGGTAGCTATGGCAACCAAAAATGTTTATATGTGAGTTTCATAGTTTAAGGTTTGATCGGAAGTGTACTATAACAATTTATTTTGAAAAGAGAACGATTCTTCACAAACATTTCAATATGATATTATTTAAAAATATTAAAGGTTATAATTTTTAGTGACTTTTTCCCGAACTTCCGGTAAAATCGGACGTCGGCACTTTTCGACCAACTTTTGTCGTCTGGTAAAATCGGACGTTGGCACTCAAAGGGTTAAAGATTGTTATTTTTCACTAAATAAACTGATAATAGTTATTTGTATATTCCCATTAGTAGGTTAAAATGTAGAAACTACGGCAAATATTTTTTCAAGTCCTGACATCATACTCATTACCTAACTTTCAAGAAAATGTTTTGATGACATGCAGTGTGAAAGCATAAATGGGATAATTAAAATTGATGGTGCTGGAAAATGATCTCTGTTAAAAATAAATTAAATTATGATCTTAAAAAAGCAGGCAAAGACAAAAGATTAACAAAATCCTACCCTTGTAAACTATTTTCTGTTAAATTAGTTGTTTGGGATATGTAGCTTTATTTTGGAGAGGTAGGCCTAAAGATCAGATTTTTTATCGATTTAACTTGCCATGGCAAAATTACAACATGGATGTCTTATATGGAAGTTTTACTAAGTATTAACAGTGTATGTGAGTGTTTTGTGTGGATTTAGTAATCTAGCTTATTATTTTAATGTGATTAATAAAGTAGAATTTTAAAATTAAATTTATTTTTGTATTTATTTGTAGCTTTTTATACATCTACTAACATTGTAAAATTAAGCCATCAAAACAATACACTCTGTTTTAAAGATTCACCAGATTTTACAAGTTTTCAAAGTAGGTTAATAAAACTTGAAATCAGCCTTTTCTTACCTGTAAACTTAATTAAAACTGTATAAAATGTTGTGAGATTCAGGCAATTCTAAAATATTAATATTTAATATGCCCCAAGTATATTTTGACACACTCTTTGTTTGTTATCACATATTTTATGAAACTAGTAAACTGAATGATAAGACCCATAATGTTGTGTGATGACTTTGTTAGTCATATAGTGATGTATATTTAATAAATTGAAATATTGCATAAATTTTAGATTCAAAACACACATTAATTTATTTCTTATCTTTTGATTGAAAGTAATTGAATTTAGTTTTTTCTAGTGGATATTATACTTTGATCAATTTTCTTGGACTAGAATGTATGCTTGAAAAGTGAAATTGAGACTCATGTTTGTTGATCAATCCAAAAACAAGTCCAGAAATAGTATCTACACTAGGGTGACCAAATGTCCAGAAAAACCCGGAATTGTCCTGAAAAATTGTTTTGTGACACTCTAAAGTCCTGGAATCCAGTTTTAAAAATATATTTAACTGTAGTGTTTCCTATTTGATACAATAAAGTAATATATTGTGAAGATTTCTTTGACTGTTTGTGGTCAAACTGTGCGCATGTACTTTTGTTGCACTTAACTAAACAAAAAACAACCATGTTTTGACAAAATAAGGTCTGTTGATGAAAAGGTTGTGTCAGTTAAAAGTTGTACTTGTATTCATGTATTAATTAGTAGTGTCGTATTGAACTGCACAGTGCCGAAACTGATTGCAAACTGATTTCTTATTGTAATGATTTGAACTGTATTAAAAGAGAGTGTTTTGGTTATGAGTGCATTTAGTCTTTGTGTTACATTTATCTCAATATTAAAACAAACACTGTGACCCTGCAAATAAATCATAGAAATATTTTTGGGGAGACATATTCGTTATTCGGTTGTTTTTTATTGGAAAATTCGATAAATTATCAACTTCGATATGTACAGTTCATATACACAATAAGTTTTAATATTCTTTTGTATGAACTTATACATAGAATATTAAGTTTTAATATAAAATACAGAAACCAGAATAATCTTGTACATTATAATAAACAACTCAAATTTAACACTAACGTTACAAAGCAACAAAACCAACTATGGCCTAGACTTAGATATCAAAGAAACCTTACAATATTAATAACTTGCCTAGCTATATATCAATGAGTAACTACTTTTGTGAAAGGAGGAAAGAATTCTTCCCATGGGTCATCAGTAGCCAAACCCACATGTTGAAACCACTTAAACAAATCTCGTCACTTGTGAAAAATTTCTCACATATTTTCCTCATTCATCGTCATTTTCACAGTCTCAAAATATTAGTTACTTCTTGCTGTTTATTGCTTAGATCAAAATTACTGTAGACAATAAGTTGAAATCATATACTATGTTAAATAAATCGTAATATAGAATTATTCCTTCGGATAAAAACATTGAACCATTTGATAAAAACAACCGAATAAAGAGTGTAGGCTGCTTATCAAAGTCTACCCATATTTTTCTGTCCGTAGAACAATCGACCAGTTAGTCGTTGGGGGGGGGGGGGGTCTGGGTGCAAATTTGTTCTGGTTTATTCCAAAAATGACTTGATCATCTTAATCTACACCCACACAGATGTTTATTTTATGTAAGATATGTTCCTGGATGCCGAGTCGGCTTATCCACCCAGATTTGAGTCCCAGTTTTCTGAAGCTAACAAGTAATCAATCATCTGTATGTAGCCTGATGTAATATGATAATTTTGGCTAGACCTTTTGATCATCCACAAAAAGTGATAAAAATAAATACTCTGAGGTCTTAGGTATTTAGAAATTGGTAGACGGTTTCAAATTAGTCTCAGTTTTATCTGTTTTGTATATATTGCTCATCACTGTTTCAGAATTTATCTTAAAGGGCTTTAGGTATTATATCCTAATGAGGTTACCAAGTTCGCAAGCAAACTCAGCATGAGTTGAGCTTAGAAATCTCTAGCTTATCTCCGGGACCTGAGGTCTGTTTGGAGATTGTGGGGAATGTTACTCAAATAGACAAAGATGACTATTGTGTGTGGCCAGAGGCCCATACTCAACCAAGTATAAGTAAGGTAAGTTAAATGGGGTCATGGATAGAAAGCTTCAGACAATACTGCTTGAAAATTATGGAAAGTTATGTTGTTAGAGTGTTACAAAGTAACTAAACTAATATTGGAATACGTATTCTCTTAATTGGAGAAATTAAATTTATTTTCCAAAATTAAAATTTTAAAATTTCGTTAAAACTGTTAAAGGCTAAATATATTCTTTGTGAATTTATTGTTTTATCTCATAGTGTACACAAAAAAGTTCCTTTTCTGTTTCAGTATTAAAGGTTTGTTCAGAGATTATTCAATCTCTAGTTAGATCTTACTTTTAGAGCAATTTTTTTGAAAGCAATTGTTTGAAAGAGATAATTTATAGTGGAAATAAGACTCTTTTAGTTACTACTACCGTTTTGTGTCAACACTATGCCGACTCATAAACTATTAATTTATTGTTTTATTTCATAGTCTACACAAAACAATTCCCTTTCTGTTTTAGTATTAGAGGTATGTTCGGAGATTATTCAATCCTTAGTTCGATCTTACTTTTAGAGCAATTTTTTTTAAAAGAAATTGTTTGAAAGAGATATTTATAGTGGAAATAAGACTTTTCTAGTTTCTACTACCATATTGTGTCAACACTCTGTCGACTCGGTAAACTATGTAATGACGTCCTTTCTCACTGTAACTGCATTCGCTAACATCGTATTCTCTTGCGGAACACGATGTTGATAAAAAAATTTCCATTATGGCAGAGATTTGGGAGTTATTACCAGTGAGTATTGGTATGCACAATAACATTTATGGATTATTTTTCTTCAAATCCAGATTGTCCTTAATGATTTCAACAAGTTCTCTATTGTTGGTCTATGACTGCCAGCTTACATATTTTGAGCCAAGACACAACTAAATATTTATGTAGAATTTTACAAACAATAGTTGCTGAGATTTCTAGGTCATCTTTTAGTTCAACAGTTTACCACTTTACGTTGATTGCCACATGAACATGTTAAACACGTACAGTTTTTTTTTGTCATTGAAAATTCCGCTAGAACACGAATTGTGCACTGAACTGTGGCCATTTTTAAACTGCCTAAACCATACTTTTGTTTTGGTATCCCCATGGCTGATGTCAGTGATATATCATCATGGTTTTTCTTATCGCATCAATAGCTTTGGACGAAAAGTGGCAAAGTTTTTGAAAACTCATTGGAGATTTTATGATAGGGATTTTCTATCATTGGAGTGTAGGGTTGTGATGCTAGAACATGCAGTGGCAAGCTGGGTGGTGTGACAAGAACATGCAGTTCACTGAAAAGGTGGAATGGTTCGTCCACTCCCAATAAATATTCCTCACAGACTACATGATATATCTTCTAAACGTAAGGTGTAGCTGAAGGTTGAATACTTACCGAAAAAAACTTATATTTGAAACATGCCTAAACAAAAACTTTTATAGTTGTTTTGATTTACAGAAGTCTCCTGTTGAAGTGGAAGAACTGAAAAAGCGCCAAGAAGCCATCCTCAAACAGCTAACATACTTAAAAGAACAGATGCTGGCCCTAAGGGAGGAATTGGGCAAGAAAAACTCAAGCTCAGATCCATCAAGCTTAGTTTCTAAAAAGATAAGCCCATCACATACCAACATCGCTAAAGAAGTATCGTGGGTAAGTAGACTGTTGACGGCATTAATAAGATCCTACTATTACATTTTCTGCATTTCAGTTATTATTAAGTCAGTCAAGAGACTTAGGAAAGATAGTAATCTCATTAGTAATATCCAAGATATCCAAAAAAAGTTTAGGCACTACCACATATGGAAGTACTTTGATTTCAGTATCATATCTTACAAACAGGAAACTCTTGTTTCAGCAAGGCATAAATTAATTTTGTAATCTTGTCATATCTGGTTTTCAGGCACTCAGAAACTTTTTACTTTATAACTGTTGGCTATAACCGTTTCAAGCTGGAAGAAAAAATTATTACCTCTTATATCTGCGGCATTGATTTTATTAAAGTTTTATAGAACCATCACATGCAAAATCTTTATTTAACTTACATATGTTTTTGTATGATTACATTTTTCAATAGTAAATTATTTTTTCATATTGTACTTAAGGTTTCCGGTACCACACAATTTTCAGAATTCTGTAACAAAATACAGTAAAGCAATGTTTATCTAAGTCAGGTAGTAATTTGCTGTTCTGTATTTTTGTGATTATAAAAATGTAATGTCAAAAAATAAATTTAAAGCATTACAACTGTAAGAAGTAATTTAAAACTGTTCTGTGGATACCTCACAATGTCTATGTTTAGCCATGATTGTCAAAGTGAATACATTTTACTTGTTTATTAATTTAAAATTGTATTATTTTGATATTATTATTATTTTTATTTATTTATTTTGTTTATTGTTTGTTAAAGTATCGTAATACAGTGGTTTAAATATGCAGTATTAAAGGCATGTATTTATTTTTGTAGTATTAATGGAGTGAAAATGACTTTTTTTCAATCTTTAAAATACTTGAGCAGTTTGAATTTTTTATACCAGTTTCCTGAGATTTGATATATCCAATTTCTGCTGAATTTGGTATTGTTTTGGTTCATTAAACTACTTAAGTTAATTTTAAAGTGCTTTAAATCTCAAATGTCATTTTGTGCATTTGCGGTATGAACAAGCACTATCTCCTACAGCCATGGGTTATCTTGCTAATGAGTGAGTGCACTGTAAAATAACGGTTCTCTTTATGTTGTAACCTCTTAATAGGGCCAGATGTCTTAATTATTACTGGCCAGTTTCAATGTATTGATTTCTGTCAATTCGCAGAACCATCATGTGATCGAATTGGTCTTTATTATTGCTTTAATGACGATCACGTTTTCATTTAAATAACACTGCCACAGCCTGTTATACTAATATTGGTTAGATGATTTACTATGTCTATTACCGGATCAAATAGCACAAGGTTTATGGAATAAATGTTTGTTAAATTATTAGTATGAGGACACACAGAATAACTTCAATCCGAACAGAGTAAACACGTTTTTCCTTTAAGTGTTTACTAGATTAGTTAAAAAATAATTTAAGTTAAAGTAAGATTATTTAATAAATGAAATTAGGACTAAGATGCTCACTCATATACTTATCCTGTGGACCAATGATTCAAGTTGACTTCCAGCCTAACACAATCGCTGCAGCAGGCTGCTTTTGTAGTACTGCCGTACAACCGCGCCACGCGATGGGTCTGCTAAAGCAGCCCCCCTCCAAAACCCTAACTCATTGTGTAAGGTCAGTAAATTACTAAAAAGTAAAAAAAAAACGAAAAAAACAATTCATGAATTGACCATTCTCGGATCACCATCTTACTTCATTTTCTCTGTTGTGTTTTGTTTGTTGTTGTTTTTATTGCATCGTGACTATGTATATGTAACTGGTGTCCAGTGTAGGATGATATTGAACATCTGTTTTCTGACGGATAAGAATCTGTGTATTGTAGCGGTATCACCTGATTTTGCAGGCACTCATATCAGTATGCGCACAGATTATTTTACTGAAAACATTATGTTATGCATAGGAGAAAATCGTTGATCTAAAAATCGTTTGTCCTGTATCTAAGGCAACTGTGTGGGCTGCAAGGTATTGTACTTGAATAAAAAAAACTGTGAAAAGGAGTTGGAAAAAAGCGAACACACCAAATAAAAAACTTCATAGGAAAAAAAGGAAGTGACCCGATAATTGTACCACAGTTGTAGTTGTTGATAGGAAGGTTATTTTAGATGTGATAACGGATTTTTACATCAACAAAAAAGATGTTCTAACTTGTAAGAAATTGTTACCATTACTACGTTAAAAAATAGGGTTTAATTGGGGTTATTGGACATTAAGATGTGTTATAAAGGAAATGGGATTCAAGTGTAGGAAATGTGGCCAGGAGAGGAGTTTTGATAGAATGGGAGGACATTGTGAATTGGGGGTACAAATATTTACACC
Source organism: Homalodisca vitripennis (assembly GCF_021130785.1). Classification (NCBI taxonomy): domain Eukaryota; kingdom Metazoa; phylum Arthropoda; class Insecta; order Hemiptera; family Cicadellidae; genus Homalodisca; species Homalodisca vitripennis. The sequence continues at coordinate 108,790,359 of NC_060214.1, forward strand.
AGATAAAATCACTAAGAGACAGTGATGCTTAGGTATTTGGATAAAACATAGGTTGGCGGAAACTTGACTTTCCGCAAGTGTTGGCAGATTAATACTATTGATGGTGTTTTACCCAATATAAAATCATTTAAAAGTTGTTGATATACAATCAGAACATAAGTTTTTTGGCTGGAGGTTAGCTGAACACTGCGTGGAGACTATCTAAATTTGCCTGCAAACTCAGTGCTGATCATGGACAATAGTCCATACCATCTAGTGCAAAATTTCAAAGTACTAAAAAATCATCACCAAAGAAATACTTGATTGACTAGCTACAGAGACAGTGGAAAACTAAGTACCAGGAATACGATATATAAATACACCTTCACTGAGAATATTGTGGACTCAAACTGACCATTCTAAAAAATAGCGACTCACTGAATTATATAGTGTTATTTGGCTTTTTTTGCAGAAACAACAGAAATCAAATTCACAATTAGATTGTTCGAGCCAATATAGCAAGTCTTCACCTTGAATTGCATATGTCATTTAACTTGATAACTTATAATTTGCACAAAAAATAACTACTTATTGATAGGAATACATTTTAGCTCTTATGAGCTGTTAAAAACACTGCAAAATACTGATTGCAGATGTAAAATAAATAATTCATAGCAGGAAAACAGTTTATTCTAGTCAAAAACATACAATGGGCAAGATTTAGTGCTTGATTTGACCTTTGCAGTTGTACAGTTTAGTTGGTCATTACCTACAAACCAATCTAACTGGGATTTTTGAAAAGTAATGTAAATGCTATGGGGACACAAAGTCTCTTATTTTAAACATAGTAAATAGTTTTATTGTGATTAAACAAATTGCAAACTTGTGCAAGGTATATTATAAATAAAATAGCAAGTTCATTTAATTATCTTTCGTTTTGTATGCATTACTTTGCATTTTGAGTAGTGTTGATTTGTAACAAAAGCTACCATAACAACTACATTGTAGCTCCATGGCCGTTACATGACATTCAAAAACCTACGAAGTAGCTCTATGGTCGTTCTAGGTTTAAGTTACAGTGTATGCCAAATTTATACATTACTCTTTTTCATGTATATTTCCTAAAACTGACTTCATTCATTTAACAAGAACTTAAAAGAAACAAAAATAAATGTGCTCATTATATTAAAAATTTAAATTTAATTCTTGTTCTTTAAAAAAAATGTGTACTAAATGTTTCATTCATAATTCTCTGGAAACTTATTACTAGCTTGTTACTGTCTTTACAACATCAACATCAAAGCAGCTGTAGACAAAGCCTATAGAAAAGAAATATGATATTTAATCAAAGTTATTAACTCACAGTATTGATTGAGCTTTTTTTATTGGTGGAAATTTTCTAGCCATTGGAGATTTAAGAGGCAGAAGACAAATACGTCTCAGTGAGACAATCTTGTTATCAATAATGATAACATGCTCAATGTGTCAGTCGTCTCTGTGACAAAATCTAGTATACATTCTACAATGGAAGGAAAGGTTAACTAAAACAGTTTTATACTATTCACAATAATACTATTATGTACTATTAGTTTTATTTATTTATGTAAAATAGGCACTGTGCTTTATGTCTGCTTATCTGTAAAATATAGTCATATCACTGTACTATTATGATTAGTACAAGTAATCTTTTGTTTATCTATATTGAGTAGTAATCTTTACACCCTATTTTTGTACTGAGTAACTTTTACTTATGAATAACAACATGTAAGCTTTCTATTTTGTATGTAAAAGTCTTAAAAAATGTTAATGACTGTTTATAAAGGATAGCTGTGGTTCAGTTAATTTTTTTCAAAATATTCTGCTGAAGCTAATTTTTAGTTATACTAGTTGTAACACCTTTTCTTTAAAAGACATGATCGAGAACGTGTAGGAAGCTAAGATTTTTGCAATTGTTCTCATGTTTTAATTGGAGTCCATTCTACGCCAATGCAATTTTAGTTGATTATATTAATCATTTGTAATTAAAAAAATTGATACCCATTTGCAAATTTTTAACATCCCGGGGATTGAACTTGTGACTCCTGGGTATAGAGTCAGAGCTTAGTCCTATGTCACAGTGAAGCCCTTGGTTATGTCAGGTCAATCCTATGTTACAGCAACAGAGGAGATCATCAGCTTGAGAGCGTTAACTCACATTGTCTCTGATGAGACTACCAGCAGGACATAAGTCTCATCGGATCCGGTTGTTAATTTATAGTTGAAATCTCGTAAAGTGATAATAATCAGCTTAAATCATTCTACGAGGGTAATTCGGAAAGTAAGGTCCGATTCACGTTAACCAGACAAACAGTAAGCGAGCAGCGAAATGCGCATGCGCCCTGACTCCCGGTATGCATTGCGCGCAGAACGACGCCATTTCCAGTGAAATCGTTGTAGTCTGCTGTTTTCTATGCCTATTTAAAATGTTTAAAACTATTGAACGTCCCGCCGACTGTGAAATACGGTCTGTGATACGGTTTTTTGACAGCAAGGGACGTTTCAGCAGCGGATATTCATCGACAGATAAGTGAAGTGTACGATCCAAATGCAATGAGTGACAGCAAAGTACGGAAGTGGGTGAGAGCTTTTAAAGATGGACGGGAAAATGTCCATGACGAACCACGATCTGGTCGGCCTTCAGTGATCACCGAAGATTTGGTGAAAAGCCGTCGATGAAACAATTCTTGAAAATCGGCGATTCACTGTTTCTTCATTAGCAATAGAATTTCCAAACGTGAGTAGAACCACATTGTTTAAAATTGTTTCTGAGATTTTTGGATTTTTCGCAAATTGTGCTCACGTTTGGTTCCCAGGCTGCTTACTGAGGAACACAAAAAAAGAAGAATGGGTATTGCTCTTGAATTTTTGATCCAATATCACCAGGAAGGTGATAACCTTTTAGACCACATTATGACGGGTGATGAGACATGGGTTTCCCACATAACCCCAAAAACGAAAACGCGTCGATGGAGTGGCGTCACTCGACGTCACCGGCATTTGCGTCGTCACTCGACGGCGGCGGCCGACTTCTATGACACCGGCATTCAAAAACTTGTAGATCGTTATGAAAAGTGTTTTAAAAAAAGTGGAAATTATGTAGAAAAATAGTGATTGATGTCAGGAATGAAATAAAACAAGTTTTTTTGAAAAATCTGTTGTGGTTTTTTTTTAAATAAAACAACGGACCTTACTTTCCGAATTACCCTCGTAAATAAAGGAAAGTGAAAAGGAGTGTTTAGGATTACTGGTCCTTTTTATAATTTTTGCATCCATTCTGTTCACTTACAACACTCAATTCACCGTAACAGTAATTGAAATCAACTGTGCTCAAGTAGAATGACTGAAAATAGTCATTTGTAGTAATAATTAAGTTCTTTTGTTTTGCATATATTTTTTTCATTGTATACTCAACCTGCTTTATTTCCTTGGCTGTTAAACTTTCTGGTACTTGCAAACCTATTGTTATAGATTAAATAGAAAGTTAAGAGCTGAATCATTTGATGTGTTTTCTGATCTGAAAGAACTTTTGGCACCCATCGAGTACAAGACTTTTGTTATCAGAACCTGTCTCTCACTATCTCATACAGAACAGCTGGAAATTATTTTAAACATTGAATAACAGTTAAATGTGATTATTGCTAGTTATACCATTGGATTTCTCAACAAGTTCGTCAGTGACCACAGGCGGCCTGTGACAACAACTTCTTCACTTCCTTTATCTGTGGTTCATACACAACACAAAGTTCTCTGTGCATTTCTGCTGTTAAATATGGTGCAGCCATGAAGAACTGAACGACAGCGCTCACACATTTCACACTTGGGGGGGACTTTCGATTGAAGCACACATTTAGGAAAAATTAGCACTTGATCGACTCTCACTCCACCATGGATGAATGCACACTGTCCTGATACGCAGATTAGTACAAAATTGGTGGCGCTAACCCTTCACACCTTGCGTAGTGAGCAAATAGAGTTTACTTTCTAATCAGCTGTTGTAAACTTTCAATATTTTACACAACTAATCTAGAAAATTTTGATGAATACAAAACCCATTATCACTACTAGCTGAGACAGGACATTGTGCGCTCTTCGGTTCGTCACCTGTCATTGTGCGAGCATGTAGTGTCTTATTTTGTACTTCAACAAATTCTCCATTATTTTACAAACATCAGGAATCATTGAGGGTTGCATTACACTCCTGAAAGATTATCTTCTCAACCAGGTATATTATTCTATTGAAGACTTTTTAAATTAGTAATAAACAAAATCTATGTTGATCGGTTCTTTAGTAACACCATTATTGACATTGCTATAAACAGTTTCTTTTTAGCAATTATGAATTTTGTTTAACAATTAACATTTTAAAGTATTTACCTTTTTGACATATCATATATGTACATATAGTTAGGTGTAATTGAAGAAAATAAAATTGATGATAATTCTTATGCCTATTGATACAAATTTATTTGCCAAACATTTTTTAAGAGTATACTCATTTGATACACAAACTAATAAATACTTTTGTCAGACAAAATAATTACTGAAAGTATTGTACATTTGTATGATGTGTATCCTTTACAATTGGCTGAATGGTTCATAGAACATGGATCAAGGATGGTAAAAAGAAAAGAATCAAGAATCTTTATTGTTGTCCTACTTAAAAGTATTAACAATGTCAGAGCTGGTATGAGTTAGGCCACATCAATTGTCACATTTCTTATAACTAATTAAAATTCCTTAAAACCAGTTTAAAATTCAACATTTACAACTAATTAAAATTCCTTAAAACTAGTTTAAAATTCAACATTCAATGTTATTAACAACAAGGAATGCTGAGAGACTTCCAGTTTTAATGCACAAGATTATTTTGAGAATGGTGTAATTTGTTGATTGGTTGAGTAAAAAAAATAAGCTTCCACCTGTCTTCATTTTGACTTCCAATAGTTCCGTAAACAAAAGAACTCTCAGTATGAAAGGAAGATCAAAGGGGAATTGATTGAAGATAATTTCCACTTAGTTCTCTTTCCAACAAGAGCGACTGTTTATTTATTAGTCAGTCTGTTACACCCAAAACTATCTTCCATATGGTGTAAACAGCATATAAGTAAAATGGTACTCAATGGTTTCATATGGTTAGTAGAACTACAATTAAATTCAAATACGTTTGTTTTCATGAAATTACACAACTTAATACATTTATATGAAGTAAGAAATTGACAACACATTTAAGCGTGTTGCCCAGTTTTGATCTAGATTTGTACAAGAAGAAATAGTTTAAATAACAAATGCTCTATAGAAATATCCAAATAATAATAACGTCTTGACAGTTTATACAAATAAATTAAGTACAAAAAATGTTTATTCAGATAAAATATTAAATTTTGAATTTGATTAAACATATTACAAAATATCTATGTGCAAGTTTTGAAATGAAACATGTTAAGATTATATAACACAATATTAAAAAATAATAAAAAGACATCACAACGTTTTAGATACAATGTTGCTGCGAAGTCTTTGTTATAAGCGGAAGTCATTGACTTTATCAGTAATGTTTAGTAGCGGGAGGTGAAGGTGAGGAAAACCCGGCAATGTCTGGGACGATCATTTGATAATCAAGAAAGCTTTAGGAACAGGAAGCGTGAGAGGAGACAATATTTAAAAACTGTAATCAGTGCCCCTTGCATCATATACTAATGCAAGGAGGTGCAATATTGCATACTCTGAAAGCTATTTAGGATGGATAGAGAGGTGGATGATTTGATTTATAAATATTATGGTACCTTCTAGAGTTTTAATTAAATGGGTTCTGTAGGATGGTGTGATCAAGGAGGTGGTGCTGCATGCCAGTCCGGACAGTCCGCCGTACTCTCTACTGGCTATCAACCTGCTGTGGCCTGACGTGTTGAGGCTACAAGTAACTTGCCACTCACACTCGTCGGTGCAGACTCTACCTCCGCACCTGACCGCCTTCTCCGCTCTTGCCGCTACTCCTGCTCCCACCCTGCAGGTGCGGCTCATCTGGAAACAGAGTGAGTAGTCCACCGAAAATATTGATATTTTCAGGGCTAAAGTGAGTTGTTTAACCCTTTGCACTCGAAAGGCCAGCAGCACTGACCACGATGAGGTTGCAGACAGCTCACATTAGTTTTGCCATAGTTTGTCCTCGCAAATCATATGGCCAGTACAGATGGCGGCGCAACTGTCATTGACAGCTCGGTGGCCATATTTGTTGTTTACCTCCCAGATCGGAATTATTTTTCAATATCCTCCGTGTTATCCTACTACTCATTAACAGACAATCTCAGGTATTTCAAAATACTTAAACTGTGAAATTTTGCTCTAAAAGTTAAATGAAATAAATCTAGGGAATTAATCGTCCACTGACTACAGCTATTAAACTTTAATGAATAAATTAATAAAGTTCAGAATTAGAATCTTTAAAATTTGGAAATTATAAATAAAAAAAAAGATTATTCTTAGTAAAATGTCTTCCAGATTGTAATACTGTTACAATAAAATAATTCAATTTGCAATCTCTGTGTTAATCAGCTGAGTGTACATTTGATGAACTCTCACAATATACATAATGGAATACTAATATTAGCTATAAATAAAGTAAACTTGTCTATGTGATAAATTTAAAAAAAGTTTACCATTGAATATTTCTTTTGTCATTCATTTTCAGTATTAGTTCTATTTTAAGATTGTGCAATTGATTTTTAAACGAATAACTTTTTTTACATTTTGGTTTACTATCCTTTAAAATTGGTACTATTTCTTAAGGCAGGAAGAATTATAAAATTGTTTTATTATTCTACAAGGAGTGGGAAAATTTTGGGACATTTTGCAATCATGCTCAAAGAATAACAGTTGAAGATAAAGACATGAATTTTTTACTGTATATACAAAGTAATTTCATAAGGAATAATACTATTAAAAACCATGTCTTTTTCTTAGATTAGATTTAATTCAAATAATTATAATTTCCTTAAGTTATAAATGAATAATAAAACATGTCACTCCTTGAAGTTAACTCAGTACATACTAAAAAAATGTAACATTTTTATCTTCAGTGGTTTTTTTTTATTTAGACCTAATAACAAAATTGCCTGAATTCCACATGTTAAATGCTTGTAATTAGTTCTTTATGGAAAAATTTCTACTATTTCTATCTTGAAGGAATTGTCTAACAGAATTATAAATGTTAAATAACAAAATATTTTCCTAACAAAACGTTGAATTCACTACCTTAAATTCTATCTAATGCTGTTCAGATATTTCATTAGTTAAATTAATTATTTTTAACCTCGAAACAAATGAAATAAAAAGATATTATATCTTTAAAATATAAAATATTTGTACATATCCCTATTTAAATGTTTGTAAAATAGACTTAGTTAAGTGTTGTGTGGGGTTTTCAGTGGGTCAAGACTGCGAGTTGGTGATTTCTCCTCTGAGTCACTGCGCGATACGTGGGGAGGTCAACCTACTGCGTTATCTGTACCGTACGATCTCGACCCCAAGTGACGACTTGCTCAGCGACCTCAAGCTAGATAGCACCCTGGACATCTGCCACCGGCTGGTGCACGCACGCACGGTGCGCGACAAGCAACTACAGGTGCGAGCACTCAACGCGCGGCTGGGAAAGTCCACGTGGTTAGGTGGCGAAGAGATGGGAATTGCGGACCTGGCCGCGTGGTCAGCTCTACGGACCGTCTCCAACGTCGATCTGAGCCAGAACATGAGCAAATGGCAGAGTCGGTGTTGTGCTGCAATTGGAGTCGGTGAGTTATGAGGTACACTGGAATGCTTGAAATAAATTTTAAGAATTACACTTTTTTCATAATTAAAGCGTTCTGAGCTTAAATCAATTTTAAAAAGAAAATTACTTGACCAAAACGTGTTATGAATTGTTTCATACATTATTGCAGCATGAAAATCATACTGTTTAATTACAAAAAAGTTTATCTTGAGAGTTACGGCAATGACCAAGTCAGTAATAGATTACAGGCAAAAACCAGGATGTGTTGTGAGCCGCAGTGATATTCCGTTATTGTTTTTTAACAAATAAATGCATATTTTGTAAATTTCATACAAAAAACACACATTAGAGTTAAACTTGCAGTGCAGTATATAGTTCAAATATACAATTCACAATTCAAAACCTTATTTATTTTCCAAATAAAGAAATTACAATTCCATAATAGATTAATATATACTATAATAATTTTAAAAATATGATTAAAACATAAATATTTCCTAAAAATATAGGAAAAAAGTACCCACATAGGCAAGCCTGTGCGTGGGTACGAGTCATTGAAAAAAGAGGTCGACCTACATTGCTGATAGTATTATGCTATTAGCTTGCTTTTCATCAAGAATTGATTACATCATATGGCTATAAATAGCAAATATCAATACCAACTGGAAGCAAACTTCTATGGCGGTCCGCTTTATTTGAAATTTGGATTTTTTGAGATAGACTTTTCCCATGACCTTTGGATAAACACATCTTTAGTGTAATGGTATATAACAGAATTGCTGCTTGAATTTAGTTTTTTGTTTCAATTGAGTTTTACTACTTAGTGATTTAAACGCTAATCAGTATATTTCTAGATTGTATTTGAAAGTGTTTGCTTAATTTTTTATTACTTACCATCAAGAGAATTTAGCCCTTTAAATAACAAAATCAAGTTTTGTTTTGGTCTCTGAAAGCTTTTTTTCCTTGTTCATTTTTTTACATCAATTAGTGTCTTACTTATTTAGTACGATTTTCAGGTTGATTTTGGTGCCACTAAAAAATGATTGAAATTTAAGAGGCTGATTTTTTTGGTCCCATCGGAACAATAAAACTGAAAACTTATGTATGATGAAAATTTTTGATAATGGCTATATGAAAATAAGAGATTAAAGTTGGAGCATCTTCTTAGGATGTATAAAATTAAAAAGGGTGAAAATTCTAAAAATATATGTAGGTATGAATAAATCATAAAATGTATGTAAAACTATACATAGTAGTAAAAATGTCCACCTCACAATCTAAAAATTGTTTAATATATGAAATGGATTACTTTATAGCGAGATGAGTAATTTCTTTTTAAAAATGGCCACTGAAGTGTTCCTGGCGGTTTCATGAATTTTGATCAAGTTCAATCCTGTTCATGGTACAATGTGTGCAAAGGCCAAGTCTGGTGGACAATAAGTGCAGGTTAGTTTTAGCAAAAATTAATATATGGTGTAAGTAAAGATGGTGTGCAGTGTTCTTGAGGTGCTGCTCTACACGTTGTTCTGAATCAACAAATCCTATTAACTGCAGAAGTGTTCCTACATAATTATGCCGTATGAGATATGTGACTGGAACAACCCGAAGTAGCATGTTCTCAAACTGTCAAATGAGATTATGTCCCTCAAAACTTCCACAACAGAAAACACCCAAGAGATTTTCTTAAATAGGTTGTCTTTATATTCTGACCAGGTCAACTTATAATTAATCCAGATTCCTAAAAGCTTTACTCACAGACTCATCATTCGCGGAAAAGCTCAATAGGATGTTCAGGGTTTTATCGGAATAACAACCCAGCATCTGAATCAAAGGTGCTGTTTGATTTATATTTAGTTTGATTTAAAACTCTTTTAAGGCATATTGTAGCAAAATCATGGAGCAACATATACTTTTGAAAACTTGAATGGTTTCTTCGCCCCTAAGTTCAGTGTTGTTGGATCAAACTTTTATTTTGGAAACATTATTTTCCTTATTTACTTGTAGTAGGTGAAACAAATGGTTCTCATCTTCTTTGTATTATATCAGTATCTAGTTTAAATATTAGTTTCAATAAAAAAACAGTGTTTTATATTTGGTGATTTTCTGTTTGTTTCAGAAGCAGCCTAAAATGTCTTCTTTATCTAGTAATATTGTCAAACAATTAATAAATATTCCTCAATTTCAAGGAAGATATTTATTTTCAAATCCTCTCTGATCACTTTGTAGTAATAGTCCTGAATCCAAGAGCCAATTATCCACTTTCTAAGTACACAATATGGTGTTTCTTGAAATCAACAGAGGAATCTCTCCTAAGAAAGAAATCAATCACTAGCCATACTATTTTCGGTGGAGGTCGAAGTGGAAAGGTTGGTTTAGAAGCATAAAACTATAATTTTTGTTTCCACATAATCTTTTTCCTAGTTTTTAGACACTTAAACTGACTGTCAGACTTATAAGTAATAGTTATGTAGTGAGAGATCAGCAACAATCAAGGACAAATTAATATTAAAATAACATATGTCTAATTATTATTAAAAACAAATTTACTTTTGTGGTTTGTCTGACGAAGATAGCCTTGCTATTAAATCACCTCACAAAACTAAAAGTTTTAAGTATTGGTTTGTATGTTCTAAATGTAGTGATTAAGGTACTTCTAAACCAAATACAAAAATATATACATCAGACACAATAATAACATGGTATCAGATCCTAGTAAAGTTAGTAAAATTTTTATTAATTACTATCCTGTCCTGTTCTTTTTATTCTTTTCACGAATGACCTACCTCATTTCATGCAGGATTTTAGTAAATTGTGACCATGTATGCTGACGTCACTGCGCTATTGCTAAGTCAGACTGACCCAAAACAACTAGAGATAGACAGCTTTATACCACTAAGCATGGCAATGCAGTATTGTCATGGCAACGACTTGGTTGCTAACGAAAGTAAAAGTCAACAACTAATATTTGGGAGAGACGGAAAGACCGTAGGGCGACTTCCTGAATCTTGAAGTTACCTCAACCAAATATCTTGGCATTATAATAGATGGCAGTTTATCATGGACACCCCATATTAACTCCCTTTGCAGTAAACTCAAATAGATATCATAAAATAAAAAATATGTCATGTTATATAAGTAGTAAAAATGTAATAAACATTACACCACTTAATTTAGTTCACTTAAATATTCAGTCATTAAGAAAAAAAAGTTGGAATGTTAGAAGTAATGTTGAATGAATTTAATTGTAATGTTGTCAGTTTAAATGAGCACTGGCTTAACTCATATGAAAAATTACTTTATGTACCTGAAGGTTTTGTTGTGGCTGACATGTATTGTAGAGAAGAACCTTATAGAGGTGGGGGCTGTTCCATATTTATTAAGGAAAGCATCGATTTTGAAATACCAAATGTTAATTGTTTTTGTGTTTTAAGTATTTTTGAAGTAGTTGCTATTGTTTTAAAAAGTTACCACATAGTTTTTAGTTAGTATATATCGTACTCCTCAGTCTTGATAATAACTTATTCTTGACAAAATTAGACAATTTTTTAAGTTTTCTTACCAGAAGGTTTATGCCTGAATATGACTTAGTTATCACAGGTGACTTCAATGTAAATATTTCAGATAACTCACAAGAGTCTCAAAATTTTCTTAACCTTCTGACATCTTATAATTTATTTTGTTTAAACAAAAATCCTACTAGAGGATTGGCTTGTATTGACAACATCATAACTAATAATGTACATAATGTAAGTGAATGCAAAGTTTTCAAACCACATATATCAGATCATGATGGCCTTTATTGTCAGATACTTAGGGAGAATATAGAAAGCAAACAGAAAGATGGCATCACCTTGTAGTTTTAGAGTGCTATCTGTAAAAAGCTATCAATTCTCTTAAATACATATTAAGTGAGACTGACTGGAGCTATTTGCTCTGTGAGCGGAATGTAGAATTGCTATTTACAAATGTGTTAGGTTATCTTAGAAATACCTTTGAGCAATGCTGTCCTATAAAAACTAATAAATTCAAACATAATAAAACAAAGCAAACAAATAAGTGGTAACAACAATGAGTTGAAAAAAATTAAAGGAAGAGTAATTGTATGCTATAACTTATATGTCCAATGTAATAATGATGTGTTGGACAGAAAAAAACAATTAAAAGAACTGTATCAGAAGGAAAAAAAAAAACATTACAGATATAAAATTAATGAGGCTAAAATGTTACACAATAATGAATTTATTGCAAATTCTAAAAACAAGTGCAAAGCAGCATAGAAGGTAGTTAGAGAAGAATCTGGTGGAAACAGTAGAAATCTTGAGTGTCCAATTAAGTCTAATGATTTTAATGACTACTTCATTAATGAGAGAGAGAGAGAGAGAGAGAGCTTTATTTCAAAATCACAAAGACCTGAAATGCGTTACAAATTAATACAATTAATTACAACAATTTTCTTGCTTCACAAATCAATTTCGGTTTTGAATCCATGATTAGTGTGAAAGTGTTGCCAGTTCAAAAAACTCATTCACACTGTAGAAAGGGTTTTCAAGAAGCCACCTGGTGAGATGAAGCTTTAGCGTTCTGGGGTTCTCACTCTTGATGACTTGAGGCAGGATGTTGTAGAATTTTGCCCCCTGCATATGATGGTTTTTTTTTAAAAGTGTCCGATGATGAGCAGGAAGGCTAAAGTTTTGGGCATTTCTGGTATTATACCCATGCAGGTCTTGATGTCGAGTCTTGCTGATTTGAAGTCGCCAGGACGATGACTTCGTAGATGTAGAAACCCACAACTGTCATCAACTTCAGCTCCTTGAAATGTCCTCTGCAGCTGTCTCTCCATCCCAGCCCAGACAACAGCCTCACTGCTTTCTTCTGAAGAACGAGCACACGTTCTAAGTTGTGTTGGGAAGACGCACCCCACGCCATTATACCATACCTCATATTGCTCTCAAAAAGGGCATGGTAGGCAGTTAAAAACTGCTTCAGGCGTGCTAACTGCTTGCGTTCTTCTGAGGGCGAATAGGGCACTGCTGAGTTTCTTGCAGAGAGAATCTATGTGGTTCCTGCCAGTTCAGCGAGTCATCAATGATTACTCCAAGATGTTTTGTCGCTCTTCACCGCCTGGAAGTCAGGCAAAGCTGAGACTTCTTGTTTCTTGCTTCCAAAGATGATTTGGGTAGTCTTTGATTCATTGAAGACTAAGTCATTGCTCTGGCAGTATTCAATGGCAAGGTTTACAGCTATAAAAAGAATTTACTTCAAGGGTTTCTAAAGATTTGTGCGCTGTTAACAAAACCGAATCGTCAGCATACATAACTGTGTGGCTTAAAGGCTCAACGTACTGAGGCAGGTCATTCGTATATAAAATGAAAGAATCGGGCCAAGGACCGACCCTGTGGAAACACCTCTTTTCACTGGTAGGAGGCTAGACCTAGTCTTAGTCTCAAGACCATTCACCATCTGTCTGATCTCCACAAGCTGCTCACGATCACTGAGGTAACTCTTAAACCACTTCATATTGGATCATCCCGAAATCCAAGAAATCTCAGTTTATCAAGTATTTAGGTCATGGCCGAGACAATCAAAGGCCTTACTCAAGTCCATAAACATACCAATGACATTTTTGCCTTCATCCATGCTATCCACTATGTGTTTCTACCATGTCAACAAGAGCTGTCTGAGTTGATTTCTTGTGAAGGAAGCCATGTTGACTCTTTGTCAAGATATTGTTGTTGTTAAGGTGCTCAAAGATTCTTATCAGGACAATTTTTTCTATAATCTTTGAAAATGTTGAAATGAGCGATATCGGCCTATAATTTTCAACACTGTGTTTGCTTCCGTTCTTATGCAGTGGAAATGACTTTGGCGAATTTCATTTTCTTGGGAAATCTCCACTTTTGTAGGGACAGATTGGTAACATGTACTAGTGGGAGAAGCAACTCACTTTTACAGACCTTTACAATGCTTGATGATATCTCATCTAAACCAGCAGATGGTTTTACTTTCAGGCCATTTAGGACATCGCTTAGTTCTTTTGGAGAAGTCGGCTTGAGTACTACAAGTGGAGATTGGATGTAAAGAGGTGTGTTTTTGAGTTGCGGGTGTGATGGACCTCCAGAGGATCTCGAAGGACCTTTATTTAGTGTTTTTTCTGCTATGGTGGCAAAAATGCTCATTAAAATAGTTAGATATTAAAGTCGGGTCTTCTACCATATTTCCAGAAATTTTGAGATGATCCAGATTTCCTGCTGATTTTGTCTTTTTTCAGGTGTCTCTCATTGTTGATAAGTGTTCCAAATGGCTTTGGATTTTGTTTGTGGAGTTATTAATATGCTGAGCAACTGAAGTTTGCGTCTGATAGATTTCAGTTTGTTATCGTAGGTTCTTTTGTGCTGGGCAGCAGTTTGTTTGTTGTCTTCTTCTTTTCCACTCATGATAAATTTTTTCTTCAGCCTCAAGAAACTGTTTGTTTGAGTGCTCTTGCTTCTGCATCACAGAGTGGTATAGTCTTAAAGTTGTTATTAATTCTCGATTTTTTTAGGGGACAAACCTTATCTAGAGCTGCTGTAATAATCGAAAGAAAATTATTGGTAAGCTTCGTTGGCATCTTCTGTTTTGAATACAGTGTCCCAATTTTCTTCCGCCAGGCAGTGTTTTAGGTTGTTGAGGCTACGATTATTTGAGATGTCGTCTGACTGACGATGATGAAGTTTTCTTTCTAACTGGAAGGTTTAGTTAGTTTGCATAATTGGCCAGTATGGTCAGAAATGCCAGTGTTGAGAATCTCCACATCCATGTTTCTGAATATTTCCACTGTCAACACATACGGCGTCAATTGAAGAGCGTGTATTCTGCGTGACTCTTGTTGGTGGTAGGGGTAACCTTTCCATGTTGTATGAAAGTAAAAGCTCATTTCAGCAGACTGCCTTCAGGAGTTTGCTTCAACAAGTCGATGTTAATATCACCAATCATCACCTTTATGCAGTTTTGAGATGGGAGTGTAATCTAGCACATTCGTGATGACTTGAAGGGCTTGCGTGATAGCTTGGTTGCTGTTGGTGGGGGGGTCTATATATTCCCAGTATGAATTACACTGAATTTTTTTAGTATAGTTGGACTGTAACTGCAGACATTTCACATACCAAAGGGATGCTGTGATGTTCAAATGTTTATTCCATGTATTTCGCTATCCAATGTTTTGTGCTTAAAGATGGCTACTCCACCCTTTATATTGTCCTCCCTGCAAAAAGAAGAAACCAACTCATAGTTGATTAAACGAGTGTTACACATTTTGTCAAAGTTTTGGCCGTGCTCTGTAATTACAACTACATGGGGATTCAGAGAATAGAGAAGGTGATTGAAGCGGTCTATTTTGTTACTTATTCGGTCAGCATTTTGGTGGAAAGATGACCAAGGATTTTGTGGTTTGGGAGTCTGATCTGATCCCAACCTCACAGTTGTTATGATGATCCATTGTCACTTGTCTACCCCATTTCCGGAGTAGAAGACTTTGGTTGTGGAATATCCTGGAAGGATATGTCACTTTCTTCCGCCCCTTCTTCTTGTAACTCATTTCTAAAAAAGAAGTTTGTCTGAACACCTGACTGCCTCCTCCTGTTGTTCTCGGCTGCAATTCAATTGTCCTTTGGCTAGTTTTCCCCTGTCGATGGTGGTTGAGGCAGTTTTTCTGTTGGGGTTTGGCTGATTCCCCTGTCACTTTTGAATGCAGCTCAATTGTCATTTGGCTGGTTTCCCCTGTCAACGGTGGTTGAGAGAGTTTTTCTGTTGGGGTTTGACTGATTCCCCCTGTCACTTTTGAGTGCAGCTCAATTGTCGTTTGGCTGGTTTCCCCTGTCAATGGTGGGTTGAGACAGTTCTTCTGTCGGGGTTTGGGTGATTCCCACTGAATGCACCAACAGAAATGAACATTAACAAACCTATTGATGTCATGGGAGCAACCATTATTTGTAAATCAATACTTACATAATAATAATAATTTAATAATGCAAAATAAAACATTTGTCTGGCATGCAATAACTGAACAACAGGTAAAAAAGATTGTCAGTAATTTTAGCACATCTAATAGTGAAGACATATATGGGTTATCAAATAGAAATAATCAAAGAAAATCATTGATTTTATAATTAAGCCATTGGTTTTCTTATTCAATAGAGCTTTAACTGAAGGTGTGTTCCCAGATGTGTTAAAATTTACAAAGGTAATACCAATCTATATAAGAAAAGGAAAAAAAGTCTGATCCATCAAGTTACAGACCAATATCATTAATTCCCGTAATAAGTAAAGTTTTTGAGGCATGTATTAAGGATCAATTATATAATTTTTTTTTGTTAATAATAATTTGCTTTGTGTTGAACAGTTTGGTTTTATATACAGGTTTGAATACAATTAAGGCCGTTGAATGTGTTATTAATTATGTTTTGAATGGTTTTGAAGATAAAATATAGACATGTGCTACTCTGATTGACCTGACCAAAGCTTTTGATTGTGTCTCTCATGAAATATTATTGGAAAAATTGCAATGTTATGGTTTGGGGGGGTGTGGAAACTTGGCTTAATGACATCCTATTTGTGTAACAGGAAACAAATGGTATATCAAAATAATGATGGATCTAATTGTCAATTAATTAAATCTGGTGTTCCCCAGGGATCTGTCTTGGGACCATTCCTATTTTTTA
This sequence comes from Homalodisca vitripennis, assembly GCF_021130785.1. NCBI lineage: Eukaryota > Metazoa > Arthropoda > Insecta > Hemiptera > Cicadellidae > Homalodisca > Homalodisca vitripennis. The sequence goes on from NC_060214.1 coordinate 108,806,838, forward strand.
ATAGCAATAAATGATTTCCCAGGTAATATAACCATGCAAATCGGTATTATATGCAGACGATACTACTTTAGTTTGGAGTGGAAAAGACATGAGAAAATTGCAAATAGATCAGAATGTATCAATGAATATTGCAGAGAGCTGGTTTAAAACAAATCATTTTAAATATAAATAAAAAAAAGACAGAATCAATTATATTTTCACTAACTAAATTAACTGAAGCAGAGTCTATTAAACTACTTGGTCTATACTTAGACAGCAGTTTGAAATGGGATGTACATATAAAATACCTTTGCAAAAAGCTATCTAAAATCATTTATTTACTAAGAAAACTTAAACTGTGTGTTAGTGGTGATATGTTGTTCAATGCGTATTACGCCTTTTTTTCACTCTCAGATTGTATATGGTATTACTTTATGGGGAAATAGTACTTATATGGAACAAGTTTTTAGATGGCAAAAATATGCTTTACGGACCATAAAAGGACTGGACAATCGTGAATCTTGTTTTTCCCATTTTCAAAGAATTAAAAATAATGACACTCCCATGTTTATATATATATATATTTCTGTCTAATAAACGTAAAAGAAAATTTGCATAAATATAAAATTAGATCTGATATACATAACTATAACACAAGAAATAACTATGCCCTAGATTTACTACCTGCTAGACTTACAAAAACAAATAACAGCATATTTTGCATGAAAAATCGATTATTTAACAAATTGCCTCAATCCGCTCACACTGTCTCTGTTAATAAATTCAAATATTGCTTGAAAAAGTGGTTAAAGGAACAATTTTTCTACAAGGTTGATGACTATCTAGCTACTGATTATGGTAAATTTAAGGACATCTTTTTACTAATTTTTTAATCAAAGCTAAATTCAGATTAGATAGTTAAATGTATGTATTTTAATAAATTTTGATGTAATGTATATAGGCTATTCACTGTTTATTGTTTTAAATTTTATTAGTTAATGTTTTTTGTGTTTTTATCTGTTGTCTAATTATTTATTCATAAATGTATGTCTTTTAGTCTATTAATAATTTACGTTTTTATTGTTGAAGCTATTACAGTGTAGTTTATATAGTGTTATAACTATTTATAATGTTTTATATTTGTTTCAGTTTTCACTTAAATATAGTGGTTATATAGTATGTCTTTTAATCTATTGATAATCTGTGTTTTTAATGTTAAAACTATTACAGTGTACTGTATAAAGTGTTGTGGCTATTTATTATGTTATTCTACATTTATTTTTCTATATTTATTTAAACTTTCATTTAAATATAGTAGTTACCAACAACAACTCAACAAGCAATAAAAAAATAAAATTATGTTGTATTGATATTGACGGAAATCTATTGCATCACTGTATGATTAATGATGAATAAAATCTTGAATCTTGAACTAAGTTCAGGATTATTTGTGATGCGTAGAACGATGACCATAAGCGACTTAACTACAGCAAAGACTGCATATCAGGCTCTCTTTGAAACCCACCTGCGGTATGGGATTGTTGTTTGGGATGGAACCACTATATTAAACATTCAACGTGTCTTAACTCTACAAAAAAGAGCCATCAGAATACTGGGGACATTACCACCTAGACAAACCTGTAGAGGAGCTTTCCGTGAACTGAGGATTCTTACAGTCACCAACCTTTATATTCTGGAAACTGCTACCTATGTCTACATTAATGCACCTGAAACTGCACGCAGCGGAGTATAATATCATCAATACAACACCAGAAATGCAAGAAACTTCTGCCTTCCAGTACACAGACTAACATCCACTGAGAAGAAACCGAGTTACACTGGAGCAAAAATATGGAACTTACTGCCAGAGGAAATAAAGACAACCAGCCACCTTCATTTTAGAAGACATCTAAAAACCTGGCTGCAAGAACGACCGTTTTATTCCTTGGAACGAATTTTACAATTGGAGACGACCTTAAATGTGACCTTAAATGACGACAGTAAGTTAAATGTGGTATTTTTACTTTAGTTCTATTACATTGTTTCACTGTATTAATATGTATTACATCATGTTGACACCACTACTAGTCTTGAAGACTATGTAAATAAAGATTTTGATTTTGACTTATATCACTGCAATTAAGATCAAAGCAAAATTTAACACATCTCAAAAAAATCTTAGTTTTAATGCTTTAAATGCACAAAATGTTTAATACAAATCTAGAAGTTATTCTTGTAACAAAACAAAATCCAGTATAGTTCAAAGGATCTTTCTACTCAATCCCAATCCCTTCCCATTCAATTCATTAAAAATGTTTGCTGCCAAATAAACCAATATTGTAAATTTAACAAAGTTTTTAAGGTGCATGATCCTAGTTTGAGAACATAACCATTAAAAAAAATACTATTTGTATTATTTCTCAAGTATATTCATTCAAAAGGTATTATGATACAAAGAAGAAAATGAATCCACTGCCACCCCTGTCTTGTGTCACATCCAAGACTGAGACAGCTTGTTGACTGACAATTTTGAAGCAGCTACCTGTGCAGGGTACATAAAATCAAAATCAAATGGAGACTGGATGTTGAGTATGTAACTGAAGATTTGTAGACTCCTCGCAGATCATCTCTGGACTTGAGATTCGAGACTTTGGGTGTAGAGTACGTGACTGAAGATTTTTAAACTCCTCGCAGATCATCTCTGCACTTGAGGTTTCGAGATTTTGGATGTAGAATACTGTATGTGACTGAAAATTTCTAAACTCCTCACAGATCATCCTTGGACTTGAGGTTCGATATTTTTGGATGTAGAGTATGTAACTGAAGATTTGTAGACTCCTCGCAGATCATCTCTAGACATGAAGTTCGAGACTTTGGATGTATTTCTTAGCTTGATGTTGTACAATGAATTGTGATATATAATGATTTTGTATTATTTCCAGGCTGCATTATTATACCATCATTATTCTCATTCTTCATGCAAGGTACCATAATATCACCTCTGGTCTCTAAGAACTAGAGGTGGCAAATTCTGCTAAGCCCACGGTGTGGAAAAACTGTTTGACTTGCCTATATCTTCTCTGTTGCTAACCACAACTCCATACAAAGTTTAAAACATATTGAAGTTCGGCTGGTTTTTCTAATTTCAACTTAAAGGTAAACAAAAAAGTTTAATGGTGTTTATTGCCTCAATTTTGAATTTAGAATGAACTTTTAAATGTGTATTACCATAGTAATAAAATTGTTCAATTGTTGTTTAAAATATTTATTTGAAAATTAATTCTCTAAATAAAGTTGTTGGCATACCTACCCAGAAATATAGAATTTCATAACACCCTGCAACTTTTTAGATAAAAATGAAACAAAATTTATCTATAGTAAGAAATAAATATTATGACATATAGTTTAATTTTAAAACATTTTCTTCAGTGTAATGGATTAAAAATATAAAAGTATGTCAATATGAAAACTTGTAAATATAAAATAGAACTTTTTTTTTTGTCTTTGTAGACACACAATTTTTAAAAATATGCTAGGCTACAGTACAATCCATGTAGTTGTGTGTAACTCATGCATTCTAATTAAAAATATGACTGATGAAATATGGATTTGAAATAATCTCCCCAGAAGGGAGTGATTAATTACTAGACTGACTTAGGTCATATTCAACATGTTTGTGTAGCCTATTAATACCTTCATACCATCTCTGTTATTAATAAACAATCAATTTACTATCAATCGATTTACTCTAAAACATAACATGTATATTTTTTAAATAATAATATGTACATTTTCTCAAAATTTGACTTGAGACTCTTCATACCCCAAAACATGTGCCAAGTCCATGAATCACACGCACAGCCATCTTCTCTCTTCTCAAGTGCTTTATTTTCTGGAACTGCCTGATCCAATTCTTAACTTGCCAAGGGCTGCATCAAGGGTGTGCTTGGTCGTTAATACGCGAACTCCAGTTTAACACGTTCAATGCGGTTGCGGTAGATCTACTGCACGGCTGCCTCGCGCCAGGCGCGCATGACGTAGATCTACTGCACAGCGCCATTGTTTAGAAACCCAGTCAGTGTGCTCTCAGCACTCGTCGTGTATGGTTGTCCGTTTTGCCGCTCGTGGGGATATACTTTTCCCGCGTTTTTGTGGTCGCCGTTCTCAGTTAGCGTTTTGTGGTTAGTTTTTAGACTACTTCAAATTTTACCGTTTTTGTTGTGTGTTTAGTGTTATTCTTATAATACAATAGACATGGATTTGCCTCCTGGAACTAGTGGAATCCAGAATAGACGTCAGTTTGTGGCTAATAGTGATTCTGATTATGAAGACGACCCTGGTGTCCCTGGTTATGCTCCGGACCTCGACGATGAACAATACGAGACTGATGAGTCAGAGGTCGAAGACCCAGACCTATGACGTAAGACCACCACAATGGAGTCCTCAAACTATAGGTATGAAAGATGTACCGTTTAACAAAAGAGGAAAAGTTTTTAGTCCCTTTGCCTAATGAGATTACCCCAATCAATTTTTTCTTGTTGCTGGTGGATGTGATTTTTTTGGAGGGCATTGTGGCTACTACGAATAGATACGCGTTGAGTTATTCTGTGGACCTACTACAACCCCAGGCTCACGAATCCATAAATGGAAAGACATTACCGTGGAGGATCTCAAATGTTTTATTGGCCTATTGCTGCACATGGGAATATTACAATTACCCCGAATACAAGACTATTGGAAAACTTGTAAGCTGTTTTCAACGTGCTTCCCCAAATTCATGGCCAGGGACAAATTCATGCTTATTTTGCGATTGCATTAATTTTGAAAGGTACCCTAACCCAAACAACAGAGCTTCTAAAGTACAGTTTCTAATTGACTACTTCAACAATAAAATGGACTCAATTTATTATCCTCAAAAAAAGTTGTGCATTGACGAGGGAATGGTTTTATGGAGGGGACGGTTGTACTTTAGGCAATATATAAAAGGGAAACGCCATAAGTACGGCATCCAAACTGTACAGTTTGTGTGACCCCCATGGCCTAATACTTCGTTTTTTTATGTATTGCAGAGTTTTAGATGATTACGGTGGTAAGGGGCATGCAGCCAATGTTGTATTGAAGCTGATGCAAGGGAAACTCAATTGTGGCCACAGTTTATTTATGGATTAATTATTATAATAGTTTTACTCTTGCCTCAAGCCTGCTCCGTAGGAATACATATTGCACTGGAACTCTTCGGCTGGACAGAAAAATACGTATCTCCTGAAGTCAAAATCGGCAACCCTGAAAAAGGGTGAAACCATCGCCCGCTACGCCGAAAGTGTTGTTGTCGCCAAATGGAAAGACAAACGCGTTGTCTCTTACATATCCACTGAATTTGAAAATGACATGGTGAATTCAATTAATCGAGGTGGTTTGGAGAGACTAAAACCACTACCAATTGTTTCAATACAACCATTTTATGAAAGGCGTGGACCGCAGTGACCAAATGATGTCATATTATCCTTGCGAAAGGAAAAACACTGCGGTGGTATAAAAAGATTTTTGTCCACGTAATTCAGATGATGTTAGTGAATGCACACTATCCTCTATAACGAAGTTCGCACATCAAGTGGAGAAAACAAAAATGCCATTGTACGACTTCCGTTCTGGAGGTTATTGACAAGCTACTCCCGGACGTTCCGAGCCTCCTCGACCTCTGAAGCGCCGCCGCGTCCCCCATGTACCCTCACGGATTACAGAAAAAGTGGCTTGTGGAAAGAGAAGTAAAACAAAAGAGGTGCAGAGTTTGCTATGCAAATGGCAGAAAGAAATACGTGATGTGGCAGTGTTTAGAATGTGATGGACAGCCTGGGTTGTGTGTCCCACATTGTTTTGACCAATTCCATGACTAATGAAGCGTACCTTGGGGAGGATGGTTGGTTGGGTTGTAAATAGTAGTTTTTAGTGTTTTTTATCAATATATTTTTAGTTATACTAAGTGATTTGTTCCCAGTATTATTATAAACAATCGTTAGTGGTCTGTTTTTCAAAAACAATAAGGAAAACGGTGCGCGCTTCGAAGAGAGACTGGCCCCAGGAGCGTGTGCGGTAGATCTACTGCACGTTTTCAAAATGGCGAAATTCGGCTCTTTTGGTGTTTGATGACCTTTCTGTACCAACCCGTGTCACAACAACTAAATTGGTAAGTGAATACTAATAAAAAAAAATTAGCCTCTAGCAACATACATTACTTAATTTTTAGCAGCGAACGTGGGTTGTTAAACATAGCCTTCCCTAAGTAGAGCGGGACAATGCTTGGGGTGACCTTTAGATCTCCACTACTCATGGAAACACAATGAGTAAAGAAATACCAAAAAATTTTAACAAACCAGAGAGCTCTAGCAGGATTCAAAAAGTGGATAAAAAGCGTAAGTATGCACCTTATACAGATTAACCTTCACCATGCTAAGGGCGCAACCGACATCTTGGGTAGGAGGTTTATCTCAACAGGCCTGGATATCACCCTAATCCAGGAACCTTGGATCAACAGAGGTTGCATCAGAGGATTGATGACTCAAGTTGGTAATCTCTTATATGATTGATCAATTAAAAATCCCAGAACATGTATCCTAATTTCAAAAAATATAACAGCTTTCCTATTACAGATCTGATAACAAGAGATCTTGTGGCGGCTACTGTGAAAGTGGCATCACAGCAAGGGGTGAAAGAGGTTACTATAGCCTCAGCCTACTTCCCCAACCCGTCAACAAGCTGCCCACCAAAAGAAATAGAAAGACTATTGCAGGGATAGAAGTTCAGCCCTCATTCTCGGCTGTGACTGCAATTCTCACCATACCTACTGGGGAAACGCAAACATAAACCCAAGAGGTGAGGAACTTCTACAGTTTATGTTCTGTAATGATTTAGTTTTGGAAAATAGAGGGTACAGTCCCACCTTTATTACCTGAACTAGACAAGAAGTCCTAGACATAACCCTATCCATAGGACTTAAAAACATAAACATTGTAAGGTGGCCTCACTATCGGACCACATCTTGGGTAAGAGGTTTATCTCAACAGGCCTGGATATCGCCCTAATCCAGGAACCTTGGATCAACAGAGGTTGCATCAGAGGATTGACGACTCAAGTTGGTAATCTCACATATGATCGATCAATTGAAAATCCCAGAATTCTACATTCAACATAGAGGAGATAGAGGAAGAAACGTGACCCACAGGGTTCCTAAATCTACAAACTGGAAGGGATACCGAGTGTCTCTAGCCGAAGAGTTGGAAGAAATAGAACCCTTCCAGAAAAATGAATTTGACTTAGAAAGGTCTGCACAATTAGTAGAGCAAGCTATAACAAAGGCCTACGAGAAAAACTGCCCTCTCAGACAAAACAGGCTGAAGAAAGACGTGCCGTGGTGGACTGGGAGGTTAGAGACACTAAGAAATAAAACTAGGAAATTACTACAATGGGCAAAAAGGAAAAACGATTGGATCCCTTATCTACACGCTTAAAACGAATATATAAAAGAACTAAGAAAGAACAAAAGAAGAACCTGGAGGAATTTTTGCAAAAACATAAACAGCCTACCAGAGGCTGCCAGGCTTCAAAAAACTCTCCAAACTGATCACACTAACCCTATGGGGTCCTTAGTAAAGGCCAACAGTGACCTTACAGTGAACAGGAAGGAGACCTTAGAACTGCTTCTGGAGACGCACTTTCCGGGGGGTTACTTGATTCGAAATGAGGATATTTATTCTCTAGTCGAGGGGAGATCCAGTCTAGAAATTGCAAAAGCTAGACAGCGGTCTAAAAGACTATTCACACACGAAAGAATTAAATGGGCAACAAGATCTTTAAAGCCATTTAAATCTCCTGGGGCAAATGGAGTTTTTGAAGAAGGGCTGGACATCTTATTAAATACTTTTATCATTCTGTTCACAAGCAGTTACGCCTTAGGATATATACCAAAAAACTGGAGAACAGCACTGGTGGTGTTTATGCGGAAAAAAGACAGGGATCCAACTCGAACAGACCCATAAGCTTAACCTCCTTCATGGTGAAAACTACAGAAAAAATAATAAACAGACACATTAGGGATGACATTTTACCAGTCCACCCACTTAGTGCTCAACATGCTTATATAGAAGGTAAATCAACTACCATGGCTGTCCACAGCTCAGTGGGAGCAGTGGAGAACACCTTCAATGAAAAGGAAGCCCTAGTCAGCGTCTTTATGGACATTGAAGGAGCTTTCGACTGAGTTGCATATCAATCCTTGGGGACTGCTATGGAACGTTTTCAAGTTCCCTCAGATGTAGCCAAATGGATAGTAGCCTAGTAGCCCTCCTAAAAAGCAGACAAGTAAAGGCAAAGTACGAAGACGAATCTGCCACAATCACAGACCGGAAAGGCTGCCCCCAGGGGGGAGTTCTGTCTCCTCTCCTGTGGGTGATGGTGGTAGATGATCTTAGCAAAGCAGAGAAGAGGGGAACAAGGCTACTATGTTATGCGGACGACCTAGTGCTTATGGTCAAAGGAAAAAACAAAGGCACCCTGGAACGCCTAATTCAAGAAGAACTAAACCTCATAAGCAACTGGTGTCATGGGGAAGGTCTACGGATCAACCCATGTAAAACAAATATGATAACCTTTACCAAGAAAAGAAAGTTCCAGCTTACAAAACCTGTCCTGGAAGGAATCAGTATAAACCAAACAAAAGAAGTGAAATACCTGGGTATAATCCTGGATGAGAAGCTTACTTGGAACTCACATATTGAAAACAGAATATCCAAAGCGACAATGGCCCTTGGGGCCTGTAAGAGACTATTTGGATTTAAATGGGGATTAAAACCCAGAATGGTAATATATTGGATTTTTATAAAAACCGATGGTCACATATGCTGCCTTAGTGTGGTGGCCGAAAGTAGAACAAGCAACAGCTGCTAAAAGGCTACAGAGTCTTCAAAGGCTAGCTTGCTTAAGAATTACAGGAACGATGAGCTCCTGCCCAACACTAGCAATAGAAGCGGTCCTGGGATACACTCCTCTGGGGCAGGAGGTGATGAGAACAGTTGCTTTAAGTGCAATGAAGCTTCTAGGAACAAAAGTAATAAATACTACCTCCTTAGAAGGCCACATGAAGATAATGTAGGCATTTCCTGAGGCTGAAATGCTAACCAATGTGTCAGATGCAATGGTTAAGAAATACTCCTTTGAAAACCCATATACAGTCTCTATCGATGGAAGGGAGAAATGGATGTAAAAGGAGGCCTACCCTTCAAAAGGAGTCCTGAAGTTTTACACAGATGGTTCACTTTAGGGCAGGATACGGAATATGTGGACCAGGAGTTAACATGGCAGTGCTCCTGGGAAAACATGCCACGGTTTTTCAGGCGGAGGTCATGGCAATAGACTCATGTTCCAAAACTCATACAAATGAGGACAAAAGGATTAAAATACTTAATACTTTCTGATAGTCAGGCTTCACTAAAGGCACTTGATACCTGTTCGTTTGACTCGAAAGCAGTCTGGGAATGTAAGAATGCTCTAGTTGAGCTGGCAACAAATAACAGAGTAGTAACACTTGGTTGGGTGTAGGGTTATGAGGGCATTCATGGAAATGAAAAAGCAGACATCCTCGCCAAAAAGGGAGCAGAGTCCATAATGGTGGGGCCTGAGCCAGATTGCGGGATAGCTTTCTCCAACAGCAAAGCTCTGGTCAAGATTGGGAAAAAGAGGATAAGAAATAATATTAATTGGAGTATAGCCTCAGGATTAAGACTATTCAAAATGTTTATCTCTCCTTACGTTAAAGGGTGAACAGCTCTCTTGGATCAGAATAAGGAGGATATAAGACTGATATTAGGCATGTTGACAGGACATGGCCCCCTAAGGAAACATCTTATGAGGGTGGGCCTTAGCCAGACTGACGAATGTAGACTCTGTGGAGAAGAGGAGGAATTGGCAGAGCATATTTGGTTAGATTGTCCTGCCATCTTAAATACTCGGAAAAGATTCCTGGGAGCATATCTCCTCAGCCCCAAGGACATCACAAATCTGATCGGTTTTTGCAAAAGCTTTGCAAAAATTAGTAATAGTAATAGTAAAGACTTTGAGGACACAAAATTAAAGTAAGGGAGGCACAAAGGTCCTTTTAGGATTAAGCGCAGGGCAAACTGTCCTTTTCTCTCAGGAAAAGAAAGAGCTGCTGTAGTGGAACAACCTTGAGACTTTTCTTATATGAATAATGTGGTTAAACATATGCACTTTTTTACGGCCTTATTTTAAATTGTAGCATCAAGGGAAGAGTTTCAATTTTAAGGTATAATTAATGCATCCAAACGCTTTTCAGTTTTCTGTTAAGTATGTATATATTTGACTTCTTAAACGACAAAATACGAAAAATATTTGAGGTTTTTACTAAATAACCTATAACATATTGAAAAAAAACTCCCTATATGTATTAATTACATCTTTTAAATGAGACAACTTCCATGATTTTAAGACTAAAAATAGGGCCTAAAACTGCGTAACATTTCTTACAGAGCTAAAATTAAAATAACTACATCTTTATTTTAACCATTGATATGTCATCATTTGAATAAACACAACAAATCACATGAAAAATATTTATTAAAAATAAAATGTTGCAGCATAAAATTTTTTGGCAAAACTTATTTGAATCCATGGTGCTATCCACACAGAGGGTTTGATATTGCTTAAATCTGACTTATGTAATAAATCTACACATTCAGAGATTATATCAAGAGAGAGGCCATCTCTCTCTCTCTCTCGTATATTTTACAATGAGCCTTATCACAGATGCCTTAGACTTGCCTGAACAAAGCTCAATTGCTGTAAATAAATTGAATCGAGAAAAATAAATTTTAATTTAAGCTTAAAGGTCCAGCACCTTTTACATCAGTGGAGACGTTAAGAATCAACTTAAAAGTTATATAAATTGAAAAATTCACAGTGAGAAAGGACAAATGTTTATTCTAAAATATAGTACCTTGTATCACAATTATCCCAACAAGGACGGTGAAGGGTCCATAGTAAATCAAGCCTGTCTGCACTGCAATCATTTGCAAAAAAACCGAGCAAAACGAGAATCTAGAAGCGAAGACACAGAAATCGTTATCTCGTAAGTCCAACAGCCATGGAAGCCGCACCAAGAAGATCTCATTAACAGGGAACAACATAAACAGGTACTCATAGTACCATGAGAGAGGAAAAAATTATGGAGATTTAATAGATGAAATTGAATATGATGCGTTTTGGCTGAGAGAGGGAGTTGACTGACTGCATTATGTACAGGGTGGAAACAAGTTGGCCAATTCAATGGTACCAACTGCATAGCAAGTAATGACACTCTCTCTTTGTCTTACTTATATACATAAAACTGAGATTTAGCTACTTGTACATTAAACATCTTTTTATATTAAATTATAACTTAAATACTGGAAATTCCCAGTTTATTATTAGTTTATTTTGCTGTGTACCAAGGAGAAACATTTGGTCACTATAGGTACAGAGCAGTTAAGACTATAATCTGAGATAAATGTCAATAGCTGGTATCTGGTGTCAAAGATCGGTAGAAAAATTATCTTTTCAGAATAACACTTTATTGTTAAGCCTAGTACAATAAACCGAATTTAGTTCACAAAACATGTCACGTATCAGATCTTCTGAGGTTGAATGCAAAATTTAAAGTCTATCTACATGGACTCACAGACTTGAATGTCAGTTTCCTTACTTACCAGTTAAAGCAAAAACGTGCATATAATTTTATGCTAAAGAACATGCATTACTCTATTTCTATTGAAGACCTAAAAATAGCAATCAAAAAGAAATCGTCACAAAGAAACCACCGTCTTTGTTTTGTATTGATTTAGAGCCTTGCGATTGTAACAAAGAAATATTTCAAGTTCAGTATTTCTCTAAACGCTGAAGTTTTATTTTAACCAGAAATAATAGAAGGAAGTTATTCAATCGTAAACATTGCCAACGTTATGGACATGCTAAATCATACTGTCAAAATACATTTTGTTGTGTTAAATGTTCCCAGTATTATGATACACAGGTTTGCAATAAACTTTCAACAGTACCCCCTTCTTGCGTTTTGTACTCTGGTGAGCATTCGGATAAATACAAAGTTTGTCCCTTGAATAGAGACATAGAAAACAAACAATTCCCTCCCCTTAGAAAGAAGACTGAAATCAACCAGGATCATTCTGGATGAAACTATCTAACTAATTAATCAAAACTACATAGATATAAAATCCTGCCTTGATCTGTTTTCTGATAATTTGCCGATTATTCTTAGTTTAAGCACAGATGTGTTTAAAAAGGTCAAGTGAAACGTTATATAACAAATTTGCTGACTGGGTTCAATTTTGTGATTCATTAAATGGAAATTTGTATTTTAATATTCCATTGAAAAGTGTTGAGGATTTAGAAAATGCTACTGACAACTTTATTGATTGCTGCAACGTTCTACCAAAGAGGCTACTTTCTCACACCGTTCTCCAAAAGTTGAAAGGATAGGGTTATATTACCTTAATTACATTTAGAAAAAATCACTGAAAAAATAAGATTAATGAGAATGTGGCAAAACAGTAAAAATTCAGAAGTAATGTAAAATTTTATTAATTTAATATTTTTTTGCAATATATTGCATGTGTTTACAGAAAACAATAAAACCAAGGCTTAGAGCAGTGAGATATGTCTGAAGATCAGAAATAAACAGTGTTGACAAGGAGTCTGACTTTGACTGGATCTTGTCATAGAAAGGTCAATGAAAGCTGAGAATTTATCAATAAAAGATAGAAAAATTATAGATATTGAACACGTCCTAAAAAAATGGAACTAATAGACAATAGACAATAATCTTTATTTACGTATTCATTGAGAATAGTACATGCGTCAAACATTTTTTTTATTTTACAGTCAGTTTGTTAAAAGAAGAGCTGGTTGTCAAAAAATTCTTTTTCAGTGTAGAAAGGTCGGTCTTGTAGCCATGTTGTGAGCTGGATCTTGAGGCGTTGTGCTGGTTCTTTTTTGAGATCTTCGGGCAGATGGTTGTAGAGAAGTGCTCCTTTGTAGGATGGTTTTTTCTCGTACAGACTTAGGTGATGTGGTGGCAGAGTAAAACTTGCTGCATTTCGAGTGTTGTGATGATGTATGTCTCTATGTCTGGTTTGGCTTGTTGAAATGGCATGGAGAATAGCATCACGGATGTAGAGTGCAGTTACTGTAAGAATCTTCAGCTCTTTGAAGGCATTTCTGCAGCTTTCTCTGTATCTAAGGCCTGCAAGACATCTTACAGCTCTTTTTTGTTGGATCAGTACTCTTTCGAGGTTGTTGTTGGAAGTTCCTCCCCATACCACCATGCCATATCTGAGGTGTGACTCGAATAAGGCATGGTAGGCTGTTCTTGCAGTTTCCTGGTCGCTTATTTGCATTATTCGCCTAATTCCCAGTCATCCAAACCATTGCACCATAGCTAGGTACAAGTTCCAATGAGAAAGCAAAATTAGTCTTTTTGTGATTTACCATTGTGATAATTGCAAAAAAGATTTTGCAGGTACTTCAGAAGCCTTAGACGAACCATATAAAATAAACAATTTTGTCGTTTAGGGAGCCTTGTTTGTTGGTATGGATATTCTTAGCTGGATATACTCTTCAGTGTACTGGATGTAGGCTACCAATGAAGTATAATTTATTTTATCTAGACGATATTTGAGTGTAATTGAAAAAACTCAGCATTAACATAAAACTATTAATTCTTTCCGTTTCAACAATTTATGGTGAATATAGTAGGTATATCCTAAGATATAATGATGTATATGTGATTTGTTCAATGTGAAAACAGACTACATAGAAGATGTCATTTAGGAACCATGTGAGATGAGAGGAGATTTGCAAGAGTGAGATGTGGTGCAGATGGGTTGAAGATAGCCATTTCCTAAAACTCGGTATGGGAGGGGGAGGTGGGCGACAGCCTGTGTTATCGCAGTTCCGCAGAAAAGAGGAAACGATCATGCTACTGCGACCTAGTAGTCAAGAGTGTGCATAACTGGCACACAGACACCTCTTAGTGGTAGTTATGTGGAGTATATTTTACACTAACTCATGTACAAGAAAAGATATTTGAACAAAGTAATTGTACAAAAAAACTTCTATACGTTGCTCTGTTTAACACCTTCATTGCAACAAGTGTCATGTACAGACTTTAAGTCAGCCGTATTAGCAGTAATGTGTGTCCACGCAGTCAATGTGTTAAAAAGCACATCCAATATTATGGACATGTACAGGGTTAAGAACTTGTTTAAGGAAGACGAAATAAGTTACTAAATAAGAACTATATTTATTATCATACATATAAATATATAGGTAACATTTATTGTAACACAATGAAACAAAAATATAATGAGTTATTTATGCTTCTAAATTACAGTTTTTGACTACAATATCGGTAAAAACTTAACACAGTTGACAAATAGTAAAAAGTCCAAATGTTGCAAAGAACTAAACAACATAAAAGTCACAGGATGATATATACTACTTTTTACAGCCAAATGGTTCGACTTAGAGTTTACATTTTACGTGTTTCCAACTAAATTAAACGTTAAAAAATATCTGTACATTTTTATGTATGGGTTGATTGAAAACTCAATTACGACAGTCTGTTCTCAATAATTTTGAACTGTACAAAGAAGTAACGGTACATTACTTTAATGTTTTTCCAAAAGACTTTCTCATGAACAGTTAAAAACAATGCTTATATCCATCAGAAAGTGTTTCAAATATTCATAAATAAGATTTCTAATAACTTTTTATTGCCATCTCAAAATTTTTGATATAGATTTGTTTAATTGTAATGCCAGTAGCATTCCATTAGCTATACTTAAGAGAGAAAACTAATGAGTTACACCCTCTGTAGTCTTGTTTCTTAAGTTGATCTACAATAAGGATAATTTAGTTAGAACTTATTGAGAATAACTAAAACCATATACAGGTGAATTCCGGATCATCCAAGTGTCGGTTTGGTACGGACCCTTAATTTTCAAACTTTTACGGAATCCTGATCGATGGTGACCTTGTTAAGCCAACACACCAGACCTCTCTTGATTGATCATACTGACCAGAAATAATGCTTCGATATATAGGGAATACAGATGCCTTAATCAAACATACCTTAAAATGGCCTCCAATTTCCTATAACCCCAAGGGCCTGTACTATAATACTATATAGGTTATAGCGGATGTGTAATGTCACATTTGGCAAAGTTTTCAGCTTCTGAGCTCAGTGCCAATATATGGTAACGAGAAATTTAATAACAAGCATAAAGTTCCAACATCTGGTTCCCAGATGTTAAAAAATGACCAACATTTTATATTTTACAAGTACTTTCTATTTATTTACTTTAAAAATGAATGTTCCTTCTATTAAATGTGTCATTTATTGCACAAAGTTGAACAATTAGTTATAGGACCAAAGTTGACTATCAATTGGCTGGTTGTTTTAGTTTTAAAAAAGCTGTATTTATATTTAGATGATTTTGTAATGGATATAGAAAATAAAAGATTCTTTTAACGTGCTGTTTCATTAGGTGTGGTTGATTTTTTTATAACTTAATTGATTTCAACTCTAAAAATTTCTTAAAAAATCAGGTATAATTGTATTGTTTTTTACATTACAACAAAAGTTGAATACTTATTTCGGCATATAAAAAAAAGAATTGTGAAAATTGGCCAATAAGTAAGAAATGTGATTTTGCAATAACTTTACATGAATTGCTACAAATGGCATGGTACTTTTTGAAAAGACCTCTAAAAGTAGTCTCACATGTTTGACTAGAATTCCAAAAAATATCTGGCACTGAAAGGTTAAAATAGAAAATTTGTTAATGGTATTTTTTGTAAAATCCCATAATTAACACACAAGTGGACACTTTAATTAACAAAAGATGTATTCAGTACTCGATTTCTAGAACTACATGTTGTGGAAACTTCGGATCTGTAACCTCCTAGAAGAAAGGATACATGGAAATTTTGAAAATATGAGATCTCTAAACAGTGTTTTTTTTTTTTATTTCTGAGGTGTAAAGGACAATTTCCCAAGTAAACCCAAAGTTCCGAGAGGTACCAGAAGACCATTCCGGTGTATTCCGTCTCAAATTGATCACTGAAATAACTGCTACAAACCAGCCATTGTGATTGCAATAACAGTAATATCCATCAGTGTGTTAATTAAAAATTGAAAATATCTGTTTCATACTATTTTAGTGAAAATTCAAGTCAAAGTTTAAGACTCATTTGTGAAGCTCTAAAAGGTAGCTGATATCATCCTCTACTTTATTATAAAAAGACATTTATTTTGTATTTAATTATAAGATGTTATTCTCAATATAAAATAGCCACTTAAATAAGTTTCAAACAATATACTGAAAACCTTCACATTTCAAACAAAACATTAACTAATGGACAGTGCATATTGCATTATTACAATGTATTGTAAACTAATTCTTCATTTTTTTACGCTTGTGTTAAAAAATACAATATTTCACATAGTTTAAATTTGTACTGTACAGAAATTGTATGTTGACATAAAAAATATCACCCTTAAGAATTATAATAAAACAATACATAGAATGAGATAAAAACAGAATTAAAAGCTCTAGTAACATTTAAACCATTAGTTTAGGGAGGCATGGAAGTAATTAGAATGAAATATTAAACCTTCCAATACAATACAGCTAAACACTTCACATTTCAAACTTAATTATATTTATGCTAAATTAAAGCTTTGTACTAAAAAATAAATCTTAATAGTAAAATTGAACTTCTATGAACATTACTCAGACTATTGGAATAATGCAAAATTATTTTTTGTACAGTATTAAGAATACAACATATCAGGTTACTCTTTTTTCAGAGAACATTCAACTAAAAACTCACTGCAGTGAAACAAACACTTTACCAACAATTCTCTTTGTAGATGAAAAGGGTCTAAAGGAATTCAGAAAATATGAAAGGTGGTATGTTGCAACAGTGCTTCATGAGAAGAGAAATCTAACATGCAAGTCGTGCAGCTGTATGTAGCTGGGTTCAGGGATGGGCCAAAATACTTTGCTTCTTTAATATAAGAAGTAGATGATTCAGAATCAGTCTTGATTTCATTATCAGATGCACTGTTTTCATTGTTATCAGTAAATGAATTCACTGAAGATGCAACTCTTTCCAAATCTTCACTTAGAGACTTAACTGGAGAACTAGTACAGAACGTATCTTGTTCAAAATCCTTGAATGAATCAAATTTAGCTTCACACACCTTGTTTTCAAAGACATTGTGAGAAGATTTTACTGCTGCTTCAGTTAAGCTTCTTTCAAAACTTTTACTAAGGGAAGAGCATGAAATTTCTGAAGTGTGTCTAGTCTTATTCTTCATTGTTTTAGTTTTTGCGTTTAACCTCTTGTAATTTGACTCAACATTTATTACTTTTTCTTTTGTAGGGTTTTCTTCTACGGATTTTGTACTTCTTTGTACCTTATTCAGGTCTTGTCCAGTAAGGTTTTCTTTAATTTTTTCTGATAACATCAAATCTCTATTGTTGGATTTTGATACATTTTCTATATCACTATAAATTTCTGTGCCTGACAGACTATTTTTTTCGGAAGAGCTCTTTACAAGTTTATTTAGTGGTTTTACATTATTTGTAACACAAATGAAAGACATAGGCCTTTCCTTCTTTGGCAAATCTCCATTCTCTGATACAGAATCACTGGATTTCACAGAAATTCCATATGTACCCGCAACTGAATTCATAGTAGTATTTTTCTTAATTAATTGTCTTTCGTTCTTCTGGTGATTATACGAATTGTTACTGCTAGGTTTGATTTCTTCATCATCTAATAAATTATGCTTATTGATTACAACCCTACTAGATCTACGCAAGGGGTTTTTATTGGAGAACTTTCCTTTCAATACCAGTTCAGTTTTTGTAGAGATTTTTTCTACTTCGTCTTTGGAAAATGTTTTCTTTCTATAGTTATAATCACCTTCATTATTTTCTGCCTCTTCCACAGTCAAATTATGTTGATTCATTCTACTTTTTATACGCCTTGCCCTTATGGAAAAATGTCGATTCCTTGGTGATATTGTTGATCTTTTCACAGAAGGTTTTGACAAGCTATTTAAAGAGAATAAATTAGGTATTATCAGATTGTCTTTTGAAGTTTTTGTTCTTAAAAGCTGGCCTGGTTCAGACTTATGAGGTTTATTCTGAGAAATAATCTTTGTTGTTGACATATTTACTCTAGATTTAGGAACAGACTTTTCGTCAGGAAGGGATTTCTTATTTGTTACCATCCCAAATGAATGAGAACAATCATTTCCACTATGTGCATGTGAATTTGAAAATTCTTTCACATGATTTGATATAGTTTTTCTCCTTTTCACACTATTTGATGTTCTGTTTGTCAATTTGAAAACAGCCAAACTTTTTCTCGTGGGTTTTTTAGGAGTATCAATACCAGTTGATGAACTGTATTTTGTAGAAGGCTTTCTCAACCTGCTTTGTTTTTGTTTAGATTTAGAATAATCTTCCTCTTGCGCATTACCTAAATCAATATCCTCGTCATCCTCTTGTTTAAACTAGTCGACTTCTTCTAGTATTATATTTTGACAATTCTTCAGCAGGTTCAAGCTTTATCTCTTTTCCGTCTCTTCCGTCCAATTTGTTATCATCAAGGGACATCCTTTTCTGACCCCTCAATTTGGGTAATGGAGACTCCTGGTCTGTTTCCTTTTTAACTCCAGACTTCTTCATCCATATAGTTTCTGCTTTTGACATTGAATTCTTAGATATCTTGATGCTGTGATTGAGGATGTGCAAAATCATTTCTGGAACATCTTCTGCAGTTTCTTCGCAAACCGGACAAGTGGTGTGCTCACTATGGTTATTTCCTATGTGAGTTTTGAGACCAGATTTCTGAGTGAATCCCAAAAAACAAATACAACATTTAAAAGGTTGTTCTGCCACGAGTGCACTGGCATGAAAAAGCATGTGTTGGAACACAGCAGAGGAATCAAGAAAAGCCCGATGACATACTTTACACTTGTACAACCTCTTATTTGTGTGTCTCTTCATGTGAACTGTGAGAGACTGGCTGCTGAAGAATGACTTAGGACAAAAGATGCACGTAAATCTGCTTCCAAGTTTGTGGACACGTATGTGTTCCTGAAGTGCAGTCCTTGTTGGGAAGATTTTGTTACAATATTTGCAGATCATATCAAGTTTCCCAACATGAACGTGGCTATAATGAAAGTACAATTCTTTGTATGTAGGAAGCTTGATGGAACAGACGAAACATTGAAAGTCCTGATCGCTGTCCACGTGTGTCGCTACATGACTGGCACGAACAGATATTGTGTCAAACTCTACTGGACATTTAGGGCACTGGTATGGGAAGCGTCCAGGATGACATCTCCGGAAGTGTTTTTTTAATGTCTTCTCATCTTCAAACTTGACTCGACATAGTCTGCAAGTGAGATCGCAGTTCTCTTGACTTGGATGGATACATCTGTAACAAAATAACATTGTATTTAAAAAGCAGTATTTATTCCAATAACTTCAGCTATAGAAAGTACAAAATTAACCATACGTCATCACATTCTATGAAATTAAAATCAAAATTCATTACGTGCTTTCTTTTTATGAGAAGCTGATGCTCATTTGAATATTTTTTATTTTTATTTTAATAATATAAATTAATTATTGAAAAGAAACCACCAAAATAACGGAAAATTATAATTATAACTGCCTTGAATGAGTCAATTAGGTAAACAACAATAATTTTTATTTGTTTTTACATTTTTCTCACCTATATCTTTAATCAATTGTAAATTAACATAAATTAAGAATAAACACTTGTCTATATGCCTAGTTCTGCAGACCGGCCACATTGTATAATTAACTGTCAAAATAAGTCCATTGAAAACATGCAATTAGTTGCATACTTCTGGATGTTGTACAACAAACAATTTTCAGCAAGCCACTGTATAAACCTTGTTTGTCTAGAAAATAGCTTTTTACCTGAGTAATATAAACTTTATACTTATGTCAGTCTGTATTGATTCTGAATTAGAACTTTGGCAGGCTTTAAACACAACGGTTTATAATGTAATTTACTTTAGTACATAGATCTATCACAATATAAATTTTAAAATTATATTACTTAATCATACTAAATTAATATTCCAAATGGTACCATATACAATGAAGTACTACATAAATAACTAACTGTGAACAGAAATATCGTTAATAAAATAGAAAAAAAAAACTGTAACATTCAATTCTGTTGACTTTATTCAAAAGCAAAACATAAATTTTGAGAAGTATAGACAGCCTGGAATGCCATTACTCTATGAACATAACAGTGTAGCAACTAAACAGTACTTAAAAAAGTAAACAGAACTAATACTAACTAGAGTAGTACTGTACTCGTACTATAAGAAAAATGTCCACAACATTAAAAGGCTCTGTATAGTAAGTAATCTCTCCTAGTTTATTCAAAATTCAAAAACAAAGCTGTGTCCTGATATCAATTACACCAAGTATTAAAATTAAACTAAAAAAGAATTTTTAAAAATCCAGTAGTTTTTTAGGACAAGAAGCTTATAAATTGCCCTTATTTTCTTATAAGAACCTTAGCGCTGCTTCCGGAGTGACAGGATGGGTAAGGTTAGGGAGTAGGGGTCATGGGATCTCCTATCGAGATCCATGAGGAAGAATTAGGGCACTAACTTATAGAAAAATTTATAGGGCACCCCTTAGTTATAGAAAGAATAAAAACGTGGAATTTTGGAGTCTCTTTATTTTGTTGATGAATTATAAAAAGACATTCAATACAATATTTATTGGTGAATATGTATATTGTTATAGGATTTAAAATGACCATTTAACAACTTTAGTAATTACAACTGATCGGACATTAATTAAAAGCAAAGCCTGTGGAGAAAAGTTATATTATGCAGTCAAAAGCAAAAAGAAAAGAAAAACAATACTATAAGGGAATGAATGTGTCTCTACATCAAAACTATTAATTAGTATCCAAGCTCTGTTCCTTAGGTTCTATAATATTGAGGCCTATGAACTTGCATTCTTAATTCTACACATAGAATTCCATTCCATAATGTAAGTAAAAGAAACTATTTATTAATAGAAACATTATTATAACTTGTATTAAGCTTTATGAAACTAAAAGAACAGTGTGCAAAAGAAGATAAAAGACAGGAATATTTTGTTGTGTCAATAAACTGTCTTTTGTTATCAGCTGAATGTGACAGTCTCAACTTATATTACCACAACCGCCCTTTATGTAAAAATCAGTTATATAGTCATGCAAGTAGATAGGACTTCTTCTCTTACGTTTTTGTTGTTTAACGTTTGGTATCACAACTTCTTGTTCACAATTAGTGTTACTTGTCCTTTTCATCACTAGATATCACTTGTACTGGTCCCAATTTTTTTGGAGTTCACATTGCTCTCCAAGTTCCGGATCATAATTTAATTTTTCTTCAATGTTAAGAACAGGTCCAAGATGTCGAGGCTCGAGACAATAGACTCTTTGTCATCGTGAAGTCTGATATGAGCATAATCAGAATTAGCTTCAGTCAGGACCACTTCTACAACCAAAGGGTCATATTTTGATCTCTGGTTGAATTTCTTGACGAGGATAAGTCCAGCCTTTGTCAACCAGGCTGGTATGTATTTCCATTGAAGGATCTATGCAGATGATTGAACATGCGTTCATAAGGTCTACAATTGCACATGTTGAAGATGGTTTCTAATTTCAGAGATTTAAATATCTAGCAGCATCCTCGCTCAGAGGAGTTTTGATTTTCAAGAATACTTGGAATTCTTTCGCAGACGTCATCAATTCATTTGCTATTGTATGCACACATTCCTAAACCCTGTTGCAGTGCATGTGAATCCATAAGAACTAAATTTGTGATGACTGGTTTGCAATCTTCAGTTAAAATTGAAAATAGATATTAGCTCCACTTTTTGATGCTGCCAAGCTGCTGCATATTTTGAGCAATGGACTTGATCCGTGTAATACAATTTCTAAGGCAGAGTGGTTTTCTAATACATATGACATCTGAACAGAGATTCCTGATGAATGTGCATGTATGTTTGTAGGAGCATTCGCCAACCTGAAGGTCAACCCTACATTGACCTTCAAAATATGATCAAAAGGAAGCATTTTCCCATGAAAATTGGTCTACTGTAGGGCAACATTTTTGCATTACACTTCCTGATGGGAATTTCATGTATAAAATGCCTTTGACAAGGATAAGAGGTAATGATTTTTTAAGATGCTGAGAATCGCTGCAATAGTTTTCCCGCTTGGAAGCCACTGTTCTCGAACTCTTTAGAATGCACTTAGATGCACTTGTTTTGCTGTCTTTTCTTTGATTTGCATTCTTGAGAATTACCCAAGTTTTGAGCAATTTGTACACGCAGATTCTTTTGCTAAAAATGACATTCTAGTATGTCAGAATTTTACACAAAAGAAACAGTTTTTTAAAGACGAAGCTACAGCTACAGTATTAGTACTGGAATGTGTTGAAGCAACTTCAATATAGTGATGATTCAGATATGAAGCAGATTATCGCTGTGCTATCAAGGGATTTTGTCTGATGGAATCCTTCACCAAGTGTGAGAGTTGTATTCTCTAATAGGCTTTGCCTTATCTGGTTGTTAACCAAACCATTAATGAAAGCATCACGGATGTACTTATTGTTGTGTTGTTTCTGAAACAGCATCACAATTGCAGTCTCTAATCATTTGATTTAAGAATTGCAGATATTGATCAAATGACTCACTAGACTGCTGCTGACTTCAACATAGGGGAGGAAAAATAACATTTTTTGGTTTCACGTATAATGCCTCCAGAGTAATGGACGCATTCCCGTAGTTAGGAGTAATCTAGAAATGACGAATCTCTCAGCAATGTAGGGGTAGCCATTTGGAGCTACATGATTGATCAGGAGTTTCAACTTATCTGCCGTTTCAACGTATGGACGTGTGTCAGAAAGTGTTTGAACTTTTCTTGCAAACACTCTCTGACCTGCAAACACAGGCATTTTACTGACCTGCAAGTGGTACTGGTGGAACTGCGTCCAGTCTGTTCAATTTAAAATAGTAATTGTCTATGTTGTAGAGTTCGTAAAGATCCAGGAGTTTTAGTTTAATACATTTTAGTAAAAAACAGAACGATTTATGTAGCAAAAACATTATTACAACTTAGATTAAGCTTTATTAATATAAACGATCAGTGTAAAAAGTGGATTAAAACAGAGTAAACAAGAATATTAAGATGTATCAATGAACTGTCTTTAATAACCAGCTGAATGTGACAGGATCAGCTACTATCACCAGACATACTATGTGATGTGCACTATATGTTTCTCAACAACACTATAAAAAATTGCATTGAATACGTTCTTCTTAGGTTCATTTAATGCAGATTAACGTAATTTCGGATCTCCAGGTTATCGGAATCGATTTTCGAGAATGGAGGTGCCTACATATTTTGAAGAATAAACAATTGTTGAATTAAGCGTAATTTGTACGCGTATTTTCTTTAACGGATGTTCTAAGTTAGGATTAATGCGAACAGTATAAAAATTTAGAAATCATGAACAAGGCCTAAGAGACGTAAATTCTAAATTTAGAATATGTAAAGGATTAGCGACAGTGGCATCGGTGCGATAACCGACGTAGAAACTGTATTAGCAGTATGTCCGAAATGGGAACAGACTACAGTGAAAACTTTTAGAGAATGTAGTGGAAAATGTTATGAATTCATTCTTATGTCACTCACGGCACAGTTAGATAGGCTGTTGATTTATTTTCACCGACAGTCCCACCTTTTTTCAGCAGAAATTATGGCTTCGAAATGTTCTTGTTGTTTGTATTTGCCGGAAACAGAGTAGGCCTACCATATATATATATATATATATATATATATATATACAAAAATGACATAATGTGCTGTATATAACTGATTTCTGTAACAAGTGAATTTCTAATTTTTTGCAGTATATTGCATACTGTTTACTGTATTCTCGGTTTTTATACGGATTACTTCCAATCCCAATTACTCCGGATTTATGAGCTTGTATTGTATTGAAACTTGTGAATTTACACTATCAGCGTTGTACATAAATCCATCATAGACACTAATACAGTGCACGTGAATGGTATATATAAGCTGTTCTTAGACTCAATAGGGGTTTATGAATTTTTATTCTCAACCTAGCACATAAATATATTCCACATGCTACTATAGTGAATTAATGTGAAACATGTCTCTCAACCATAATATAAATAAAGCTGTCCTTCTTAGGTTCATTATGATATTGAGGCCTATTTTATTCTCTTGACCTGGCACACAAATCTATTCCATACTACAGTAAATTACGTGAAAAATTTATCTCTCAACACCAATATTAGCAAATAGAATTGAAGCTTTTCTTTTTAGTATCATTAGGATTGTGGCCTATCAATTTTTCTCTCAACCCTGCATATAACGCCATCCCATACTACAGTGTATTACGTGTAAAATATCTCAACACACAATATAATAAATATATTTGAAGCTGTTCTTCTTAGGTTTGTATTGAGGCCTATGAATTTGTACTCTCAACTACTCTGCACACAAATCGATTCCATACTGTATAGTAAACGTCCAGCAATATACGTATCTCAACACCAGTATAGTGCAAATAAATAAAAACAGGAATATTTCTGCTCTTCCTGAAGACGTTGGTCCAGAAATGTATCAGCATGAGTAGGCCTACTAAAGATATTTTCCACTTTCTGTGATCTCAAGGAGAGCTTATACTAAGTGGTAGCATCAATGGAGATACTATCAACTGTTAACAAAACAGCAAAAAATAAACAACTACAGCAATGATAAAACAGTATGAGTTGAGAGCAAATGCCTATTCAGTAACTAGGGATCTCTAAGACAGTTATAAAAATAATTTCTAAGCTATGAGTTTTCGAAAATGTTATTTCTGTTATTTATTTTCTTATTTGAGATTGTTGTTTGAAAGTGATCTTGATGTATATAAATATTAATCATAGAATAAAAACTGAACCTTAATAAACATGTGTGCTACATTTGGGGAAGATTTTTACTGTATTTTATGCTAAATCTAAATAGTTCTACGAACTCAAAAAAATTGAATCATAATTAAATATTAGCGGCAACAGAACGAGGCCTGACTTATGGTCAGAAAAAGAGCTTACCTGCCCAATGTGCATGGTCAATATGTTTATAATATTATGAGAAACATGGTGCAATTATGTTCATTAGTTTAAATTTAATTTACAAGCCCTCCCCATGCTTTGTATTGCATGAGATTCATTTAAAAACCTCACATCTGCTTTGCACTGACTTTCTCCTGTTATACTAATTCAAAATTCTTGCTCACATTTTAGTACTTAGCAATACTTTACCATTGCAATCAACCATGATCCACAAGTGAGGTCTGATCCACTGTTATTAAAACCTACTAAATTGGCAAGTACAATAATTTTAAATCTTGCCTTTTAAAGTAACTGCAACAAGGACTTTTTGATACAAGAACCAGTAACTAACTACAAACTTTTGAGACACAAATGGTTTTGAAAAGAAGTAGTTATCAGAAAATCAGGGTTTAAAGGAAACAAAATTATATGTATACACCACTTTATTTCTCCTTGCCATACAACATGGAAATAACGTCCACACTGGTTTTTCCCATGCACTAGAGAAGATTCACTTCCTATGAATGTGATCTCTATTAAACTGTAGTTTTAGTGTTAAAATTACAGCAAGTTTACCAACTATACTCACAACGCATTTAAAATAATTTAAGTACGTTCCAATATAAACTCTCCACTCAAGATTCAATGAAAATATTTCAATTGAAACGTGTACATAGCTAATTTGCTTAAAGAATTACAACTCATAATTTCACAAAACAATACTACATTTGAGACATCGCATAATAAACAGTTTTAAAACTGAAGAAATATTTAATTTTAGTAAAGCTATTTTTTATTTCTATATTTTTACCCATATAACTGACAACCAAATCATCAGTGACTTCAACCATGAGGTCGCTTACTTATGTCAAAGTTTGTTATCCAGAATAGCGTAAATTTGAAGTTCCTCGTTTTCCTACCAGAGTAGAGAAGCTTTAGTGTCTGTGTACCATAGAAGCAGGAGGGAATTAGGGAGGGTGAAGCCAAATATTTTTTCAGAGCTTATTTAAAAAGATCAGCAGTGTATGACGGCTATCGTTGTCAGTACCAGTACGTGGTGTTGAACGTCTACGAAAAGTCCGTCATATGATTTCCCCCAAAACAAATCTCGAAAGTTTTGATTATTAAACAACAACGCATATAGATCCACAACTATATATAGGGTGTTCACAAAAGGGCGTCAGAAACTTCTGTGACTGATAGTATTCACGATTTCAAACAAAAAGTCATATAAACAGGTTAACAAATGTTAAGCCGCTAGCCGCCATTTTGTATTTTTTAGAAAAAAATATTTATCTCTGTTAAGCCAAAGAAATCTAAGTTAAAGATTAATACAGAATATATATATATATATATATATATATATCACTTATTGAAATGAAAAACAAAGATATAAAGCTTCTATAAATATACGTGGGATTTAAAAGCACGAACACACAATATCAAGCATGTGGGTTTTTTTTATTTTGTGGGACCCACATCTTCAGGAAGCAAAATATAAATATCAAAAGAACAACAAGAAACACAACAAATAAGAAGAAAGTAACAAAAAATGTAAATAAGCAACTAAAACATTTAAAGACCCAGCTGTTATATCATTAATGGCACAGAATGAGATTTGGAAAAGTTAATTTTATCTTAAATTTAAACCATTTGGATATTTAGATTTTAGAATTAACTGATGGGCTTGTTCGAGATTTTATTAATTTTAATCTATTTAAATTTTATTCAGGACAAGGGAAGACCTTATTAATTCCTTTAAGCTCATAACACTCTTCAATTTTGTCTGTTTTGTGCTCAGCAGCATGTTTGGCCAATGGCTTCTCCTTGTCTTTATGAAAAATATCAAATCTGTGCCCTTTTATTCTGACTCTAACGTGGTTAGATGTTTGCCCAATGTACTGATTGTTACAAAATTTACTATTAATTTGATAAATTACATTCTTAGAGTCACAGTTTACTTTGCCAATGATGGGATATGTCAAACCAGTTACGCTACTTTTGAATTCTCTAGAGTTTTTCATAATTTTGCAAGAACCGCAACGTGGTTTGTTGCGCGGTTCACATCCATTAGTAACGGGTTGGTGTAATTTAGGTTTGGACAAGTTTGTTTTTCAAATTAGGAGGTTTTCGAAATATTACTCTAGGTGCTTTAGCCATAAAAGTTTGGGTATCTGGAGAGGAAAGTAGGACATTATGGGCAATTTTCATAATACTGTTAATTTTGTGTAGTCCAGGAAATATATAATTCTGAGTGTGTAGTCTTTTACTTTCTAAAGGTGGTGTAGGTATATGGGTTAGTATTAGTACTTATTTAGTAATACTAACATAATGATATTTATGTATTATAATATAATTATGATAAGATTAGTTATAATTAAAACAATTCAATACGTGTTAACGACCCTTTCCACTCCGCCCAGCTCCACATCACCGTGCGTCTACCGCTAAAATTCGGCCTACCCTCGCTCTTACTTACTTGAGGTAATGTGTTAGTACGTTATTAGCTGTGAAAATATTCTCTACAGGGTCCATTCGAAAATCTCCATTTAAAACCACCAATTCAAATATTACATAGCAGTATTTCAAAATTGTTACTGTAAAGAAAAACTAATATTTAGACTTTGGTAATTTATTACAAATAATACACACGCTTTATGACAAATACTGACATGACATTTTTTTTAGGAAAACTAATTGCTAACAAAATAAAAAAAGTAGCTCAGCAGATATTTATGTTTTCAAAATGCTTGCAAAATGAGACTAGAAGGGGGTAGGGAAGAAAACTTAAGGGAAAAAGGGGGGCTTTGATAAAAAAAAAAAAATAACGCCTAATAGTGCTCTAACATATGTGAAAATTCATAATTTTTAAGTTACTACCAGAAGTTTTTAGTTCTCTATGCCAAATCAAATAAGTTTTTGAGTTATAAGGCTGTAACACATACAACCATATTACGTTTGCGAAATAAATAATAATGAATTGCGTTTCAACTCAACACTTTATTATAGAATGATTAATTGCAATTTATGACTACCAAATGACTACTCTTATTTAAGAAAGGTAGTTCATAAAACTACAGAACTATTTATTAAACAAGAGCAGTAAACATAACTAAAGATATAAAATTTCAAATTTTAGAACATTCATGATTCGAAAATCTCATGACGTCAAAAAAAGTCATGTACAAACGTATCTCAACTAGCGATCGATATATACTCTCTATAAATATGAATAGATTGGATATATATATATATGTGTGTGTGTGTGTGTGTGTGTGTGTGTTTTAGGTTAATATTACAATTTAAAGGAATTACCCTTTTTATTCGATTAGTTTTATTATTTTAAGTGAATCTAATAATCTATCATCACAAGTAAGCTATATACATAGTAATAGTAATTTTAAAAGCGGATAACACTTGGGTGGGGGAGGAGAGGGGGCCACACACAAAATTTGGCCTTGAGCACCAAAATCTGAAAATCCAGCACTGGCTATTAACGTAACACCCTTATAGTTTTTATAGTTTCAGTATGGTTTGGTGATCCATGTCCAGACAAACAGTCTTGAGAAGGGTTGACGTCTTTTGTTTCTAAACAAAACTGTCTTGGGATTCTAAACAGCCGCTGTTTATAAACACCGCGGCGTAGTATCTCGGGCCACTCGAGTACATATGTTGGGGTTACGCCCAAACATTTGATAAAATACCATTGACGATTCTAGCTTACTTCCATTGTATAAAATAAACCAAATAATATACATTAGTTTAAGCGTTAGTTTAAAAATATTTTTCTGATTTTTATCTTCAGGATAAATTGTAAATATTTATGATAAGAGTCTTAATATATTCATGTCAACTTTTTATCCAACTTTTTCCAAAGTAACAAAGTTCTATGTTGTTAAAAAAGTCGGTTGTAATAAAGTTTCAGTTTTGTCAATTTACTTTCTTTCATTAGTTTTCATTTCTTCTAATAGCTAGTACCAAGCTTGAACTTTCCTCTAACAAAGTTGATCCTATTCTAGCAGCCATCAGAAGTGTATGCTATATGTGACTTAAAATATTCTAAGATTACCTTCAATTGAGGCTGCTTTCAAGTTCTTTAATGGAACTATCGTAGGTGTCTCTGAACTACCTGTGACATTTTTTCAGCTTTGTTCAATGGACTGCGACAGAACTTGACTGCCTTACGTCTGTTGCATTGCCAGCTTTAACTACCTTCGAAGCCCTAATTCTTGAGATCCGTTTAAAATACAAATAAAAAACTGGGTTCAAATTAGTTACTTATTCAGATTATAAATTGAAGGTGCATCCAAAACGGTCATTTAATTCTTTTACGAAGTCTTAGAACGTTTTGAAACAAAAAATACCAAAAGTTTAGTGAAATTCAAGTTAAACTTATTAGCACACCCTTGAAATTGGATTGTATCAGGTGTTGCTTTATATTCTGAAATCTGATTAATACAAAATTATAGTATGGCCTTTGATAATGAGGTGAACCAATTAAGGGGGGCACTCATTTTACCATAGAGCTAAACCACAAAATATTTAAAACATCTTAAAATTTTTCAAAATTTAAATTATTATGATATAGGGTGTCATAATAATATTCAAAATCATTTCTTCCCACATTCCTGGCAATAGGGTAGTTGTGATACAAGTCTGACCTTATATAACAAGAATTTTCTGTGCCAAATGTTATTGATATAGTAGAGAGTGAAAAAAATTTGTTTAACCTTTTCGTATTATGTAAAAACATTTTTCCTAACTTGTTGACAAATGATAGTAAAATGAGTGTCCATAGCAATTGCTGTCCATTCATGAACATGTGTGTGAGGGAACACATTATTTGTCATAAGATAGCACTATGAACTAATGTTCTTATAGGGGTATTATGACATCTAGTGGAATTTTTGGGAATTTGTCGTCATCCAGATAGTACCGCTTTGTGAACCTAGCCCTATTTGTCCTATTTTACGTACAATAGCTTGGCACACTACTACTCCTTGGTGGCCTGTTTCTGGCCAAATACGCAATTAGATGTGCCTCTCACAGTATATGGCAAATTATCATGTCATGCTCACTCGTCAACAGGTTAAATACTGTTATTCAAATACTAATCGATAATAAACTTGATCATAGAAGTCATACATTTATATTTAAAAAATAAACTTATTTGTTGCTTTTTATGTTCTATCGTTAAAATAAAAGCGTGTTAAAAATAAAAACAATTTCATATATTGTAATTTTATTTCACTTCATTCACACATCCTTAATTGTTTTTCAATTCAGAACTCAGAATTTATAGAATTAATTTATTCTGCAGAATATATATATAATATAAATAATACAGTGTTATCAATAAAAGAATTTTAGCGTGATTTTTGCCTCTAAGATTTTATATTA
Source organism: Homalodisca vitripennis (assembly GCF_021130785.1). Classification (NCBI taxonomy): domain Eukaryota; kingdom Metazoa; phylum Arthropoda; class Insecta; order Hemiptera; family Cicadellidae; genus Homalodisca; species Homalodisca vitripennis. The sequence goes on from NC_060214.1 coordinate 108,837,539, forward strand.
ATAGGAGAACAAAACACAAACATTAATGCAAATATGTTGCATTTTTATAATTTAAAAAGTTAAACATTGCTCGGTCAAAACAGATTCCATCCAAACAAACAATTAGTCGTTTTAATTTAGCAAGTCTTATTTTAACCATTACACACTACTGAAAAGTGATTTTTTTTAGTGTAATGGTAACATTGATAGAGATAGTACACAATTCGAGGTATGGTATGAGATAACATTAATCAATAATAATATTCCAATGATTTTCAGTGTCCTACTCTTATTTATGTTATTCTAATTTTATATGAAATGTGTAACTCAAAATTTAAAAAAAATAAGAGGTTATACAAGGGACTTTAAAATTACCCCTAATAGTACTCGTATATTAATGCATTTCCCTTGTAAATTAAATTTCAACGGACAAATCAACTTTATTTAAAAAATATAAACTAGTACAAGCACATTACATAAAATGTAATCAAATATTTTTAAATCGTGCAAAATTGCAATAAACAAACTGCACACTGAATGTGAAACAACAGTACATTTTAATTTTATATGATATATTTATCTTCATTTTCATAAACTTGAATATATTTTAATAATGCAGAAAGGGTAGCTTGAATAAATATCTTTCCTTCCTTATCATGTTCAAAATGTTTTATTATGTATATATTTAAAAGTAAAACAAACATATTACAAATGAAACATGTCACAATATTACAATAATGCATTGTAAACATTCTCATGTAAGATGAACAATTTATGAACAAAAGCCCACCCCTGAAGATATTTTTCTCGATAATTTATGTATATAATAATAAAAAAAAACAATAATAAGTGCTTAAAATATACAAACAGTTTAATTAGGAACAAATATGCTAAAGGAGACGAAACACAACAGTTAAAACTTGTAAAATTGCAAATTAAAAATATCAGCTAATGCAATGACAACCTACTTACGGTTTTAACTCATATTTAATTATTATGATTTAAGTTATTGTGATATCATACAATTTGTTTCACTTAATTTTCACTAATGGTTTATATACAACGTGTTAGAAATTACTGGTTTCTTGAAAAGGGTGAAAAACTTTGCACATTTACCTCAATTGAGAGATCCTTTGCAAATTTCAGGTAATGGTAGGTTAGCCATTTTAGAGTCAGTAAGAAAATTAGTTGGCTGGTTAGTTACATTTGTACAATAAGCAAGATAACGCTGTGACTTACAATTTTTTTTTTGTGAAACGAATAAGAATACTACTAATTTCATAAACAATAAGCTAAAGCGATTTTAACGATTAAAAAAGGTAGGTAAAATACAAAGGGTGACACAAGGATAGTTTTTACAAATTTCAAAATAAATATTACTTAGTGCGAGTAGGGAAATACAATGCTATCATTGAACTTTAAGCCTTTTTATTTTACCTCTCCAATTCTAGTCACAATAAATTGTCTGGACAACCCTGATGTCATCGGATAGACCATTACAGTGTTCGCTAAATAATGCTCCTAACAGTTATCAGCAGTATGAATAGTACAAAAATATATTCGTACAGGTTCGTTAAATGATAACGTTTTGCACCAGAAATACAGACACAAATGTAATGTAAACAAAAATCATACTCGTGAATAAAAGTTAAAAATCTAATTCTATCACTAATGACATAATGTGCCAAAGTTTCAAGCATTACTACATTAAATTTATTACAACTAATAAAACAAGTGACGATAAAAATAGTGCTATATACACTTACTTTGCGATATGGATGGTGCAGTAAAATATTAACATAAAATTACAGTCAGGTAACACATTAGATGTGACAAATACTCAATAGGCTATTAAACCTAAGTGCCAATAAGGCCTAATATAGGAAAAAAACAACAAAATTGAATTTCGGATTCAATCAAAATTAATCCCTGCATATATCTGTAGATACATGTAAACATCGGCCCTGACTACATGATTTCAACCAAATTCTGTATATAGACACAATCTATGAACACTCAATAAGTTTATGATACGGGTTAACAACGGCATAAACCACACCGGCATAACAATTCTTTTCAGGAAAACTCTGTTAAAATGTAATCGATATAGCGGGGACCAAAGCAACAACCCGATATAGTCCCTCCTGAAATCTATGGAATTGTAAAACTGGCCAAGAACATATTTTAGTAACAGGTGAAAGTTTCAATAATATTTTCAAAATACTTAATTATTTTGCAGAGTAACGTAAAGTATTGCTTCCTACACATAACTTAGTTATAGTGGTAAGGGTTGATTCAAGTATTGTTTGTAACCCACATGGTCTTATCGGTTGAACCTTGGCTATATTTGTAAACCGCTGTTGCAGATCTATGAAGAGCATTTGTTTAATTCTACTAAAAAATACAGCAATAAGTAATTTCAGCCTGAATAATTTGTTCTCTTATTTAAGGAAACGAGACAATAAAAGGGGATCCAAGGGGTTCCAATCACGGAAAGTATGGCAGTTAATACTCTGTGCCTCGTGAAGTCAATGCTACCAAAAACCCTTTGCAAGATATCTCCTGTTTATTAGGTTGCTCACACGTGATCCTTCAACATGAACTGTAAACCTGGTGATAATGGGGTTATCCGTCATTTGAGACCAATTTTTTCTGCGCTCATTGTGTTCTTATGGGTACAAAGAGCACAAAAAAGCATATTCACACACATGGTACGTTTTGGATATTTAGTGAAGGCAAAATCCATAAAATTTTCTACTGCTGTGTTTGTTCCTGTGTATTGTTATGTTTTTACTTAAGTGTAATTAGTTAGTATTAACATTTTGAATACTTCCAAAATGTTTATTACTTTTTCTCAAATAATTTTAAAATTGTTTCTAACTGAATTGCACCATTCACTTTAATGACTTCACTCTCAAAAGAGGAGTTGGGAAAAAAAATCTGACTTTGCAAAGTGAACTGGAATTTTGGACTTCTTTTTCTGAAAAGTTTTAGATCAGGTACAATACATAGTTTTAGCTGAAATTTTGATTTCAGAATCCGAAAGTTTCAAATAATATGATAAAAGACATAATTTTTAGCATCTAGTTTTATGGAAAAGTCCAATTCCCGTATTTATGTGGAGAAAACATGATGTATATCGAGTCGATTCGCATCACAACTTTAACTTTAGAAAATATGCAGGTCTCCCTTAAAAACAAAGTAACTATGAAACACGACAAAACTATTTTAGCATATAAAATGGCATATGAAAGGAATGGATCAGTGAACTGACCTATAAAAGAAAACACAGATTTTCAACAATGACGGGGGTCAACAACAGATTTTTATCTTTTTACAAGGGCCTAAATACTGAGTTGTCCACTGTCTCTCCCTTAATTTCTGTGGCCTTTGGGTATTTATGATATATTTTATTACACCACCCAGTTCCCTAAGAAGGTAATAAAAATGCTTTTTTGATGACATAACTATATGTTACTATCATATGTATACAATCAATGCAAATTAATATTTTGTCACATTAATACACCTACGGAGGAAGATATATTTATGATGACTATATTTAACTCTTGTGTTAGGTAAATGAAAGTTTTGCATAATTCTGTGGAAACCACGTAAGAGGAATGTTCATGAATATCTCAATCGACCTTGAATACATCCTTTATATTATAAAAGTAGGCCTCCTGGTATAATGTGTTCTAGAATATATTAACAAATTTAGATTGTTTTAATTCACTGCTCTGTAAAGTAGGACAGATAAAAAAATATTATAGTTTAGATCTATTCTGAATTTTATATAAAACTTAAATTAGTAACAGAAGATGGTAACAGCAAATAAAAGATAGGAAATCTATATAATGAAACTTAGTCTTGTATAAAATTCACACATTACACAAAATTATTAGTCTTACATAAATCAACTTAAAGTACTATAAGTTAAAAAGGATAATTTGATGTAAAACGCAAAGTACAACAATAAAAATCATTACAAGCAAATAGTATAAAGTATGGACACTGAATTTAGTACTCAGTATAAATCATATAAAATAATTGAACACTCAAATATTTTATTTTCTGCTTACTGAACACTCAAATATTTTATTTTCTGCTAAGTTTAATAATTTAGTACCAAGATATTAAGTTGTAATTTAACTCAATAAAATATGTCACCTATTAAAAACATTCAATGGATTGAATGCAACTACGCAAATGCTCACCATAACTAATATATAATTATTTTACACCTTTATTAACACATGTTATGAACAATAGCTCTACATATAACAATCAGTTCCTCTATGGTATAAATCCAATTAACGTGATATTCTTGGTCCTAGATGTGGATTTGAACGTGGTTGAGGAGACCTTCGAAACATGTAAACACAGAGTTACACATTGTGCAACTAAACTCATCCTTGACCACCGGTTCGTACTTAGCCACTTCATAAATTCCATCAGTCTCCTCGTCCTCCACTTTAATTTCATCTTTCACAACTCCATCTGAGTTTTCTAGCAGTGTGCTATCCGATTTAAGTTTCTTAGTACGAGTCTTCCGCAGCCTGACTTCTATAGGCGCAGCAGATTTTTCTGTTTTAATGTAAAATCTTTTCTGTCCATTTCTTTTCGTGATGGCATTGTAGACAGGTGGTACTGGATGCTTCCTCGGACGCCCTCTTTTTCTCTTCACTACAGGCATTGACTCTGAATCTGTGTTGCCGTTGGCCACATTACTCAGGGTGTTCTCCTCTTTGACTTTGTTAATATCGTGCGACATCAAATGTTGTAACAGTTGCAAGGGATTTCCTTGATCTTTCCTACAGATCTCGCACATGAAATCTTTTCCAAATTCATCTATGTGATTGTTCTTCAAGTGAGTACGAACATGTCCCAGTTGGTAGAAAGTATCCGAACAGAGGGGACACTGGTAAGGTGCTGCTTCCCCGTGAAGGTGTATGTGGTTCTTCAAATTCGTCTTGGTAGTAAAAGCCCTCGGGCAATGAGCACATTGGAACGGACGCTCTACCAAGTGGGTTTTCACGTGATTGTTGAGCGATTCCTTCAGAGTGAATCTGTAATTGCAAACACCACACTGATAGGGCCTTTCACCCGTGTGCCTTCGGTTGTGTTTCCTTAAATCGCCACAGTTGAAGAACGTTTTCGGGCAATTTTTGCACTTATAGGGGCGGTAATTGGTATGTCTCCTGAGATGAACGACTTGGCTGCACTTGAGAGTGAAGGTCATGTAACATATCGGACACTGAAAGGGGCGCTCTCCTGTGTGAACATGCCTGTGCTTGGCCAGAGCGCTGGGGTCAGAGTATTTCTTGTTACAAATGGAACACGTGCTGCGGTCTACACCAGGGTGATACTCAGCATAATGGTCCATGAGTTTGGGTTTTGTAAGCAGTTTCTCGAAACACACGGAACATTCATAATTGTTCTTGATGTGCGCCATCATGTGGTCATTGGCTTCCACCAAGTCATCAAATTCCATCTGACACGTCGGACATTGGTACACCTTTCTGTCGGGATGGTTCTCTGCGAAATGTTTCTTGAGCAAAGCTTGGCTTATCAGTTGCTCGCCACACAGTCGGCAAGGAAAGACCATACTGAGAGGATTAGCTCCTTGACAGTTATGACTGCAAACAGAACAAATTTACTGCTTAGTATTCCTTAAGAGTTAAATCCATGAAGAGCTTTATCACATACAATTATTTTTAAAAAGGTATTGAAAAAGTCAATTATAATACTGATATAAATACAGTACAAATAATATTTGTCATACGATTCAGCATTAGATCAAACAATATTTTAACGTTTAGTCATAATTTATATTAATTATAACAGGCACTCATACAAACCTATATTGAACATTTGATTTATTTTTTTTATTGCAATGTAAACATTTCATAATTATTTCTTTTAATAAGGCCCCCACAAATGACTAAATTTCACAGACCTCCCACAAATGAGTGACGTCTGGCCAATGGAACTTTAAGTCTACAAAACAGCCACGAGGTCCAGTCCCCATAAAAACTTACATGAGAAGATGAGACCTTACTTGATGCAATCTAAGCGCAGAAATAAGTCACAGAATGACAACTCACACATCAATTTCACCCTGCATAAAAGCCTTGTTATTAAAAATCTAAATCGTTGAAAATTTACCAATCCAAATAATTACCAGACTATATACTTCAGACAAGATAACACTCTCTCTTATAAAAAAATGTTAACACCACCAGGAAATATTACTAAATAAGTTGGAGCACTGTGGTGTTAGAGGAGTTCCTCATAAATGGTTCAAGAGCTTTCTGAGGGGCCGCAGTCAGGTAGTGAAGATTAGTCATAGCAGTGCTGGCTATTTGGAAGTATCCATCTCCTCCACGCTATTTAGAAGCAGGTGTCCCTCAAGGGTCAGATTTAGGACCAATGTTTTTGATTTTTATTAATGACTTGTCCAAGCAGCTTATCTTGACAAATTGATTCTTTTTGCAGATGACAATACAGAGAGTATTCTAAAACTATATAGTGAGTTTTTGAGCCCTCTTCTGGAATTGTCAAAATTTCCAAGATGGAAAGTGTGTCCTAAGAGTAAATTCAATCCAAACAATGATACTATGAGTACAGGAATACTTAAAATCCTACAAGTTCAAGGGGGTTTTAGGTTCTTGCTGGCAGAAAAGCGTAAACATTTTTATTATAACAGTATGTTGATGAAATAAAATGAACGTGTTTCGTAAGTTACAACAATAAAATTTATTCATTCTAACACAATGTTGTGTTAATATATACCCGTAATCATTAAGTACAATGGGGATTACAAACAGTTAAAGGATTATGAATTGATGGAGTGAAACTGAATCAAAATTACAATGAATGCCCATGCTTTTTCAGCAGTTACAGAGTTTCTCTCTCAGGATTGGGTAAAATAAATGTTGAAGAGTCCTTCTTGTATTAAGTTATAAAACGTTTAAAATGCCCAATATTGATCTAAAATTAACATCAAGGAAACCGAATAATATATTACGATCATAAAATAACAAAACGCAATTTTTGCAATTTTACTAGTCGGGTTAACTAGTCGAGAAGATTACTTATTATAGATTAAACAAGCAGCGAAGTTGTAAAGTGATCAGTCAGCCGATAACTACTTAGGGATATATTATTCCTTAGTAATTACTGTGTTAGTAAAAAATCTTAGCAGCAGTAGAGAGATGCATCACTAACAACAGGAAAACTGACAGTATAATGTAAATAATCTTGGCAGGATATTGTAATAGGATACAATGGTACGAGAATTCTTAAACAAATTGACAATGGATGCAGATGTTAAGAGGTATGACATCTGGGTTCTATATATGGTGGAAGTCAGTCTCAATCTTAGTTTGGGAGGATATATATATATATATATATATATATATATATATATATATCCTCAATGTATATATATATATATCCTCAATGTATATATATATATATATATATATATATATATATATATATATATATACAGTTTCAGTCTCAGATGAAACTCAATGGAACAGCATTCCAGTACCTACAGTACCTATTCTAACTGACAAAATTAAGAAAGTATGTCATACGCATCACCTCATAAGTAAGAACATAAAAACACCTCCCTTTCAACTGAAAAGTCTTCCATACCCCTGGAAGATAAAGCTTTGTTAGCTTAGTTCTAGAAATCGAACACTGTATACAGATATATCCTTTATCATTCTCACACAAATAAATAATTTCTTACTTTTAAGAATTTAAATATAAAGAAATATTTCAGCCTTTCTTGCCATCTCTACACATTTAAAGACACTTAAAAATAACATATAGGCCTATATGTTATCCCAATTTGTAATCTAAGAGCACACAAAATTCAAACTAAATAGGTTGAGTAGTTATTAGTAGAATATACACATAGATCCTTTATAAGACAAATCGTAACAGACCAGCTTGATAATATATTTTATAAAACGCATTTAAATTATGAGCTTAAGAGAACTACCAATGACATTTTAAATTTTAAAACGTTAATTGAGATTAATACATTTTAAAATTTCCCTTTAATTCTTTTTACAGTTTCCATTGTTTTGAATATCTACCACACTTTATTAAATTTTACTCTTTAAGGCTCTCATCTAATCCTCGATTTTCATAGTTTTAGAAAACAATAGAAAAACTCACCGTTATGTACTGATAAAATATATGATCTTTGTATAAGATTTTTGTTTAGTTTTTGAAGCTCATAAAAAACTAAATTTTGTTATTGTATTTAATTTTGATTATGATGACTGCAGTGTTACTTTTTCAACTTTGAAGAACAAGGCCAATTAAAATAATAAATTGTATATAATTGAAGTTGATCTTATCTATAAAAAAAATTCTTATAAAAAACGAACAAAAAAGGACAAGACTATTTTTCATATGATTTCATACATGAATTAGAAAAAAACATTTTAGAGAACAAAAAAATTAACATCAAATCAAGATCAATCATAATCAAAAATATAACAAACACATGAAATTAATTAAATCAGTCTGGACCAAAATCACTAGTAATGGACCTTAATCACAAAAGTACCACTGCAACCATTAACAAGATTAAATTAAATTTTTCTTGGAAAATTGAGCTTAAAAAATTAACCGAAAATCCTACACAAGAATATGTAAAAATTGCCAATTCGACAACATATAACTATATTATATATTATCCTTATTGGTAACGAAACAAGAAATAGGAAATTATAGTAAATATCAACTCTTTGATAACAGTTACATCCAAAGAAAATAATTTTAACACATTCATGCTCTGCGTTCACAAAACTTCACTTTACTGCATGCCCCATCATACACAATAACCTAGAATGGTGTCAATATACAATATTGTATACTTTTGCTAATGAATAGTCTATATACGAATATAACATGAACGTTTCAACAAAACCAGTTGTTTGTTCCATAGAAGCTTTCAGCTTTTTTATTGGAAATACACGTAAAGTTCTTACTTACGTTTCAGTCGGCTGAGTAGTGTTAAGTTGCAAATTGTTGTCTCAACATGCAATAAAAATTAGTGATAATCTGTTTAGAACTGAAGTCGAGTGAAATTGCTAATCAAAATCGCTGGATACAAATGTTTTCCAAGTATGGACAGACAACCTAGTTTATCCATATTAATTGGGACCGAAAGTGATATAGATAAACCGAAAATACATTTTTAAATTACAATAGATTGCAGATAAAAAGGAACTTACTTGTTACAAATGTACGATCAAGGGGAACCAATTTATTATTTGGTTTTATAGAGATGAATTGTACAGGAAACAAGTAAAACACAACATAAACAACAACAAGAGGTGTTTGTAGAGGCTCATAAAAACATCAGTAACTTTGTTATCTCTGGTATGTACGCTGCTTCAGAGAATTAAGATTACGCAGATGTTTCAACGCCAAAGTCCGCTGACGCAGGTCAGACTGTCGCTAAAAATAAACCGTCAGACAGTTACCTGCGCGTGGCATAAGAATGAGTCATTACATCTTCCGGAACTTCACTATCAGAATAGTTCCCAGTGCCATCTGTTATAATCGAAGAACAAGCTGTGGATACAGTTTTTACGTAGGTCATCGCAGCACCGATGTATTGACTGTCGGTCTGAAGCCAATCATTTACAACTTCCAAATTTATAATTGTCAATAATTCGTAGACCTACTAACATTTTTTAATCTGCCATTATATCGAACGTATTGTTCTTAACGCCGATATTGTGTTGGTCGAAAAATGTACAGTAAATTAAAAAAAAAATGTTTTATTCTTAAAAACTGGGCTTTCTCCTCTTTGTAAAACCGGTACGGAAAACTCGAGCGATTGTAATACAGATAAGTGAGGTTATACTGAACAGTGAACACTGATGCCCGTCAAAGAATTAGATAGTGATTTTATTAATAATGCAGCAAACGTAACAAATGAGAAACCATCAATTAATAAGGGTTGACGAAGAATTACTCAGTTCTAACTAGACCCCTACATTTAATTTTAATCCACCTGATAACCAAAATAAATTGATTTTTAACAATATATGGCTGATTAAGTAGTAAAAATTGTTGGTTGTTCCTTGTATGTAAGTGATAATTGGTTGAAAACACCTTTGTTCAGTCAGTACCTCTTGCCTAAGAAATTATGAACAGAAACTGGTTCCAGTTACTTTCACCTGAAAAACCTCGAAACAGAGTTTGGTTATGTTCCCTCAAGTTATTTCTGTGATGGTGATAATACTGTTGAAACATAAAAGTAATAAGGCGTCATAAAGTCTGTCATAAATATGGCAATTAAATAAAACAATTCTGAATTACAAAATGGAAGTAAACAAGCTGTTTTGCATATCCAACATAATACTGGCATGTGCTGGATATAGACCACTGTAGGTCTTCATTCATTCAACTTGACATTCTTACAGTGGTAAGCCTGTATGTTTATGGTGCATTGGCAAAACTAAAAGCATAGCCAGAACCAGGAATACCGTGTATCAGGATGAACCTTGCTGTCAACCAAGGCGGTCCCTGGAAGCAATTCCTTTACTCTGCCATCAAAAGTTTCAACAGCCAACGTAAAAATTTGGTGACAAGAACGTTTTAAACTATTCTGCAAGTATACCTAGTGAATCGCTAGATCAGTTTAAGTAGAAGTCACTAACGTGCTTAATGTGACCTCTGCTTCTTGAATACAATTTTTGTTATACAAGAATTTAGTATTTTAAGTGCTGATACAATCTATCATCAAGTATTTTGTCAAAGATGAAGACGTTAATTATCAAACAAGTATTAAGTTTTATCATACAAAAAGTAATTGAGGCTCAAAGCCAACCCGTCTGTTGAAGTCGAGTCACTTGGCTACTGATAATAAAAAATAATCAAAGAAATGTTATCAAATAAAATTCAAACATACAAGGCCCAAAAAGAGACTGGAACATCAAAGTACAATCTACCTGGATTATTGTCTCAATTGTGTGGAGTATTGTAGGTAGTCTTCTACCTCCACTTTTGGGCCACAATTTCATGAAACTTGACAGTTGTCGCCTTGTAAATGTGCAACTATTCTTAAATTTCAGTTTTTCCTGTATGTCTATTGAGGATACATAGGCAGTGCTGTCTACAGACTACAAGCGGACAGTCTGTCCAGTGTACAGCCATCTCTCCCTTCCGTGTCCCTTATCATCTCTCCCTTCAGTGTCCCTTATCACTTCCGACAGACTCCTTTTAATCTGAAGTAATCGTGTTATCCTTGTTGCTTATATATCCTATTGTTAAATTACTTATAATCTGTAACGCTTTCACACTTACAAATTAAATTCAATTCACACACAATTTTTATCTTTCATTTTTTTATTTTATAAAATGTTGAAAATTCATTCCGTTGTTAATTTAAAAAGAGCAACTCGAGTCTGCGCAAGCTCATTTCCCTAGTTTTAGTTGCTTTATTTCAAGCTACTTTCTGTAATTTTAAAAATTATTTTCAGTTATTAAGTTTATTTCTTAAGATCGTAATATTATACGTATATTTATAAAATAAAATAAATTCATTCAACTGAGAGGGTCAGTGTAATAAATTGATAGTTGAAAATAGTTGTACTTCTAACTCATATACACATTTTTAACTGATTTTGTGCCAAAGGAAGAACTAATAACAGCTTCTTCTGAAATCTTCATGATTAAGTTGATATATCAATATGTGTGAGTATTTCATCTAATAAATGAAGTAGTTGAACCACTACCAAAGTGGTTATATTAACACAGAGAATGTTGGTTGTAGTGAAATGTTATACATGTAATACATCCCACAATGGTTTTTGCGAGAATAGTCACGAATTGAAATTAATGAAACAATTAGGAGTGTTTATTTACTAAAGTATAGCTCATTCAATATTGTGAAAGATCACCTCGTACAGTTTGTTGTCGAGGGGCGGGGCGGTTGATGTAATTGCGCTACTAGCCTTTTTGCGAAATTAGGCCTCTCTACACAGCAACCACTGCATTTTCCTATTACATATCACATTATATATTAAATAGAAAAAGCTATTCAAACTCTTTTGGAAATTTCAAACAAGAAATTCCACGTCTCCGATCGATTTTATATGTGATTAAAAAGTAGCTACTAATAATTACAGAAATTCATGCTTGTACTGTGCAATAAAAGAAATGTCGCTTTATTTAGAGCTATCAAGATATATAACTTACATGTATTTTATATCCATGTAACTGATGTAAATTTTCAAACATCCTAAGAATGTGGTTAAGGAATTTATATTCCATTTGTTTTTTGTTGTCCGAGTTATGTGTAATAAGTATTTTACATGGGCTGTCAGTGTTTACACTTGAGTTTATCCTGAGGCTCTAAGATCATGTAAACCAGCACAGCCATAAACCAGATAAGTCTTATCACTATACACATGATGTGGACGGTCTGGAGTGTAAACATAAACAGAACTCAGCCAACAAAATATGCATGTAACGAAAATGTCCATAATTTTTTGAACTTGGTAGTATACTATTTTATTAAATATAGTACAAATCACTTTTATTTCGCTTGTTAGTCCAGTATGATGGATCAGCAAAAGGTTACTTCTTTTCGAAGGCCTCAAAGAATTCCTTTCAAACTTGGCCTAGTTCCCTCTACAATTGTTTATAGTCTGATACAAAACGTAGATATCAAAGTCATCTAGGCCCTTTATTGCCTTTCTGTTAGATAGCAATAAGTTACAAATTGTTTAACCATCCCAGACAAGTGAGAGGTTTCTTTAACAATCTTATATGCCGAACTATGAGATGCTTCTGCTACCTCGGACAAAATTTTTTTCTGCAAAATACGTCTTTTTAGGTTTTAAATACTAATATACATTGCACCTAATTGTTCATGCCTGGCTGTGAATAACAGATCTTTTTTATTTATTCTGCCTAAACTAAAACCTGGTTGAGCACTCGTTTGTCGAATTAAAACAACACTAACACTTTGCACTGAAATTGTATGCAATTAAAAATATTCAAGAAAGTGTATACAAAACTTTAGATAAGAAATAAACCAAAAAGTAATCGAAATATACAGTAGTACAGTGAATATTTTCTGGCTAGGAAATAGCATCCCGTCGGAGATGAGACCTCTGCGATTAACAACAGTGGAAGACGCAGCTATCATCTGCTAACACATGCGCACCAGCCACTCTATCCATCGTGTGTACAGCTTAGTGATTTTTATTGTACTGATGTCACTTTAATATGCCCTAGTATCTGTTTGAGGTAATTGAGGTTTAACATAAATGAAATATTGTTTGTATAGAACATTTATTCCAAAATATATTGCAACATTGATAAATAAGTAAAACATCATTTGGTAAATACGCAAAGTTAACTAATACCCAACCAAAACACTTTGTTCTTGAATGGACAAATAATAAATTCAAAACTACACAAAAAGAATAAAACTAACTGTAAACTTTGTAAAAACAATAAAATTAACTGTGAAATATGTAAAAACAATAATAATAATAAGTGCTATATCGTTTTTATACTTATCGACAAAATCAGTTACAGCTATAGATGAGCCACTTTGAAAGTGACCTGCGCGAAGATTTCTTGCACATAGGGGGAGGTAGGAGCAGGAGCTAGACTACGCCTACCACCACCCTCACTTTCAAAGCGGCTCATCTATAGTAGCTAATTCAAAAAATAAACACAATAAAGGTGACAGTAATATTTAAGAGAATTCAAAATAAAGAATAAATAGGTAAAGTATATTAACAATTCTTTTTATAATATACATAAAAGAAAATACAAGTTCTTGTTAAAAATGTCTATTTCAACTAATTATACATAGTATGTTTATTCTGGTGATAGACATTAATAACAAACATTTGTGAGGTTCTAAAACACAAGTTACAATATAAACCTTCACTATTCAGAGTAAAACACTGCTAATGTACTTATCATTCTTACTATATGAACTTAATCTATCATAATTTAAATATATAATTTTTGCTTCCTTACAACTACAGCAATGAGTAGGAATTGACAAATTGAATTTGTAAAAACAAGAATAATTAACTAACAAATTGTGAGAATTGAAAATGTCATTGTAACTTTATTTATCATTATTCACCCAAAGAATCTACGTAGGTTAGTAAATTATCTTAAATAACTCTTATTCTATCAGGACCACAGACTTTGCCACTGCTTATTTAATTTCCAAGCATATCATGTTTAATCCCTAATTTTAACCCATTGGCATGTGACTTAAGTGTCCATTTAATAGTGTCCAGGTGGTTCTATTTTTCACGTTTTGGCTAATTTTACAAATAAGTAAAAAAGCCTGAGTTTTATAGGAGTGATACAGATATGAAACTTTTTAAATTCATTACGAAAAAGAAACATAGGTATACTATTACATAGGCAGATATATACATACTATATATGCAAAATGTGAAACATATAAGTATAGTATGTCACCTTGCAACGGGCTTTTCTGAATCACAACTATTCTCATTATTTTCAATGCCCTAACCAAACAAACTTAGATACACTGCTATGATAAAAATGCATTTTTTTACACAATGCTGACTAAAGCTCTGCGATTGTCAAAACAACAACATACATCAACTTGTTACAAAAAGTTAAAAATTATATTTTACACAGTTCTGTCAATCAGAAACATGAAATAGTCTACATGATGGATAAGATTATACAGAGTTCACCGATGCTATCTAAAGGACAAAAATACAAGATAGCCAAAGTTTCATCACGGTTGTCTAGTTACAGCGCGATTGTTGTACCAATTTTCACCGATTTCGTCGTAACATGCCAATGGGTTAAGGTAAATTTTCTTTTGGAATAAAAATATTTAAGTTTATATGGTCAAAAATTAATGTATACTATAAATAGCACGTATTTGTTACATTTCTCTATGTGTAACCTGTGCAATATGTTTCTAAAGGGGGTCTGCAATATCAACATGAGAATACCCCTCATGAGGTGCAATGTGCCTCTTTTGATTGCAAGAAATTTTACGTAACAATTCAAAAAAAAAGGGGATAACAGGATTTTAGATACTTCATCTTTGTAACTGGTTATTAAATAACTATTGGCAAATTACTGAAATCCCTGTTATATTTTACAAATCTTCCATTATCAATAACAAAATGTTTGTAGAGATTAAAACTAAATTAAAAAAATTTATTAGCGACCTTATCTCAGCAATCGATTTGAGACCCTGAGGGGTAGACGAGGGGAAATACAAGCTGGCCAAATTATAAAGTGATTGTTTTTGGATTCAGCATATGGAAAAAGAAAACACAAAAAATCCCAGATTTGATTGAGAGTTTGAGCAATTAGTATAGAAAAGGGGAAGAACGAAAGCTGATGCATGTATAGTGATAATGTAGAAGATAGAGGGAGTTATGATGAAAAAATATAGAAACCAAAAGGGCGGTGGGCTGGAAAACACGAATGTAGCAAGTAGTTTACTAGACAAAGGTGAAGAAGAGAACATAGCATACAATACAAAAGAATTTTATCATAAATCGAGGTTTCTTTGTTTAGAGTTTGTTATTGACGATGAAAAGTTTGCAAGGATAACAGGATTTCGGAATTTGCCATAGTTATAGGTTATAAAAGGTATAACATAACATTTCGAGGTTTGGAATCTATCCTCTTCTTTGTGGGGGAGGTATTATGATGACACTACGCGGTGCCGATGACAGAGCCGACATCGCCATTCTTGTTAGTATCCCACTGTAGTTAGTGCTAGTGTGATGTGTGATTGTGATCCTTGTACATGTGATTTGTGCTCGGGACTTGCAGCCTGTGCAGTGACAATGCCTGGACTGGACCCCAAGCAGCTTCTGAGTATGTTTAAACCCTTTTCTTTCCCTTCTTTCTGTTCGTTATTTTTGTATGTATTAATACCTCCCCCACCTGACGAAGAGGATAGATTCAAATCCACAAAACGTTGTGTTATACCTGTTATAACCAATCAACGGTTGTCATATAAAGATTCACTCCAAATATTACCACCTGTTTGGGGTAAACAGCAAAAAAAGGAGAGTATTAATACAAAGTAAAAAATACCGGGAATGACGGAAGTTCATGAGATACTGAAGAAAGGCATGGAAGAAAGTAGATAAGCTACGGGAAATGAGCACAAAAATATGGGAAAGAGAAGAGATGCAGACTGAATGGTAGGATTCAATAGTTGTAGTAATCATACATAAAAAAAATGAAGAATTCAGTAATTTTAGAGAGGCTTTATTACTCAGTCTTCCTTACAAACCTCAAAAATGATTCTGCAAAATCCCTGTCACACAAAACAGAATTAAGTCTAAATAAAACAATAATATGCCAAGTTTTGCTGCACGGATCTGAAACTTGGTAAGTAAAGAAGAACAAAAATTAACAGTATTTGAGAATAGTGTTGCAGAAAATTCTTGTATATGGCCTGACATACGAAGAAGTTGAATAGAGTAGAAAGCATAGCCGGGAAATCAAGTATCTTTACTAGGTAATGACATAGTGAGTGGGGAAAGTAGAAAAAAATCAAATGGACTGGACATATACTGAGACAAGGAGAGGAATGTCGACTAAAACAGCACAAAAAAAGAAATCCTGAAGGAAGGTAACCTTGAGGAAGGCCAAGTTAGAGATGATGGATGTAATTGGAGCTACAGAAGATTAGTCAAGATGGAAGGCATGTTGGTGCAGCCAAATATCAACTCGGGTATTAATTGCCCTGGGAGTAAGTAATCTGAATATATCTGTAGTAACAATTTCTAAAACTAACTAAATTTATTAAAATTTGAGTAACAACTTTGTAGAATAGTAAATGAACAAAAGTTAATGTTTGAACAATAAGAAATTATGTTATAATTTTAATTAAAATTTACACGATAAACTGGATGTTCCCTATGGTGGCCATTTAATACGATACTCCCTGGCACATTTACCTTGTACAGTATATAAATTATTTTCTACAGAATAATATTGTACCTGTCCAAAGAGTTTAATACATCTGAAGAAGCAGATCTATAATTATAACCAGTTAAAATGCAACTAACAGACAGAAATGGAAAATTTACAAATAAATGAAACTAATGTAAAAATTATAGATATCCAAATCTGTGCTGTATGAAATTTATACAATTTATTTCCATATATTATAGAAAATCAAAGGGTGACTGATCATTTCAAAGATGAAGAAGCTAAATTCAAATTAAGAATGGATTATAGGTCAATATGAGAAATAATTACTTTTCTATTTTGACATTCATTATAAATTAGTGGCCACAGTATTTTGTAATTAATTTAAGTGGCCACTAATTTATAATCAATGTCAAAGTAGAAAAGTAATTATTTCTCATATTGACCTATAATTAATTACAAAACACTATCTACAATTTTAATAAAATTAAAGCTCACAACACAGCATGTACTTTTCAATAATGAGATTAAATATGAGATAATGAATGATTCCTAAGATCCTCCATTGTCTCAAATAATTCTGAACACGGGCACATAAAAGCTTCATCTTCAGAATAATCTGTATCTTCTAAAAGGACAATTTTATAAGGATTTTCTGAATCATTAGATAATACATTTTCTTTAAAAGCTCTATCTAAGTTATCAAGAATTATATTTTCTTTACAATCGCCATCTGAATTATCAGATGACGTATTTTTACTGGTTTTCGCACCATCACAAACAACTTCCCTACCACTGGTGTCTGCTAAATTCGTATTAACATCCGAGGGTCCATCGGTTTTTGTCAGAGATTCTTCTGCTCTATTGCGGTTTCTTGATAATGCTTTGTTAAGCATATCATACTGGCCAATCTGGACCGTTGCATTGCGAGTATTACTAGGTTTAATATGGCTCATTATGTGGCACGTCAATTCTTTTGCACAAGATACAGTCTTTTTACAAATTTCACAAAGAGTCTTCTTGAGAGATTTTATGTGGTCTCTGAAAATGTGCAACTTGAGAGAAGTGATCTCTAGGAAACCCCTTGAACAAATGGGGCAATAATTGACCTGTAATTTTTCTACCCTTATACTACAACTACGCACGCTGGATACAGTAGACTTACTGTTATTCTGTTCAGAGACTTCGGTATTGGTTGTGCGAGTTACAGGTAGTGCACTATTTGAATTATCCCCGCCTGGAGAAACTTCCACGTGATGAAGCATTATGTGATTAGATAATACCTTAGAGTTGGGTTTAATTTCTTGACAGACTTGACACTTGAAGACACTGAGTTCTTTAATGTGATTATCCAAATGCACAGTGAGGTTAAATTTTGAAACGCACTTCTGTGAACAAATTGGACAAACAACTTCTTGAGCACTGTGATTATACCTGTGCTTAATGAGAGTTCTTTTGTCTTTAAATGATTTAGGACACAAATTACAATTGTACTTGTGCATACTTAAGGTGTGTTCTACTAATTTATCAATTGAAGGAAATGTTAAGTTGCATTTTTTACACACTTTCTTGGGGTGCTTTGATTTACACATGCTACATCTCGTTCTTTTTTTAAAATGAACACACTGATGTCTTTCAAAATCTTCGGTAGTTCTAAAATAAAAACTGCAATTCACACATTTTAAGCTCTCATTGAACTGCACGGACATCATTTCACATTCCTTCACACTTTCATTCGACTTAGTCTTGTTCTCTTGAAACTTGGTGGAAGGTCTGGGTGACAGAAACATTATGTTAACACCCATACCGAAGTGGAATACCATGTGATTATTCTCCTCCAATTCGGTTTCGAACACCGCTGCACATAAATTACAACGGTGCTTACCCCTTATGGTTTTAGGTAAAGTTCCATTTTGTAAATCTCCAACTGTTTCTTTTCTCATACTGTAAAAGAATAAATAAGTAATTGACATTTGATCCAAGATCATGTTTAATTTTTGAAGCAATATTTTTAAAATTTACAACTATAACAAACACAATCTTTCTACTTGTATAAATAATCAAGTTCAAGAAATAGACTTCATTATAGATGCAGAAATAAATGAAAAGGAGTGGAATATGATGGATTTCAAAATAGATGCCATATATCAGATTCATCTTAGTGAAAGAGAAATTTTACACTTTTTTGTTTTTAATTCCCGCATTTGTGGCAAAAAAGGGTTCCTAGCATAAATCTTAAATTGTCAAGACTTACTTTGAAAATTGTAGGAGTTATTAGTTTTATTATGCAGAGTTATATATAAGGGCTCATATATCGTCAACAACCATAAAAATGCAAGACAGCGAAAAAAATCTTTTAAACACATACAACTGAAATTTATTTTTCCTATGAAGCACAGGTAGTATTAACTTGTTTCATGTAACATTTTTGGGTGGTCGTAAATGACAATAAAGCGAGAGATATAGGACCATAGACATTTACGCTTGTCTGGTACAGTCCAGTAAACTGAACAGTGACATGTAATGGGTTAAATCTATGTTCAACAAAATTGCTAATTGAAAGAAATAAGATCCCAAGATAAAACTAAACTTACAGAAAAACATTAAGTGCAATAGATAACAACAATAATTTATATAAACAATACAGCAATTAAAGCAAATAGTAGTACTAATATCAACAAGTTACTTCGTGAGAACATATGGTAACAAAAAGCTAAAATTATTATAAATACAATCAATCACTTAATAAATATAAACTAAATAAATAAATTGTATCATCTACATGACCTAAGCAAGTTACATTACACGACATATCGTAGACCTTGAGATTTCAGATGAAAAAGATTTCCTAGACCACTCCTAAGAAGGAATTTTAATGTTTGGCGAGTTCTAATTAATATTACACATCTGGCAGATACACAGCAGTATCGCGGCAATCTACGTAAATCCTAAAACTAACTGCAAACAAAATACTATTTTTAAAAAATCTGACTATTCAAGTTTTTGAGTACATTTAGTGTTAATATAGACTTTTTTGTACAAAACAAAACAAAAATTATAAAAATTTGCCAATAAATAACAAAGTTATGACATTTTATACTAACCATATGCAAATTGCTAAAATAACATGCATTTTTGCACAACAACTGCACAAATATCTTTGACATTATTGACTAACATTCCAAAAAAAAAAGTCTGGCACTGAAAGAGTTAAAATATTTACCATTTTGAATAGGTACTGTTTAAATCATCTTATTATTGAATTATTTGTATGATGTTACAGATTTTTGAAATTTATCATAAAAACTCGTTAAGAGGCAGCTGTAGTGAAATTACAGAGTTTTCTCCCACATGAACGATGAATGTTTTGCATTTTTACACTCTTATTTTTTATCCTAACATCAAAGGGAATGTCTTATCTTAAATATATAATTATTATGCACCCAAACCTTGCTCCCTAAGAAATGTTTCATACTTGCAGAGAATGAAACCTACACTGAAAGGAACAAGAACTGAGACAGTTGAAGCCGTGACGCAAACTACGAACATGGTTTCTCAAGAGAACTTCCAACATTACTTTGACTAGAACAATTACAAATTTGTATAGAGCCGTGCAAAGATCACGAAATAAAAATAAAGAATGTTATAGCCTTAAACCGGTTATTGTTATCCAGTCCTTGTAGAAGTATATAACAATACAAGTGTAGACCAAAATGACTAAATATTTTAATTTTTAATTAGTATATTCGTTTATTTTTTCATACAGTAAATCTAATTATTTTGTACACACCTGTGTTATTAATTTCAACTTGATATTTTATACTGTTTAAAATGGATGTTCAGCAAGGAAACTTAAATTCAATAAAATTCAAATTTAGTCACTTGACATTTTTTTGGTAATCTCTATATTTACAGCTGGATAGGGTAGTTGAATGATATAAAATAATCTCACAGTTGCTGAATAATCTATGTACAATATTTGACATTTTGGAGGCTGCTAGATTTATATAGAGCCATAGCAAGAAAAATTTGTCAATCTTCCTTACACAAAGTTCTTTTAAATATACTAACTGGGGCGTGAGTTAAAATTATGTTGTTTATGCTGCTCATTTAAGTGTTGGATACCAAAGTCCGTACATGTTTAATTTTTGACATAAAACATTTTCTGTTAACTTTAGTGTGTCCATAGCCACGTTTTTAGTGATTACATGACTTTAAGTACATGTTTAACTTTTAAATCTTAGTATTTTTTGACACCTTGAGAGTAGTACAAATTCTCAGGATGTAGTGTTTTTAAGTTTTTATTACATAACAAAGGCAAATTTCCAAAATCTGTTATTCTTCCAAAACATTCATCATCTATATTGAACATACATCATCTATATACAAAGAATACTCGAGTTAGTTTTCAGATAAAAGGAATTTAAATTCTTAATTCAAATACTCATATTCTTAGTTAAAAATCCAAAATTTGTTCACCCCAAACTCCACCAGACATGCTAACTGTGCTGGGATCGGGACACGAAGTGAGCAGGAAGATAAAAATTTGTACGTTTTGCAATATGAATGTGAATTAAACCCTTAATTGTATAACTAATACAATTAAATATTACGAGGGTTATTCAATAAGTATAAAACTTTGGTTACTTTATAACGTAGCCCCCACCAATACTTCTACACTTATTCTATCTCTCTGCTAATTTGTAAATTCCCTTGACACAAAATTCTTTGAGTTGATCTCAAAGGCAGTTTTACACCTGATTATTGACTACCCGCGTAGACCACTTTAAGAGGTCCAAACGAATGGAAGTCTGATGGGACAAGGTCAGGGTTATAGAGGGGATGTGGAACGATCTCCCACCCCAGTTTCTGAAGGTTTTCTTTAGTCAGTTGTGCCATATGTGGACAGGCATTGTCATGAAGCAAAATCACATCTTCAACCAAGAATCCTCCGTGTTTCGTTCAAATGGCAGGTCTCTTATTTTGTTTATCAGCATGTCACTGTAGTACTGGCTGTTGATTGTTCTTTGGCTCTCAAGAAAATCATAATAAATTGGCCCCTGAAAATCCCAGAATACTGAAACATGACTTTATTGGCAGATGGCTAAATCATAATTTTTGCAAGTGGGAGAAGTCATATGCTTCCACTCAAGGTTCTGTCATTTTGCCTCTGGCTCATAGTGGTGGATCCATGTTTCATCACACCATACAATTCTTTTCAACAAACCTTCTCCTACAGTTGAATATCAATTTTTCAACTGTTGACTGATTTGAAGCTGGGTTTCTATGTGAGCGTCTGTGACTTGTCTGGGCACCCATCTCGCACAGATTTTCTTGTAATGCAGCTTATTGTGAATAATTTTATGGATGGTTCCAACACTTGCGTTTATTTTTGCACTTATCAGTTCAACAGTGATATTGTCCCGAATTATGTATCAATCACAACTATGATTGGTTGTCCACTGCATTGCTTGTCAGAAATGTTTGTATGGACACTTTGAAACGTTCAATAGATTCAAACAAATGTCTCCGTACACTGCTATCATTCTTTTGTGGATTTTACAACCTTTCCCACCTTCTGTGACTAAAAATCGAAACACAGGAAATTGATCTTGTATGGTGCAATTCTTCAGCAAACTCACCATTGTTAACTAAGTAAAATTTAGGCTATGTTTACAAAATATGATTGAACAAATCCGGCATTATTGCGAGGTTGCCAACTTTATATCCTGAAAGTTTCATATGGATCAATTCAGCCGTTTTTGAGCAGTAGTAATTTGTCTCGCTACTACTTATTGACCCTCATATATCTTCAGGAAATTACACTATTTTAATGATTTATGACTCGAGAAAATTATATTTGTTAATAAAGTATTGTTTTTAATTTTCTATTTTATATAAAACGCACAACTCGTAAACAATCTTATCTTAACAGTTTCACTCGATTGATCAATTTCTATAATTTTTTCTAATTTTCTTGCCTTGAAATTTATAGATAGTTTCCTTGAAATTAGATGAAAATCCTTGTCATCAGCCATTTCCTATTGGGCCTGATTATAAAATAACCACTTCAAATGTCTATAATTCCTCGTGGAGTAACCAAAAAAAACTATTTGTACTTTTTTTGTCCTTAAAGGACTGTGACTATAATTTTTTTTATTACTCAACCCAAAATCAAGATGCACCATCTTAAGAAGACTCACAGAAATAAGGTTCACTAAGGTTATTAGTACAAAAATCAAAGCTTAGGGAATTAATGTGTTATTTATGTTGCCAGTAGTTCTAAAAACTACTGAAATGATGTGGTGAGTGTGCATTTGCAAACTTTTACCATTTTAAGGAAGAAGAGAAAACAATGACTCTATTCTCATAAAATAAAAAATTGGATGGTTTTTTTTTTACTACAGCACAATTTCCAGATATGACCAAATTTGATTTTTCTATGTTATTAGTGTTAAATGTTTATTATTACTAGCAAGATTTTTTTAAGAAAGCAAATCTATGTAAAATATTTGGTTTATGGCCTACTTACTGTACTGTATTAAAATTTTAAATAAATGTCATGTAACAAAAACTAATAGAAATATTTCCTATACAACCTAAAAGGCAAAGTATTGGATTATAAAGTAGCAAAACGAAACTTATTTCAAATAATAGTTTTTTTTTAGTATTTTTGGACACTTTTTCAAACTTAACACCTCTTCTAAATATCTGATAGAATATTTTAATACCGTTTTTAATTGTTTACATTGTGAAACAGACTATCATCTGACTTTGCCAAACTTAGATCAACACCTGACTAACAATCTATTGCTATATATGTGTTCCCACATGGTTTAGAAGATCGTCCTGATTATAAAAGACCTCGGAACATAAAGAACAACACATCTCTTCAGAATCACTACTGGATGTAGATAACTTAGTGTCTGCTTGTAGTTCTTTTGTCTCAACCTGATTTTTGTTACTATCTGTGTTCAATTGATCTTCATGTTCACTGTATACTCTTTTGTCAGAAGCAACAATAACATTTTCTCTATTATCACTGTTTTTACAAATTACAGATACATTTTCCGTTCTTTCATTAAACTGTGGCTTTCCTTTTACACTTCTTAGGGAAGTGTTCATACGGCTATTTCTTCTCTTTGGAGTAAATCTTGCACTATTTTTTTCATCTGTTGTGTTTGGCATTAAGTTTTGTTCCATTTCTCCATCCCTCTTTCTATCACCCATTTCTTGAAATGACACTATTGTCGAATGTTCCTCTTGTATAACTTCAACTTTAGACGGATCAGTGCTCGCCCTCAAATCCACCGAATTCTCAAATGGCTTTCTCCTTTTAGGATGCAGTGGTTTCCTGAGCCTGATTATCCTCTTTGATAGCTTTTCCCGAGCACTAACATCGGCTTTTCTTTTGTATTTAATTCGCCCAACTGGTTTTATCTTCACTTCATCAGAGCATGAAGAAATACTGGATAGCAGACTGTTTTTATCTGAACAATTTCCAGCAGATTTGTCTTCATCTTTTTCTTTCTGTTCCATATCTTTGGGTTTTAACAGTTTTTTTCTCTGAAAAGCTATCCTTTTACGTCTAAGTATTTTAGATGTCACTTGTTTGGATTGTAATCCAAAATTCATTTTGTGTACATTTGTCTGTGTATGCCTCTTAATTTTAATCTTACTTTTGTGTAATTTCACACCTTCACCAGTTCCCTTTCCACCGGTTGGGTTTATTATTTCGCATATGTTCTCAGACCCTTCACTCGGAAAGCTCTCAAATCGGTCGGTTCCATAATCGGGCTTGTTCACGTAAGCTCTAAGCTTGGAGAATCTATTGACAGACAATAAGTTGCTGCTGTGTACCTCCAAGTGGCTACACAGCATCTCAGCGTTGGGTTTCTCAGCCTCACACAGCTCACAGATATACACTGAGTCTGTTTTGGACAAGTGGTTGTTCTGTAAGTGCAACCTCAATTTCTCTCTTTTGTCAAAGCATTCAACGCAAACAGGGCACCACAACTGGCTCTTGTTTCTGATGGTGAATCTATCGTTTAATAAAGTGCTGGAATAGTTATTTCTTTTAGGAATTTTTAACCGTATTGATACATTCTCTGACTGAATATTTTCATTCGGTTCATCTTCGACAGCTGACTCAGTTAGTTTACTTTCAGAGTGATAATCGGCGTAATGGATTTGTAAAAACAGCTCGCTTATAAAATCTTCATTGCATTTAGCGCAATGATATGGGGACTTGTTTGGATGTTTGATTGAAAAATGTTGATCCAACATGAGTTGATTAACAAAAACACCCTTGCAGATACGGCACCTGAAGGTTGGGCTGCGGTGCAAGGCCTCGTGCCTGGAAAGAAAAGAAATATTCACTCCAACAGTTTTCAATATTCAGTTACAATGCAGCACTTCGTTTTAGTTTCTTTTATTATGACTTTTTCTTATGTCAATTTTAGATTACACACATTACGGTTGTTTATTCACACAATCCATATACATCTGGTTTAGTTCTTATACATTCACACAGATTTCTTCATGGGGCACCGGGTATACACTTCTAACGTGTATTATGTAACATGTAAATCATTAAAATCGGCGAAAATGTCACTGTTGATTGAAGCCATTCCGGGCTAAGGGCACAACTTGTGTGTCCTACTGCTCGGAGTGGACCGGAGGCCAAAAGTCACACACACTACGTCCTCTATTCTGTGTTTAGCAATAACCATTGCATTTCTTGGTATTCCTGCTAGAATGCATTTGGATCACTCAGCATGGCTTGGTGCTCTGAGCTAGTAGAATAAGCTCGGATGTTCTGTTACATTAGTTTTGTCTGTAAATGGCAGTCAATCACGTCTTTTGTTCACTTCAACGTTTCAAATAAATGTGAGTAAGATATTTTGGTTTCCTATTTATTAGCTCAGATTCATTCATGTAACAGATGTAGTAGAATAGAAACTAGTGCAATAAAGAATTTCCGTGGACTGCCGCAAACGGTTAAAACACATATAACTCCAATTTGTTAATTTCTAAACAAAGCATTGAAAAACTTCCTTTAAGTATACTTCTTTTTCAAGAACATATTTCATTAGAATTCAGCCTACATGCTTTACCTCCAAAATAATTTATAGTATATTTTGGAAATGATACTGTACTCTTAAAGAAATCGTAGTACTAACGGTCAGCATTTTGGAAAATTTAAATATCCTCACCAATCATAACCACCCACACCAAAAGGTCACACACCACACCATTTGAAAGTGTATTAACATATTTGCTTACTGACAGACTGGAGACAAAGATTTAAAATTATTAGATGGCTTTTCGTGATAGAAGGTCTTTATACAGTACTGTATGTCTCGTCCAAAGCTATGAATCGTCTCCAATTTTCACGTAGAAGAGTGTGGCTGCTTGCTACAATAGTATTGTGAAGGAAACAGGATTTTTCCGGACATTTGCCATCGTTCAGTGAAACAATAAATCAGTAACACTACGTTTCGAGATCTGCAATCTGATCTCTTCTTCAGGTAAAGAACAATAGTATTGCTCGACCCATCCAAGGGAGCCAATATCCAAATAATTGGGGTTCTATCATAAGATTATCAACTGTTATAAAACGATTACTACTTACAGTTAATTAAACCCTTATTTGATTTTAAAATAGTTGTATATATTATGTACAATACAGTTCCAAGTTCAATTTGTCAATCGCAGAAAATTTGTTCAAAGACAACAACTTTTTGTTTGAAGTTCATTGTTGCCCATGGATAATATGAAAGGATAACAGAATACAGACATTTGCCATCATTACATGTTACAACAGAAACATATTAACAACATTTTGACTACTTGTAGACCTTATTAATAAATTATTAATTTTAGATGGTTCTGTTTAAAATTTTAAATAAAATGGAAAAATCAGGTAGTTTATAGGGAAATTGTATTTTTACTTTAGAAGTAAAATGCCTAGATATATTCTTTAAATATCCATATATACAATGTGAATAGCAATATTTTTTATTACTTTTGTAATTTTTGTTCTGAAAACAGAACGTGAGACTTTAGAACAGTGGCATATACATGTGAAAGAAGTACTGGGCACCAGTCTATCCCTATCATGTTTAGTTTTATAAATTCAAATAAAAATAAATATTGATTTAGGACGCAAATATTTGAATTGGTTTAAAAACTATTCAACCTTAAGATCAAGACTAATAGATTACAGAGTAAAGTTACTGCAAACAATTCCGTAAATTGACTGCAATCAATTAAGCAACAAGCACATATAACATGAAGGCCATCATGTTGAATCGTGATAATTTTAATTTATATTCATACAATCAATAATTCAATTAGAATCTTCTCTTTTATCGTAAATATGCTAATACCAATAACAAATTAGTCAAAATAAAATTAGATGATGATTTAAACTGATAATTTTCTTTGTTTGCTTCAGGTCTAGCGTTAGTGTGTGCAAAACCGTTCAACAAATTGAATTTAGAGCAGTATCTTAAATAACATGAAGGGACTTTTTTTCTTTTTTTTTGTTGCTGATAACGGTTGACAGGAAAATTGTTTGCTATACCATCGATTCAGGTCGAAATGTCACCATGTACAATTTCTTACATCTATACCTATCTGGGAAAACTTGCTGCAAGACCATCATCTAAAACTTATTAGTACAACTAAGAAAATAAAACAGAAATTACTTGTTCTTTTCTGACAGTCGAAAATAGTTATGTGGGAAGTTTATAATTTTTTTTTAGAAACTACAACTTAAGGTGTCCTACAAAGAACGTCATTTAGCTTTCTTCAACGCATAATGATTACAATTTAAAATCACCCACCTTTGGTAAACCAGAGATAATCCTGTTTTACAATCTAGCAAGGGCGGAGTGGATAGGAATAAAATTATTACTCGTATGATTCACCAGTATACTTTTAGAACTAAATGTTTTATATGTGTATGTATACATATTGGATCACGGTTTTATGTGTCATTATTATTTATCCATTAATTAATTATGTTTATAAATATTGTTTTATTTTTAGGAAAGGATATTTTAATTACATAGATGAGTCACCTGTTCATTCTAGATTTTATCTACTACATTATGTAATGTATGTGACAATTATTTCTGATTCTGATTCAGTAGACAAGTACAAGGAGACCTATTTCACTGCTAGGATTTCTAAACCTTGGTCTATGAGGTTGTTCTACACTCTATTGGAGGTTGGAGACATTGGAGGTCTCAACAGTTGTATCATATTGAAAAACCATCGTTCAACCAAATATGAAGAGAAGAAATTTTCTTTTAGTGCAGTCATTGAAGCATTGTTGGTCCGAATTTTTTTACTGTGAACCGAATTGCATAAAATTTTGGAATTAGGTTCATCTTACCCTTAACTTCAAAAGTGAAAATGATTTGAACTCCGCAACCACCCTGGGGGTGGTTGCCACCCCTTCTCGGGAGTGAATTTATTTTTTTTCAAAATAACCTCGGATATCGATAGAAGGCCTACTTTTAAGCAAAAAATCATCTATAACGTTTTTCGAAAAATCCAATATTTTTCAAGTTATTGGCATATGAAAATTCGCAATTTTTTCACGTTTTTTATCGGTTTTTTGCAAATATCTCCAAAAATATACGTTTTATCGTAAATTTTATAAAGAACACAATTGTAGCAGGTAAAACAATGAACAATTTTGTTTTTTATAAAGTATTCTAAGTGCAATATTAAGCTAGATATTAAAAATCAAAGCCGTTTTTTATTTTGTCTGAAATTTAATCGATGTGGTCAATGCCATCTAGCGGCGAGCAGATGCATTTTAGGCATTCTAATAAAAACGAGTTGTATAGTGCTTGAAATAAGATTTAAAATGAGCACTATTAAAAGTCTATTGCACGTAAAATGAGTGAGCTGTATTGCAAATAAGAGGAGCATCTAATGTTTTTTCTTTTAAATCAATGGGTTTCATAAGTGCCATTTCCACCAAAATTAAAATTAATCGTATTCCGCCTAGAATCAACTTTATTATGAAGAGTTTAATAGATTGTATCAGTTTGGCTGCTTCAGGACACATATTTTTCAAAAAAGTCACGATTAAAAAAATTCAAATTTTTAAAAAACTACCTTTTTTCATAATAGGTATCTCAAAAATGACGACATATACGAATAAAAGTGTAGGTATGAAAAATGTGGGTATATTTCTGACAAACAATTTGGATATTTTGATTTTTCTGTAAAACAAAAATTTACGGAAATATGATTGTTTAAAGAGCGCGTGGCAGTGCAATCACAGCCTCTCTTAAGCGCTTTAACCCTTCACCAATTGAGAAAAAGGTTTTTTACTCTATATTGCAATGAAGGATGTTGTAGCTCTCTTAATTATCTTTACAATGGTTTTTTTATAAATTGTGATAGCATGAAAATTGAAGTAGTTATGGTCAAAAAACTTATCATATGTTTTTCTACTTAGCAACTGAAAATTTCGGACTGTGAATATTTGGAGCAATGTGAAAGTACGCAGTATAATAGAGACCCAAAACTATTGTAATGTGTATATATATACATAATATGGCTCATATATATTTTGGAAACGTAGGCATGAATACATACCAACTTTCTTATAGTATATATAACACATTTGAGTGATTTTTGTACAATTTGTAAATATTTTATCCAATAAATGGCAATTTTTTACTCTAAATTAAATTATTTTTAAATAATATGTAATCATATATATTTACTGTTTTAATTTAGGGGTGGTTTTAAGGGTAGAAAAGCTCAAGAATATCATAATCATTTTCGAGAGTGTGGAATAATATTTAAATCCTTTTCATTTTATAAAAAAAAAAAAATGTTAAAAATTTTTTTATCAAGGGGTAGTTTTCAAGGGTTGAAAGGGGGTTAAAAATTTCATAATTATTATAGAAAATATAAAATATTACTAACTCTATACTTACATCTTTTTATATCATACCAAAGTACTTTTTTTGTGATTTTTTTCAATTTAGGGGTTGTTTGCAAGGGTTGTAAGATGTTCAAGGGGTTGAAAATGATTTTAATATGAGGTAATTGTGTTAGAAAACACTTTAAAATTTCACTACTTACTATTAAAAATGTTTTCTAGCGATAAAATGGCTCAATGTCGATTTTTCCATTAAGGGGTTGTTTACACCCCTTAAAAATAATAGGCGGAGTTCAGATCATTTTCACTTTTGAAGTTAAGGGTAAGATGAGCCTAATTCCAAAATTTCATGCAAATCGGTTCACAGTAAAAAAATTCGGAGGTAAGACCGTATTTTTCGCTTCAATGACTGCACTATTTGTGTAAGGACTATGCAGAACACAGACTAGCCTACAGAAACATTCCTCAGCAACTCAAACAACGATTGTGCCACATTATGGGTATCGAAAACGCTAGAAATCAACAAAGAGTCCCACCAACTGATGATATCATCTCTGGACGCTACTACGTATATTATTGGAAAAAAAAACCACAAATCCAAAACCAGGTGGATCAGAGAAGATTTTCATCTGCAGTGAACATTTGTCTGTGTGCGATGACACATTGATCAGGTTTGTCAAAAGTGTGTATAATACGAACCAGAATTTAAGAATAAAGGACAGTTGAGTTTATAAAACACACACGCTATTTATACTGTATTTGAATTTGTACATTTGTTTTATGCGATCATATAAAAACATGGAGGTAACCTCTGTGAACACCTAACCGTGATTCAAGATATTTAAGCCCGTGATGAAAGATTAATATCATTGATATGAGTTGGAAGCTGACATAACTATAACAGCCAATGTCAGGCCAATGGTATTCTTTATCAGTATCAAAGAATTTTCATGCAACACTCCCATACAACTATCAACTTGATATAAAGCAAAAGCCACGGTTTTAAGTACAGAATTATGTATAATAAAACTTCTATTGGTACTGTGACAATGTATCTGCACATGGCAACCTCAGTGCTGTCTTTTCTCTTGTAGGAAAAAAGGATACACTCCTCATCTGAAACTCCTAAGAAAGCGGAGTTCAACTCCAGTGCATAATAACTGTCTAGCCATAATATATGCAGTTAACACCTTGATTGTGGTGGAATAATATAAACATCCAGCATGTATTACAGCAACTGCTGCAGTAAAATAGACAACATGATTAACTATTGTAAAATAACTTTCTAGCTATAATTTACGCAGTCAACACCATTACTTAGTGATCTTGAGTACTCTGGACATTCAGAACCGCAGAAAGCACTACGGCGTCTGCAGCAGTCATTATTTTAAAGTGTGGTCCCCTAATGTTTGGGCCCGATCTACTTCCACCAAAGAGAGTTGCACCAAAGTAAATTTTCAATAATTGCTATTTTATCATTTGAATTTTTGTGCTCTGAAAACACAATATGTAAACTCAGTAAAGAAGATGACTGAAGAATACCAAAGGTACTAAAAACTGACCAAATTTATCCTGGACGTAGGAACAGAGCAAATCGCTGCCTACCCAAATTTAAGACTTAATAACAAGACTATTTCTTGAAAATAATTAAAGAAATAGTTTTTATTACTGATGAATTTTTTTAGTTATAGCTTTATATAATACACGAAAAGCACACTGTCTTCCTTGCGCTTGAAAGGGGCAAAAGACAAATTACTTGAAAAAATTATGAGGAAAATTAATATAAATTCCTGGACTAATAACCATTACTAGACCTGGCATTTCTTAATGTTCAACAAGCTGTTGTTCATTTCTAATAGTAAAAGCTGCAAAAAATACACTCGAGTTACACTCTCAGTAAAACAGATTTATTCCAAAAGATGTCATATAAACAAAGTAATACCTACTACAGAAGAGTAACCTTGAACAACAAGTTTTCCATTTAATCTGTATCAATTTAAACTTGAATTTATTGAGCTATCTAAATAAATTGTGCAACATGATCACATTAATCAGTAAATCATGTACAAGTTTTATGTCAACAGTTATATCAGATTTTATTAATAGTAGTTACAAGCTATGACTAGTTTTCGGTAAGATTGATATTAATTTCCAGTTGAAAATTAAAAAATATAGATTCACAGAAACTCCATTGAAGTACTGTACATTACATTTCTAGTTAGCGCAAGAAGAATATTAAACCACTTTTAATTAAGTAATAATGACAGACCCTAGGGGAAGACCATCATAAAGCTGTCTGGAAGTACTGGCTGCTGATAAAATATTTGCTCTCTGATCATTTGCTTTGATAAGAGAGTTTTAATATTTGACGAGCACTCACATTCTAGGATCATTTGCTTTGATAAGAGAGTTTTAATATTGACAAGCACTCACATTCTAGCCTAACATTCTCATTAATTAGAGATCATTAGAGAAGAATGTCGGAATAACAATTTAGAGATAAAAGCAACATACTTCTATAAAATTGTATACCTTATATATACATTTATATCATTAAACACCATATATGAGGTATATCCAGAAAGTAAGTATACTGAGGCTTTCACTGGAGGAAAAATTTTTTTCTGACATGTTGGCAACACTGCCATGTAGCCTGGTTCCTTAAATAAAATAAATAAAATGCCTTTTATTTAGAGCGTCTCTCAGTACACACTGCTTTACAGAGCAATTCAAGTCAAACTTTACACTAAGAACTTATACTAAGGTTGGCTATTCTAATTCAATCCATAAATAATCTAAAGCTAAACTGGTGAGGTTAAAATACGCAACAGTCACTTACAACTAGTTAATATAAAATCCTTTAATTTAGATCTAAAACTAGACAGTGACTGTGTGCTCTTCAAGCTACCGGGTAGGTCATTGTACAATTTTTTGGCTAAAGTAAGAAAAGCTCCTCCTACCGACTTCCAGCCTCACTCTGGGGAAGTGAAGCTGGTTCTCCTGGCGACTGCTACGTTGCGAGACCTCCTGTCTTTGCACAAGTTTTTCACAGAGATAAAGAGGTTCCCCGAATGTTAGGGCCTTGTGTATCATGCAGACTAATTATTCTGCATACCTGTTCCATACACAAAATATTGGCCGCATCTCAATGAGAGGGCACATGGTCAAACCTTTTTAGACAGAATACAAAACAGACGGCTGAGTTTTGCAATCTTTGAATCCTTCCAATGTCCTCCCTCGAGATACTGTTTCCATAGGCAGGATAGCAGTAGTAAAAAACAGAGAAAATCACAGACCGCATGAGCTATAGCTTCGCAGACTTCGGTAGTAAATTCCTAAATCTATACAGGCCCCTCAACCTGCCCAAAGCACGTTGGATAGTGTCAGTGACATGATCAGAGAATGTGAGGTCGCTATCAAGAACGATGCCGAGGGTTTTCACCTTGTCGCTCACAGCCAAGCCCTCACCACCGATTCTGACCACCACATCTCTGTCACTGAAGGCCTGCACCACATTGTGTGGGGCTACATGAATGACAGCCAGTGAGAGAACCTTCTCTCTGCAATGAGACCAGTTCAAGGTATGAAGCGTACAAGTGTGTTCAAGTGGTTTTGCAAGTTTAAAAATGGTCGTACATCTGTGCATGATGATCAGAGGAGCGAAAAACCTTCAATTGTGATTGAAATTCTGGAAAAAAATTAAATGAGCTCTGTAACGATCGCTGGTTGACTGTGGATAAACTTTCTGTGATATTTTCACAAATCACGATCGCTGATTGACTGTGGATAAACTTTCTGTGATATTTTCACAAATCTACAGATCTCTATTGCACGAAACCATTGGATATTAGAAAATGTTCATGAGGTGGGTCTCAAAACTGTTGGCATACTAACACAAGTTGAACTAAGTGGAGGCCAGACCAAAGTTTTTGAAAAGCTAAAACTCCACAGAGATAAATTTCTCCACTCCATCGGTTGGAATTATGGTTTTTACCTAAATCTATAAACCTAAACCATATTTTTCCTTCCAAACGATATAACAGATGACACCTCGTATTTCGCACTTGGCAGATGATTGGAATGACATTTTTCACAAAACGTATTGTAGCATAGGCAGTTCGTACTGACCTCAAACCGGTCTCGTTGCAGTGGGGAATAATCAGGCTACACATCAGTGTTGCCAACACGTTAAAAAAATCCTTCGCCGTGTAAGCCTCAGTACACTAACTTTCTGGATACTCCTCATATCGTAAGTTTATAATTGACTGCTTCAATGACAAAACTTAGCACCAGTAAGATTCTACAAAGCAATTAATTAGACTTTAGAATGATTTAATCTGAAACGTTAAAATTCTACATTTATGCCTACAATATTTACAACTAGAAATTCCTTACCTAATTTTTGTGATCAAACAACTGACTGAAGTTCTGTCTTCACTTCAATAAGGGACCAACTATTTAACTGCGGATCATAACTAACAATTTATACTGCACTGTTCATTGGCAATGTGTTATACTACATATTTTTTAGAGAGCCAATTAAATAATCTTTCCTATATTTTCTAAGTAATATTCGTGCAAAAGCAATAACGTGAGGTTTGACGTTTGAAAAATTGTGTGATTTCGTAAAAATTTTGTACTTTTGACTTTTATAATTTTGCAACAAGATCAGAAAAGAATCACAAAGATGCCAACAGCTTGTTAGTCTCTACAATACTAGTAAATATAATACTATTACAAGATGAAATGCAAGCTAGTAAAAATATATCACTTTGAATTTACTAGTTTGTAAGATTAGTTGTCATTTAAGAACATATACAATCATGTATGTGTATATGTAAATAATAGTAATCAAGAGTCCTTAAGTTCTACATTTGTAACATACTCATTTAAAATCAAAGATCAATATATAAACAATTAAAAAAATTAATTTAATTTATAAAGATGATAATAAATCTAGTCAGAGGTTTCTAAAGTACAAATGTAGCCTTGTTCAACAAATGGAAACAATTAATATTTATAATTACTGAATTACTAGGAGGGTGCCAATTATCTGAGCATACACAGTACTTATACAGGGTGTCAATTAAGTCTGGAACCTCTTTTTAATTTTTGAACCATAATAGAAAGAAATACCAAAGTTCACACGTGCTTACTGGTGATAGTAACGCACATATCTGCTCAATTACCGACCGGATAATCCCTTTGGGGGACGGTCCACAAGGAAGGGGAACATTTTGAACACTTACTTTGATCACAGGTACTTAAAAATTGGTGTTTACTTGTAATACTTAATAATTTACATTGTTCAATTGTTTTAAAATTCAAATAGCTATAACTACTGAATGAATCCACCTTTTTAAGTCCGGTTTGCGGCATTGTACTCTGCTAAGTAAGACCTTTAATTTGATACCAAACTTGACCTATGCTGCTATTTAAGAATTTTGTCTGACTCCTTGTGGACCGTCCCCCAAAAGGATTATCTGGTCGGTAATTGGGCAGATATGTGCGTTACTATCACCAGTAAGCACGTGTGAACTTTTGTATTTTTTTATATTGTGGTTTAAAAATTAAAAAAGGGGTTCCAGACTTAATTGACACCCTGTATAAACATCTGCATGTGATAGTTAAAGAAATGCTTTTTCTGTTTGAATTTAAAATACCATGTCATGAATCAATAAGGGACTTTTTTATTCTGTCAAGGAAATAAACATAGTTTGACGACTTTTACATTTCACTAGATGGGGTTATATACAAATTAATGTTGACCATCGAAAGTTAAATAATATATTATTATAATTATTATTAATAAATCATTTTAGTTACCAAAGAAACTAAACAAAATATAATCCAAAAACTAAACAAAATATAATCCAAAATATCCTTATTGGTATTTAAAAGAAGACCAGGAATAATGGCAATGAAAGTGACCAAGATCCTTACTACATTGAATCATAAAGTTAAAACATAATTTCTTCAGATAGCTCTTGAATAAGCTTAGAAAAATCAACTCCATCATCATAATTCTGAAAAGATCATATTTCAAAAATTTTAAGGTGAAGAAATTGTAAAAAAACTAAAATCATGATTTTGCCATACTCTGCGATCTTAGGATGATATATAAAATGTTTTCCAAACATGGCCTGATCACACAATTGGTAACTTTGAAGCAGGATAATATAACTCAGTTATGAGTGATATAGTTGAAGACCTTTAAATAAATCTTGTATTGAAATATTCCTATTGAAAGATTTCACTGACTACATTTCAAATCAATAATAAACTCAAACAAATCCAGTGTGACAGACAAGTTTATAGATTTACGTTTTCCAAAATGATATTATTTTCTAAACATATCTAATGTTTCAATCCAAAATAATTAGTTTTTGTTAGTTATTTAAATACGAATGTAAAAATGTATTAAAAAACTTATAAAATCTAGAACATGTTTTTGAATTAGCTTGTAGCCTATCCATATGAGAATCACTCCAAACTTTTGAAAGATTAGGACTGTTTTTAGCTCTGATGGGAAGAAAATGATGTATTCGACACATTATATAGAAACATCTACATAGTGGTCATAGAAGGTTTTTATCAATTTAATGTAAATATTAGTATTATAAAAAAGTAAATATTTTTATGTAACTTACTAAGATAAGCTAAAACATCTAGACGGACCATCACCCTTAATTAGTAAACAAGGCATACCAATGACTTTATAAACATCTGTTTTCTCTGGCTTCATTCAAACACTGAATTATAGTGATCAAAATTCTAACAAAGAAATAAAGAACTAAGATAAAATAAGATATTTTTCTACAGGCTCAGATTTAATAGCTACTTTAGTTTGTGAAATTGTCTCAATTTGATATTTCTATATTTAAGAACCCACTAGATAACTTGAGCAGTTAATTAATAATTACGCTAGTTTAAAGTGAAACATTTACACTCTGTAGGTCCTATTCTAGATGGTTTAATATTATTGTCTTAACTCGTGAAAGTTAAACTTGGTAATTGAAAACTGGTCCTAAGTTTAACTTTCACAACTTGAGCTAAGACAATAACATTAAACCATCCGAATAGGTCATACAGTGTAAATGTTTCAAACTTTAAACTAGGGAAACTTTTTAAAGAGTGAACCTTTTGAAATCATTTTTGTGGCATTGTACTCTACTAATAGATTTTTAATTTGATGTACTACTCAACCTATGCTCTCATTTAAGATTTCCCTCTCACTCCTTGTGGGCTATCCCCCTGACACAACAAAAAAATGGTAGTTACCAAACATACCAAACAATTCTTATAAAGATAATTAAATATATATTTTTCTACTACAAAATATTTTAAAATTTGAATTTTGGTTAGTTCATATTTTATTATCATTTGAAGAACCAATATGACAAGAAGAAATGTTATTTTATTACATTTTAATTGAAAATCAATATTTAGTTAACCTGTATGTACAATCTAAATAAACAACTATCAGAAGAAAATTTATAAAAAGTGAAATTACTCAGTAAAGCATCTTTACAAAACCATATTTGAAGCAAAGTTTTTGAATGAAGCCAGAGAATCTAATAAAAACTTCAGAAATCTTACCTTTTAAGTTTTGCAGCAGTGTTATAAGCTCTTCCACAGACTTTACACAAAAAGCTCCCCTTGGACCTTTGGAATGTGTGGAATACTCCTTCACTTTGATCATCAATATCCGGATCATCTGGTTCTTCAAAGTCATCATCTTTTTCTTCTTTTATTCCTTTGCAGTCGTCTATGTGTATTCTTAAAGACCGCAAATCATCAAATGGAATGTCGCACTTATGGCACTTGAGGACTTCATCAAAATCGTCATTATGGTTTCTCATGTGACAAAGTAATGCTTTCTCTCTAGTAAATTTGAAATCGCATCTAGGAAAGGGACAAGCATGCATCTTTTTCCTTTCTTCATCACCACTATCTAAATGGTCATTCTTTGTGCTAGTGTTTAAATCATCATCTACCATGACATCTTCAGAGTCATCATCTACATTATCGTCACTATGACTCTCTCCCTGTTCATTAATACCCGAACTAGTATCAGTTACCAAACTTTTGCTTCTACTGTTTTTTCTAAAACGTACAGGTAATGAGGTTCGAACACCTCTTGGTGTTTTTATAACGGATCCTGCTGGATCATCAGATTTCCTCTTTATAGAGTATCTTTTTGCGGTTGTTGTTACTGGTTTATGAACTTCTTCAGAATTTTGAGGCATATCGGTTTTTATTTTCCTTGGTCTACCTCTTTTCCGTGGAATTTCATTCACAGTTACTGACTGTTTTGCTAAAAACTGAGGTGGCAGACTATTTTTCTTGATTGAGGTTTCCAGTTCATCTTCAGCAAAAGGACATATTGCTAAATGGAACTGCATTTTATAAATATCAACAAACTCATCATCACAGTGCTTGCATTTAAATCCCTTGGTTACATCACCATGAGTTTTGATGTGTTCCAGAAGTACTGAGTCTGAGACGAAATGATCCCCGCAAACATGACAAGAAAATGGTTTATAGTTGACTCCATTTTCTGAAATTTGAGTTGAAAGCGGAGAACTGCTGAGTGCAGTGTTTGTTTTATTCTTTGTAGGGCTTGACATTACTTCTGCTGAAGATTTACCAGCTCTGACTGAGGAACGTTTAAGTGTCTTAGTATTTGGTGAAACTTCATTATCGAGATTTACTGTAGAGTCATCACTTCCTGATGATTCTGACTGGATCTTTTGTTTCTTTTTTGGGCTAATCCCTAATTCGCTATTTTCTTTCTCTTTATTTGTTGTGTTACTTGCTATCAGAGGATACTTTCTTGGTCTTCCTCTTTTAGAAACTCGATTTTCAATGTTGTAAGGAGTTTTCAAACCATTTATGCGTTTCCTATTGATAAGCGAGGTTCGTTTCTTTCTTGGTAATTTATGATTTTTCTCATGGTTCAACAAACTGGAGTGGCGCAAAAACCTTTGTGGACATATAGTACAACGGTATTCACAAGTTTCACATTTCCTATTGCTATAACTTTCCTTGCTCTCTTCTGTGATAGATAGTATTTTATTACAATATCTACATTTCACCGATTCTTCTGATTCTGTAACATGTTTTTTTTGGTGCAGTATAAGTTTCTCTTTGTTTAAAAAAAACAAGCTGCATTGGTCACATTTAAATTTTTCTACAGGTTTCTCTTTCTCGGTCCTGCAACAATAATCACAAATATTTATTACAAAACAATATATTATAAATTATACACTTTTTCATAATTTGTTTGATTGATAATTTGATTATGTGTAGTTAAAATGAGCTGCCACAACGAATTTCATTAATTTATCGCAGTAAACAAATTAAACATGGATTATTTAAAGCTTTTGTTTTTCAAGAATTAAAAATTGATTTAGTATTACTAGTAAAAGCCAAACTAAATAGGGTTAAAATTACATAAAAACTCTGAAATAAAAGAAGTATAAACGTATAAAGTATAATACTAAAAATAACTCAAGTTCGTTCATATTAACTAAACAATTTTCATATTTTGAAGTAAAAAGCATAAGAACTCTGCAAAAAGTATTCTATAACTAATATGAAGTCAATTCTTGTTGTTGAATGTCTATTTTTAGTCTCGAATGGATTAAAAATAGCAGGTTCTATTGAGGGTAAATTGAAAAGTGGCAATCAACAATAAAATACTATCTCCCCAATCTGCTGGATATTGGACAAGAATTACCTGTACCGCCCAATTAAAAAAAATAAATAAATTACTGGAAAACCGATAAGTATAATATAGTAGTTACAAAAATCTTGGTACTCGTTCAATGTAATATTTAGTAAAATACACGCAAAAGCTCTGCTCTCTGTTGAAATCGCATCTTTCCAGTGTCATTCTCTCAAACGAGCCTAGATTTAAAATGTAGCCTATGTGTTTGTAGGACACTGTTTGCAAATATATCCCTTATATTTAAATTCTTCACAAATGGTTAATAAATATATCCATAAAATCAGAGCAAAATTATACCAATTTAAAAAGTGTAAAACTAAACCTGAATTTGTCAGTCAATTTACAAAAATTTAAACAAAAATCTCAACAGATGTTAAAGTGACCTCAAGTCAAAGACAGCGAATGACTATTTTTAAGGAAAATTGTTTTGTGCGTTGTGAACACAACTTACTATTCTTATTTATCAGTATGTCTTTTCTGGCATTTAACAACTAAAAATTTATTTGCTCCAAATGTAATATCATACACTGAGAATAATAATCAATTCTTTGTTTGAAGGTTATTTTTGACGATGGAAGGATTGTGAAGGAAACAGGATTTTTCCGGACATTTGCCATCGTTCAGTGAAACAATAAATCAGTAACACTACGTTTCGAGATCTGCAATCTGATCTCTTCTTCAGGTAAGGAACTAACCTAATACATAATATTACAAACTAGGTTAAAATAAACAAATCTTACCAAAGCGTTGTGGCACGCCTAAGTCAGGAATCACAACCTACATGTTGTTTCTCAACTTCACTAACTCTATAAACATGCACTTAATAAAAAACTATACAAAACACTAATCATTAAAACAGAACTACGGAATACAGGTCACAATACGTCTTCATTCGTCTACTAACCACCTACGACTGACAACATGTAGGTTGTGATTCCTGACTTAGGCGT
The DNA here is from genome assembly GCF_021130785.1 of Homalodisca vitripennis. Classification (NCBI taxonomy): domain Eukaryota; kingdom Metazoa; phylum Arthropoda; class Insecta; order Hemiptera; family Cicadellidae; genus Homalodisca; species Homalodisca vitripennis. Next base: position 108,878,082 of record NC_060214.1, read on the forward strand.
GCCACAACGCTTTGGTAAGATTTGTTTATTTTAACCTAGTTTGTAATATTATGTATTAGGTTAGTTCCTTACCTGAAGAAGAGATCAGATTGCAGATCTCGAAACGTAGTGTTACTGATTTATTGTTTCACTGAACGATGGCAAATGTCCGGAAAAATCCTGTTTCCTTCATACACTGAGAGTTAACTCCTGATAACACAAAAGTACCTTCAGATATTTCAACTGTGTACTAGTAGATATCGTCTAAATACGGATAATATTACCAGCAAACGCATGCATTTTACACCCTATTCACCATGTCTACTATGTGTAAATGCCATGACGACACTAAAAGGATTTAATTGGTCCTCCCTATTTGTAACCATGTGAGTTTTAAGAGATCAGTGAATGTTTTTTTTTTTCTTCTTAGGACAAGAAGCTTAGAAATTGCACCTATACTAATCCTATAAAAACCTTTGTGCTGCTTCAGGAGTAACAGGATATTTTGGATGGGTAAGGTTGCGGGTAGAGGCCGCCTCCTATCGAGATAGATGAGGAAGAATTCAGGGCACTAATCTCAATGTCTCCTGTCCCGTCAAAGAAGGGGGAGGCCAGCTCTAAGCCAACTTCTGCAGTAAAACCAGGCAGGGGGTGGGGCACATACGAGGTGTGTTCAAAAAGTATCGCGAATTTTGAATTTTCACGGGTTACGTGTATTCGAATTTAGATTTTGTTGTGGCGTTATGTTGGTACATATGTCTCTCACTTATGTTGACAATTTTGGCCATTTTGTATGTTCAGTTAATTGTTGACAGCTGCTTTGCTTGCACGTGTTTTGGTTCGTCTTTGATTTTTACCTATTCAAAAAAATGGAACAAAGAACCTGTATCAAATTTTGTGTGAAAAACTAAATTAAGTGCGCGGATGCATTCCGAATGTTGACTGTGGCATACGGAGAAGCTACTTTGGACAAAAGCAACGTTTATCGGTGGTACAAAATGTTTTCAGAAGGCCGAGAAGATGTGAACGACAAAGAGCGTGCCGGACGCCCGAGCACTTCAACAACAGACGAAAAAATTAATGAAATGAAGAAAATGGTATTGGCCAATCGTCGAATCACAGTTAGAGAAATTGCCGAGGACCTAGGCATATTGATTGGCTCGTGCCATTAGATTTTAATCGATAATTTGGGCTTGAGACAGGTCGCCACAAAATTCGTACCAAAATTGCTCAATTTCGAACAAAAACAGCATCGCATGAACATTGCTAATGAGATGTTGGAATCTGTCCGCGACGACCCGAATTTGCTCCAAAGGGTCATAACTGGTGACGAACCGTGGGTTTATGGTTATGACGTGGAAACCAAAGCTCAATCATCTCAATGGAAGCTGCCGCACGAACCAAGACCGAAAAAAGCACGTCAAGTTCGGTCGAATGTGAAAGTTTTGCTTACAGTTTTCTTCGATTACAGGGGCGTGGTGCATCATGAGTTCTTGCCACAAGGTAGAATGGTGAATAAGGAATATTACCTGCAAGTTATGCGCAATTTGCACAAAGCAATCCGCCAGAAACGCCCGCCCGAATTTGTGGAAAAACAAAAATTGGCTTTTGCACCACGATAACACCCCTGCTCACACATCACTGCTTGTACGAGACTTCTTGGCCAAAAACAACACACTAATGACACCGCAGCCACCGTATTCCCCAGATCTGAAAAACATTTCCCCAGATTCCCCTGTGACTTTTTCTTGTTCCTGAAACTGAAGAGGCCCATGAAAGGACGACGCAACGCCACGATTGACGAGATAGAGACGGCATCGAAGGAGGAGCTGAACAAGATACAAAAAAATGATTTTTTGAAGTGCTTCGAAGTTTGGAAAAAACGTTGGCACAAGTGCGTAATATCCCAGAGGGATTACATTGAAGGGGACAAAATAGATATTCACGAATAAATAAATGATTTTTGAAAATACACAAAATTCACGATACTTTTTGAACACACCTCGTACTTATTTTGAGGCTAGCAAGAACCTTTGACACTCAGGGAACGAACCCCACCAACAGTCATCTCCTGCAGTAGACTAGACCTAACGAATTAACCTTGCACCCCAGAATCTCAACATTTGCGGTTAGTGATGTTCTGCTCCTGGTCATCCATAAGGTTGCCCAGATTTAAGTGACACATCGGATTTTGCTGTGCCCAGTGTAGGTTCTACTGGAAGGTATAAACCAGCCAGAAGTGATCCCTGCTGGGAATCAGTGAATGTTTACACTATCACAATCATGAAAACAAGTGCTTACATACGTGCCAGGTTTCAAGGCGCTCATGTCCAATGGCTGGATAAAAACCTCAGAAAAACGGGTAGTTGTGAGTATTTTGATTCTTCCTCTAAGCAACTATGTCAGTATCAAAGCAATCAATGAATATTTATGAAATCATGGCACAAAGCAAGTGACTGTGTACGTGGTGAATTCTGGAATACTTAAGGATATCTTCCTCTGCCTCCTATCTTCTGTTGAATAGCAGTATAAAAAAATACAAGAAAATCCAAAACGACAGGCTTCTTCTTCTTCTATGGGGCGGCCTACTGCCCTGCACTTAAGCCTCAAGGGCCTTTTGCACACTCCGGAAGCACACCATGAGGCCTATCAGTCTATGATTCCAGCAGTTCCACATACCGCCGAAAACAACCTACCAGGTCCTCCTGGGGAAATTCACCACCCTTGTCCAAACTACCAAAGATGGCATACCGCTCCCTTGCTATTGAAGGTCAATCTAAGAGCAAGTGTTCGGCAGTTTCATCCTGCTCATCACACATTCTACAGAGCGGATGCTTCTGAAGGATGCCGACTCTGTGAAGATGCTTCCTCAGGTGACCATGTCCCATGATCAGACCTATAACCCGAGGAGACATTGATCTATTTAGTTAGAGAAGGTCCGACGCCACTCTGGAGGAAGGCGACTGCAACCCGGATGCAACCTCCACCTTCTCTCATGTTCAGTGCGAACCCATTTCAAGACAGTCCAAACACACACTCATTCACACCTTGGAACACCGCAGAACGGTTGAGGGCCCGTCATAATTGACGCTGAACCCCCGGTTGGCCAGGGCATTCCAGCTCTTTCATTCCCAGGGATTTCTCCCATGACCAGGAACCCAACAAATAGTAACATTGTTGATTCTGGCAAGGGAAGAAACAACTTGATAGCAATCCCAGACAAGTTTGGATTTGAACTCACAAGAGTTCAGCGCCGTCTGCTGCATGACTATCCGTGGAAATGTTGATCGTCTTGCTTCTATATTGCAGACAAAGATTCTCACGAGCATGTGCGTCTGCATTGAATTAAAGACCATTTCCCTCTGTCGATGACCCTTTCTAGATGAGGTCCACAGTTTAGAATCCTATCTAGGATCACGCCCAGGTACTTGACCTCAGACTTCAGCTCAATGGAGGAGCCTCTGAATAGAAATAGCCCATTGCCCTCCATCTGTCCCCTCCTGGTAAGGACAACCACCGCAGCCTTGGTGGGGTTGATAGTGGGGCCCACCTCATCACACCAATAAATTACAGCTAGGTTAAACTGGTTCCTAGGGTTTGCAGCCATGTAAGTTTTAATGCGATTGATGAAAATGTACGTCACAAGTCACAATATCAAATACACCAGATAGCCGGCGATAACAGTTGGACATACCATTCTCGCAGATCACCACCTACGTGATATAAGTAGGTATAGATAGATTATCATATATTGTGACTAGCAGCACCAAAGTTAAAGATAACCTTTATGAGTGCTCATGTAATTTGAGCTTGAATTTGGATGTTTTTCTTCCTTTCACCAGATGTGCAGAGTGGCACCAAGCCGATGGCCAGCAGCATTTCCGATCAGTAATTTCCCTACCTTAGAACACGTGCCAGATCATCCTACTGTTCTGACATCTTATCACTTTTTATAACTATAATATGTATATGTAGTTTATACCTACTTATATAACCTAAATAACAAATAGTAGTTAGGAACAGAGTGGTGTCCTCCTCGACAACATTGCTTCCTTTTGGAAAGCAGAAACAAGAACTAGTAATAACATTTAATTTTCAAAGTCAGTCAAATAAGATCTGTTTTTCTTATAATGTACTTTTGTTAGGTCTCCAGTAAGAAAAACTCTATGAAAAATAGTGGCCTTCACTTAATACCAAACTTTTTTGAACACTAACCAGGCTAGACCGTGTTCAAACAATTCATATAGCATTGATGACAGTAAGCCTACTATGGCTAAGGCTGTGGTTTCCTAGACGCGTAGTAGATGCACTGTGTATGCGTATCTAAGACGCAGAACACTTGTCTTATGGGGTTTCGTATAAGCGGTTTCCCAGGCAACGTATCAAGTGCGTGCGCACCAAATGCGCGCGCATCAATAGCGTATTTGGCTTACGCTATTGAGATACACTGCATAACAGACATGCCTGTGCAATATCAAAATTAGAATTGGAGGGAAATGTCGCCGAGAAGGTAAAATTCTCAAACAATGACGACGATGAGTTGACTGAATTGGTCTCTTCTAACGAAATATTATGGAAGTTTCAATCAATCAATCAAATCTTTATTGCAAAGACATGGTTTTACATGTATAGCAAACACCAGTTTTTTTATAACTAAAATATTTTCATATGCACTACATAAAATCCCACTCAAGACATACAATTCAGCATTAATTCATTTTCCATGCACTCGCCAATTTCCCACCTCCACCAACGTAGACAATTTTCTGATTGGGTGGTCTCCCAGTTACATGCCAAAAACCCGTTGACATCATAAAACGCTTGTGATGCCAAAAAGCGCTATAAACGAGTTTTGTCATCCTGACTATAAAAGTAATATAAAGAAGGACGTCATATGGAAGAAAAAAGGAGTTTCGCTGAATAAATCAGGTAAGTTGTTCATATAATTATATTTTTTACATTGTAAATTGACATGTTTGCTACTATAACTAAAACATCCATGAGGGCAATTAATAAATTGTAAGCACCTTCACTGTCTCTTCTTTTGAACATCTCACTGCGCACTGTTTACGCTTTTTCGAAGCTTGTAATGCCACAATATCCATGTCATGATCTAAATCAATTTATAGCATTAGTGCAGCAGCTAGCAATTTCTTTGTACGAGAAGTCATGTTACGCACAACCATGTGTATTCTACGCAGTCTAGGAAACCACTGGACGGCGGCTGCGTTTTCGACCGAGGTACAAGCCACAGCGCATCTATTACGCGTCTAGGAAACCACAGCCTTAACATTAACACTCTAAGTGCTTAAAGTTGAACAGTGCCACCATGAATAGTTAATCAATCAATTGACTTTCATGCTGTAGATTTTTTTAATGCCCCCTGAACACATTCAGAAACGTGCAATATCAATGTGTTTAATATCAAATCACAGCAACAACGTAGCATAGTTACAGTACAGCTAACCTGTTAAATCAGCAGTGATTTGTTTATTTTTAATTTCGTTTAGCTAGTGTTTTGTGGAAAAATTTCCAATAATTTACGTAAAAGTGGTATTAAAGAGTTATAGGCTATAAGACAATGTTACTAATGTGGAGAATTTAGGTTGGGATATTGATGCATGGACATTCCAATTTTTAGTATGACTTTTCAGGCATTTTTTATAGCCTATGAAAACATACTACGTTTTAGTGTTGTACCTTTCTTGTGTGGGGTAGGGTACGATAAGCGGACCCGGTTTTTTATATACCGAAATTGGCAAATGATATTACTTAATCATAACCATCGATATAATCAATCGATACTGATTAATTATTTTGAACAATTAACTTAAATAATCTACATTAACAGCTCTAAACACTTTCAAATAATACTCGTAATACAATATTTCAATTATTTATAAGTAACATTTGATTATAAAAAATTACAGTCAATTTTAGAAAACTAAACGACATTGCTTTGAAAGATGATAAGACAATGTTTTTTGTGACTTCAACATGTTGGACTCGTACCGAAAAACCCATTATGTGAAATTTGTGAGAAAGAAACAACACTGTAACTGTGAGAGGAGCAAATATGGTCGTTTTCAGTTTTCCTAATTTTGGTTATAATAATTTGTTTGATCACTGTAAATATTACATTCATATTTTAATTTAAAACATATTATTGTTATTGAGGACTATAGATACTTTTATATCGATTGATAGTCTAGGATTTGAAATGCGAATATTAGGTATCGATGATTACATTCTTCGATATAAAAAACCGGGTCCGCTTATCGTACCCTACCCCTTGTGTGTAGCCAAATAAGGCTAAAGTATAATATGAGGCACCACCACAATAGAATCATATTTATGATTATCTTAACTATAGAAACAAAAATGTTGACACGAATTACATTATATAAAAACTATCTGTTGTGTATGTATTTTTTTATTTATTTATTACTAAGATAAGAGATAAGATGGTAAGAGTATTAAAAACAAACTTTTTTGTTCAAATACAGTAGCCTATCATAGGCTATGTTTTGTGCGTTTTGATAGTGGTGATGCACAAAAAATTAAGTTGGGCTAAATGTTTTGCCTAAATATACACTAATAGAACATAATTTTGTAAAACTTGTAATGCATAATTGGCTAGTACTTACTTTATATAAAATTGAGTTTTTACATTTTTTCCAAACACTTACAAATCCTTTCAAATCAGTGAAACATCCCTGGCAAATACATAGTGTTAATATTACTAATCTCAAGACCAAAATACAATGCTTCATGTTTCGTCCAAATGAAAGTCTAAGCTAGCCTAAGGCAAACAATAGGCTAATTTATAATATACACAAATTCAAATAACTCCTATTACAAATAATTATCACACTTTGAAAAATATGTGTAATAGATGATCATAAAATGGTAAGCTACAATGCTGATTATTTACAGACACATTCCAAACGACTTTCTTAGGATTAGAGTACATACGTAATGATGTTGCAGAGTAGCCTACGTAAAGCGGCTAATGTTAAGTTAGATTACTTACTCATTTTTGTGATCAATGATTTCGATATCCACAAATTCAAACCCCGAAGACCAACTCTTATTCGCATCCATAATTAATTAGGCAAATATAACGTCAAACAGCTATAATATCAACACTTAACGCAAACAATAATATTCTTCCCTCCATTTGGAAACGTACAGTACAAACAAGCTAGCAACTAAGCAAATCAGACTTTTTTGGAGTTGCTTCTTCTTCTTCTTTTCGATCACTTTCTTCTTTCTTCTTAAGCAGTTTTTGCGTAGCTTGTCTATGGTACTTCGATAGTCGATACACGTTGTGTATTTTATGAGATTTTACTTTTAACACAGTTAATTTTATTTTGCAATCAGGTACCTGTCAGGATGTTCTCAATACAATTCTGGTTACCGATAATTCTATTGTTGATAGTTTTACCTTCTATCGTTTGGGGAAATCGTCATTCGAACATTCCTACCCCACAAAACAAATCTTGAGTTCTCCAGCCGAAACAAGAGAATTCCTCTAAAGTTCTTAATCGACGTACTGCAATACTTATATCCTCGTATAGATACATTGTTTTTCTCCCATGATAGGTTAACTAAAAACAGAAACATCTCTAGGGTCTTCGTAAAACCCTGAAATATCGAACTGAAAGCGGTGAATACAACTTCTCCATAAGGCATATCAATAGTACTTCATTCATTGTTAAAAAGTAAACACAATCTTCCAACGGATCAACGCATCTAGACATATATTACCAAAATGCGAATGAATTTAGGACCAAACTTACGGAGCTTTGCCATTTGATTGTTTCCTGTATATATATATATATATATATATATATATATATATATATATATATATATATACCTGTACATTGTAATTCTCACTAAAACCAATGCCATGCCGAATGTATTCGCAAGTAAACTGGCCCTACTTAATTTCCAAGTTCTTAGGAAGGATGTAATTCTTGACACAATTAATAAAGCTAGTAGCGGTGGGGTTACTGCTATCTCATAAAACATAAGTGCTCTGAGCCTCTTACTACAACTCCCCAGAAGCAGTTTTCGTCTCTATAAATCTTTGTTGCAGCATGAAAATTCTTCTTGGTAGCATAATATGTATACCTACCAACAAACTTACTGCTTTCTACATTGTTTATCGATGAGCTTTAGTAGATTATCAATTCCTATGACTTCCATAACATCACCCTATTTGGTTTTTTTTACTGTTGTTACTATTATTTGTTACTTATTTATTTACTAACGTTGACTTATTTATTAATTTCAATCTTGTTTTACACTGTTATAAGACAGCTTGTTTACAGCTTAGATATAAATATTGTAATTATTACAAAATTGTGTTATTGCATTCAAATGCTGTAACGGTTTTGATCCGTTGGTAATAAATTAAAATAAATTGAATTTCACACACTATTTCTGTCGTGAGGTTTTTTACCATGTGTAGCCAATTTTTTTATATTTTCTGATATTGAGATTTATTGTTCTGATTGTAATCCCTTTGGGGAGTGACTTAGTATTCAAACACCAATATTAGTCATTGTAAAATATGTACATTTAATTCTATTATTAACACACTTTATTGTATTTTATGATCAATTATCTTGTAAAGTGTTTAAGAAATTCTTCATAAGGTATATGACTACACTGCATTGTTTGTAGATTCAATCCAATGATGTATGTGTTTCACAAAAAGCCTTTGAGTCGATTTCATACTCCGAAACAGGAACGAGCCATATACAAACATACACTAATTGATAGGTCCATAGACGGGAACTTTTATATTTCTAGACAGATAATAGAAGACGTAAAACATTATATTTAATGTTTGTTTTATTTCTTAAGTTGGCCAGTAGGTCGATTTTATTATAAAAGGTTAATGAATTTTCTTTGAAAGTCAACATTGTTACTCGTAACCAACCTTAGTAATTTGACCATTTATGGATGTGCAAAATAAATTTTGGACGAATTTCTAGTGTGTACAGCTAGTACAGAGAACTAGTATGTAAGAGATGGCATAGAAACCTTTCTTTCTTTCTTTCTTCTTGTTTGCTGAATTTCAGCAGGTTCTGCTTACTTTGAGCATGGAACCTCGATAAACATTCTTGTATGTATGACCAGTTTTTTTATATTACCTTATTTATAGATTTAAGAAAACTTACAATTTCCAGTATTATTTCCATATCAAAGCTCGTTAAAAGATCTTTCAATATATAAGGTGGATCTATTTTCTTCGCTTTCAGTTTAATGAGCAATTCATGTCTGAAGTCGTTATATTGCACACAATCAAAGATTAAATGTTGAAGACTTTCTATGGAACCTGCATTGCATTTGAGGCATAACGGAGTGAAATAACAATTTATCTTAAATAGGGTTTCATTAACCCAAGCATGTCCAATTCTTAGTCTACTTATTGTTACTATTTTATTTCTACTCAGTTTGTAATTATTATACCATGGGGAGGGGCTATCAGGGGCAAGTAGTGATTGTTTAATTGCGCCAACAAAATCTTCCAATGACACTTTAAAATCTGTTGGTTCTTCACCTACTTGGGTTGCCTCTTTTGCCAGCCTATCTACATGTTCATTGGGACCTGAGTCAGAGGTACTGCTCATATCCAGGGTGGCCAACTGTTGCTATGTCAGTTGAAGGTTTGTCTGAATTTCAACTGGCACTATTATATTAGTAAGAAATCATTGTGCCCACTTTTTCTACTAAATCCAAACTAATTGTCTGGAATTAATTCATGTTCGGTAACAAATCAGTATAATCTAAATTTAAACATTAAATTACTTGTTTTTATAATACAGGGTATTAGAGAGATCGGTCTGTAAAATTCTCCATCTGCAGTGTCTTTCCTTCTAATTTAGTATCCTCCAAGAAATATATTAATATGTTGTTAAAACAGTAAGAAAGTAAAAACAGTTTAGGACCAGATAGTTAATATCATCTAATCTAGAGACTTGACTTGTCTAGTCAATTTTATGGCGTGGTCCAATGCAATGGCTTTGAAGTTACCCTCTGATTGATAAGGTGCAGAGCTGTCTAAAAAAATATGAGATTCAATTATGAAGTTTTTTGTTTGTATAGTTCTGAGTGATTATTTTCAAAAAATGTATAGCTAATTTTATCATTATGAATACTTACTATAACTATTTGAAGCAAATGTATCTAGTCTTAGTCCATTTATTGAATGTCACATTTGGAAATTATTATTGGAATCAAGATGTTCACACAGTAAATCCCAAGTATGTTCTTTGGCTTTCTGTTTTGCCTCGAAGTGAGTTTTTTGTATTGCCAGTAGGTTAAGAGTTACTTACAAGACAAAGCACTTTCTTCTTACGGCGACTGCTCTGAAACACACTGGTGTCTACCAGGACTTCCGATTAAACACCTTTTAACAAGTTCACGACAACGTGTACCCCATCGCGTACACGCGATTTATCACAACTTCCGTCGTATACTCCGTCGGGCGTACGATTTCTTAATTAAGTTAAATTAATTTTCTTAGGTACCCCTTGATTTGAATTGATAAAACGTATTGAAATAATTTTTTAATACGAAATTGCGAAACCTACATACATTTCTCGTTATACTTAGACGCTGAACGTAAAAAAGCCTGTTACTTTTTTGCCATTATTATGGAAAAATTCGACGGCAAATAAAATAGCACGGAAAAACCCGTCGTCTTGAACATGTTAATTATTATATTAAATTTCATTTAACATTCCTTTTCAAAGGGCTTATGCTATCTGAATTTTATATGAAATTGAATGCACGAGTATTCTGTTTTGTATGCATCACTACCTATTGAGTTTGTCATCATTTTCCAAAACATATTTCTTTTTTTAGTTAAAATATTGCAAGAGTACGGTCAATGGTGAAAGGTTTTCTTCCCAGATAGTCTACTGTGGTACAGGAATTATCATTAAGAAGATAAAACTGTGAACCCTGATAGACATTGAATAGACAAGTTTATTGCAAGCCTCTGAGATTGTAATGTTCATTTGAACACTTCAAACTCGTATTAAAAGACTTATAGTCCAAGTATCAAAATTCTGTAAACGGGAGTGCATAGTACTAATTGAGGGAAAAAAGAAAAAAATATTTTCAAAATGAGGATGCTCATCCCCATGCTCCCTCGTACCCAGTCAAAAGTTTGAAATGGCAACTAATACCTTGTGGCATCTCAAATTGAAGCTCATAAAAATGCTGTCTTTTGGTAAAAACAAAATTGAAATCGGCCAAGCCGCTTGGTATCAGCAGCCAATAATGTAATTTATTACACAACAATTATTAGTCTACAAACTAATGTACTACTGCTAATAACAACAAAATTACTCACTGAATACTGTTGTAAATCCTTTGTAAACTTCAAATTCCATATTCAAATTGGTAGCCATTGTTCAAGCAAAAAATAACCTATTTTCAAATTCTTGCCTAACCTTTCTAAAAGTTTCTCTTTTAATACGAGTTTGAAGTTTTCAAATGAACACCCTGTATGTGTCCAGTTCTCCCATATGTTTATGTGATACTCACAAATAATAGATGTGGTGTCGGTAATCTGTAGAAATAAAATATTTTTATGCTTTCAACCACGTTTCAAAATTAAACTAAATTTTCGTACATCAGTGGTATGAAAATTTCCCACAAATAAATCCTCAAAGAATCTTTTACCTGGGGGAGAGGAAGCATGCAAATGAAGTGTGATGTGTATCAATAAAATTCGGGAGAACTCTCCTACAAAACTTTTTTCTTTCCATGACATAATACCAGTTGTAAGCATAGAGGAAACTTTATCTCGAAGTATTATTACTACTTAATGGAACATAACCTATGCTCTAGAGGAATATTTCATTTGATTTCAAATAAAACCTCACACATAACAGTGTAATTCTAAAGCACTGTATTTACAAAGTGTTCCAACGTTTTATTTCACTTATTATTAAAACTACCATAACTTCCACAATGATGTACTAAATTGTTTTTAGTCCAAACCTAGCCGACATAAGTTACAATAAGTTTTTACAAAAGAAATAAATAAATTCTACAACAATGTGATGTGGGTTATTTACATTTATATCAAAAGTTATTGGGCATATTTTGCAATAGTAGTATTCTCTAGTATTATGAACACAATATATTCTTAAATAATGTTTTATCATTCATAAATTTAAATTAATGTCAAAATATCATACATTCTAAAAATTGTTTTTAAATTTAAATGCTACTACTTCCTTTACTTATATCAAAGGACATAAGGATAATGTAAGGACAGATCAATAAAAACACATAATTAAAAGGAACAATTACTACGTTTCCTATATAAAAGATACAATTTACATAACTTATTTCACACATTCATATACATTATATACCAGAAAGAGGCCTGTGTTTGACTACAAGATTATATTGATAGAGACACTAAACTGTTGTAAAATATTGAATTTGTGAAGAAACAGGATTTTCCCGGACATTTGCTATCATTTAGTGATACAAGTAATCAGTAACACTATGTTTCAAGATCAGACTGCACATGGTGAAACATAGTGTTACTGACTAATTTGATCACTGAACGATGGGAAATGTTCGGAAAAATCCTGTTTCTTCTACAATCCTTCAATTGTCACAAACAAACTTCAAGCGAAAAATTTTAAGTTTTAAAATAAATTTGATAATTGTGTTTGGAGGAATAACAAACTTGACTACTCTTTTCCCGTTTTAATTAAATGGTGGATCTCTAATTATCATTTGACGCACAACTCGACTATCAACAATTCAATCAGGCAACATGCATTCTATACAAAACTATATTAGCTTTGGAACTACACGCTTCTAAAATTACATGCGTTTTCAATTTGTTGTATAAGAAGTTGTCTTGACAGACATTTTATTGCACTAGTCAATTATAATCTATGTACTAGACCATCGTGGCTTGCACACAGTAAAGAGAGTTTCTTATCGAGGAAGAGACCACACTGTTTTACCTTTTTCTAGTTTTTCCTCACACATCTTTACATTTAAGAAAATGTGTTAAAAGTGTACATTTATGGTCAATGCAATTTACTTCGATGTTACTATTTTTTGTTCTATTGCTGATTTTGCCTCTTTTTCTCATCAAGAAAATATATATACATACACAGCTCCGAGAACCCAACTTTTATCAAAAGACAACCAATTTAGGTTTGATAACAGTCTTTAAATGTAATGTAATTTAGACTACATTTTCTCTTACATTTGCACTGCCAGCAGTTACCCACACCTTTGCACGCAATTTAGTAGATGTTTCATGTGCATTACCATTGCTGGTTCCAGTGAATTATATTTTCGACGCCAATTTTGAGTATGCCTTGTTGCCACAATCAAGAAAGTATGTCAAAAAGTGTATATTTATGGCCATTCTAATTTAATTTGTTGGATAGTAACATTTTCTTTTAGTACTAATACTTAATATTTGATAAGAATTTACAGCTAAAAGTAAATTAACCATGACACTAAGCGTTTATTTCTTTATTGAAGATATTGCTAAAATTTTAGAACATTTAGAGCTGAAATTGGTACATTAGTTCAAAAGCACAGTCGAGCGATAGTTCTTGCTGACTGCTACTTCGCTGTCAAATTCTGACCATGTATGTTTTGGGGCATTTTTTAAGATAGATGACTACTTACTTAATCGCTGAAATCTAAAACTGCATTAAAATATTTGCACTCACTATAAATGTAAATAAATTGAAAATAATAAACAATGTTTACACAGAACAGTTGATAACATTAGGAATGGTGTTTTATATAATTAATATTTAACAACTTTAGAGACCAAGGCGGGATTGTGTCGTTACTTTAAAGAACATTGGGGTGTAGCACGGAGGTATTTTCAAAATAAGAACAGGCCTATATTTACCCCAGGAACCCTAAAATGTCCATGTCAAATTCAACGCGATCGGTTGAATATTTATGAGTGAAAGCAAGCCAAACAAACAAAGGAACTTTCACATTTATGATATTACAGTATTAGGATTAGGATTTGCAGATACAGTTGTGTGTAATTGTAACAAAATCATCTGTTGCTACAGTTCTAATATGTAAGGTATGACAAAATATCAAGTTACTTTTACCAACACACAATAATTATTCAAGTAACATTTAATAAATAATGAAAATTACTTCATGACCACTGCTCATATTTATTAATTTTTAAATAAATTATAAATTATTAAAGCAGTCTGAGTTGTCCTGCAAACCAGAACAAAATTATAAAAAGACGAATTCTACAGGTACATGTACTTTGTCATAAAGTGGTCTAACACTCAAGCTTTATGTTTATCCAGAAATGTATTTTAAAGACAAATATACATCATGACTTAGCGCCTTTAAATAATGTTTGGCTATTTAATATACATAACTGTCACTTAATTGCAGTTTATAATGTGCAGGCACTTTGAAAACTTGTATCTTTTATCTTCTAAATTTAATTTGTAAACCTAAACCATTCTCGAATCCACCTGAAGACACACAAAATCTTTCATTAACATCAGTCCAGATGTTTAGGAGTTCAGAGACATACATACGCACACAAGAAGTGTATATATACATAATGATTGCGGAAATAGTGGTGAAATGTCATAATTTCTAGCTAATTCAAACTAAAATTTTAACACTACTCACACATTACTCGGATAAGTTCTCTACCAATATAAGTTTCCCAACCAATAGAAAGTTTCAAAATGGTTACTATCCACATTGTACAAAATCCCGAATTCTTAAGGTCGAAATATGGAGGTTTTCGTTAAAACGAAGAAGGTAGGTTTCTCAGTTCAAGCATTATACATCACGGGTGGGTGGTCTGTCTCAGCCTGTATAGGCAACATCGAGTTCGATGATAGTGCATGTTCCTCCATGAGATTTGGCTCAACACTTGCAATTTGTAGGTTGAAACAGGTAAATGAGAAAGTGAGATCGGATATTTTCTTATAAATATATGGCAGTATGTAAAATAAATAATTTAAGTCACATAATAAGCAGATTTCTCCTACGGAACATATAGAATGTTATAGAAATGAGCTGCTATTATTTGTAATTTCTAAAGAATCCCAACTACAGCATGGGAGTTTCACAACACACAGTGCTCTTCAGCGGGTGTTGAGGGACTAGGCAGGGGGAACCACTTAAGGAAATGTACAACGAGATGTTAGCTTCTGTAGACTGTCGAACACAACTGAGTGTAAAGTAAACGAGACCACCCAATCTTATGCCCACTGATAACAGAATGTTCCCGAATCTACTCTATTGCTCAATGCGTACTACCCAACATACACATTCTATTAACTAAGCGTCTTATACTTGTGACAATATCTATTTTTAATTTCTATTTGGTCATTTGGTAAAATAAAGAACATTTTGAACCTTGATAGACCTACTCAAACTCTATCTAACTAAACACATCAAAGTTTATTCTATTTCTAATCTTATCAAAAGTATTAGTCTACGAGCACCACTTCTTTGAAATCGATCAACAACTATGTTTGTTTTGATGGAAATGAGAGGGAATCAAAGGAGTTAAAAATATGAAATGATAATTTTTTACAGATTATATATTATCTAGCTTGATATACCTAAAGCTGACCGTCAGACACAAATAATAGTCATATCACCAGAAAGTAGAAAAAAAGTGTGTAAAGCTGAGAAAACACTCATCATTACATATTTTTTGCTCCAAGAAAACTAAAGCGACTGACAATCAATTTATTTCTTAGAGGAAATTTCTCTATCAACTTCAAGAAAACTAGGTTGCGTGGTTATACAATACCAATTGACTCCTAGCTCCTAGACTATACGAGGGTTCCTGTGAAAACAGTGCATACTGCAATAATCTCATCAGATTGTCTGAGCACCTATCACTACGACAGCAAATTAAGCCTATCGGTGTACTTGTGTCTGTCTTTTCGGAAAAACATACTTCATGTAGTCAAGAGTTGTTGAGAGAGCGTTTCAGGCTATGTACTTCTATGACTTTGAATTTGGTCTATATCAAGATGAGTGCGTTGAAAGTCCCCAAACTGCCTTTGGCTCTGAAGCGTCATCCTGTGTTTTTGTTTCTAGGTGGTATTCAGAATCTTGAAGGGGCTTTAATTCGTTCCAAGACAACGAACATTCAGGAGGGCTGCATTCCGCTGCACTTATGAAAACGTAGATCAGATGCGTGCTATGATCCAAGATGACAGACACTGCAATTATTTTATGATTGAAACTTTCCTAACGCTTACATCCACAGCATTGCAAATAATATTGCACAACTTTTTAAAAGTCAGAAAACTTTTTCTCAATGGTACCTCGCGATTTAACAGATGAGCAAAGCAGTGAGCATGTGAAAATCAACCAGCAGACCCTCCAACTGCTTTATATTTGCGGTAATCGGATTAGTTTCAAAATTGTCACTGGTAATTGCGAATTGCTGTTTGTAGACAAACCATTCCCACAATTGTTGTAAAACAATGATCAGTAAAGAAAGTAATGTGCTGTTCTTCAGGAGTACGGTACTGATGAAAGCTATTAAGCTAGAGGAACAGAGGAATGTCACAGAAAATTAGCACACTGAACAATACTTGCCAGAAGGGTTTAATTTTTCCAACATTCAGGGTTTAATTTAGAACCACGATAATGTCTCTTTTCACACTGTTGTAAAAACTGGCATTTGCAGGTGATAATACATCAAAACAATGGAGCACTCCTTATTTACCTGATCTTGCTACGTTTGATTTCTGGTTATTCTTCAGTGGGAAGAAAAATTTGCACAGTCGTCGGTTTTCTTCAGAAAGCAAACTTCATGAAAGTCGAAAATATTTTGATTCCACTACAAAAACTGAGTCGTTGGGTGCTTTCTACCGTTGTAAAATCCAACTTAAAAAGTGCATTGACACAGGAGGAGATTAATTTGATCATGCCTAATAACGAGTGTCTAAGATAAAAACTTCATACACCTCGAAACTTTCACAGTGATCCTTATACGAGTAGGAGTGGTTATCGGGGAGCGAAAATCCAAAGGAATTCTCTTCTATCTCAATATTAACCATCAACTTGATACCAAGTTGGTTACATGATTGAGAATAATTGCCTGAGCAATACACAGTGTTTTAGTTATCAGATTTTTAAACTAAACAGAAATAATCTAATAAGATTAACACAGGAACTTTGGATGCCCGTGGGGCAGAACCCTATGGTTGGATGCTTTTAAATCCACAAAATGCACATTTAGAGTGTAAGAACTTTTGATTGATACATAAAATTAACACACAAGTTCAAAACTTTGTATAGATTTTAACCTGCGCTCTTCACCAATGGCCAAATGTAACATGTTTAAACTAAATTTTTCACATAAAATAGTTTAGAAAACTAGCTTTTTCAAATTTTTTCCATTTTAAACTATTCTCAATTTCAGGAGTTTAAAGAAACAAATCCATGTATAAATGAATTGTATCTCCAATTTGAATCTGCTCACAGAAATATAGTTTATAGGGTCTAAAAATATATTTATAAAAATGTAATTTTGTTGTTACGGTAAAAAAAGTACGTAAATACAAGTCTAAAATTAGAATTATGAATAATATCGACAGAAACAACTAAAATAAATTTATTCATACAGCATAATTGTTTACAATATACCAAGAAACAGCAACAGCAAAGTTCCATTTTAAGGCATAGTGGAATGCTCTTCCTACTTATTCTCATGATATCCCTCCCAAAAGGTTTTGTTTTTAATAACAAAGCGCGATATTAAAGAGAATTTTGAATCTTGCAACCATATGAATCATCTGTCAACTCTCACTTTTTTAAATGCAACACAGAGCATAAATTGTTTTGTTGTACCATATGTGGCTCTTTTATCCTCAGGAGAGCGAACCACAAGGATTATATATAGAACAAACATAAAGTATCCACGAGATGAGTACAATGATATGGAAAACCGAATTTTCTATATATAACGTAGAATCTGGCTACAAAGGAATTTAAGTATTTAGGCGGAGTGACGATAACACATGACAATAGAGAAGAAGTTGAAGTCCAATGTAGATTAGCAGCAGCAGATAGAACATACTGGAGCCTTGCAAAACTTCTCAAAAGCAAACTATTAATGAGGAAAATTAAATTAAGAATTTACAAAACCATGATCTGCCAGTTTTGATGTACGGGTCGGAAGTATGGGCACTCACAAAGAAATCCCAAAAAAGTTAATAACCTTTGAAAAACAAAATACTAAGAAGAATTTTTGGACCAGTTCAAGAAGGAGACATATGGCGGATCAGGAAGAACAGAGAATTAAGAGAAATATACCAAGATCCCGATGTGATTGCACTGATCAGGAGTAAGACAAGACAAGACAATTCTTTATTTTCACATTCATCAAGAAGGAAATGGCGTCAAATACATATTATCTTAAAAAATTTTCCCAGGTTTGTTGTCATTAGCTGCCTAGGTCTTCACATTCTCTGCGAGTCGGCTCTCCAATTCAAGAATTCTTTTACTGAGTAAAAGGGTCTCTCTTGGAAACCAGGAGTGCAGGCTTTTTCTTCAACTTCCTTCCTTCCATTTTCTTCAGCTCATCAGGGAGATTATTGAAGAATAAGCAATTTTTGCCCCAGCATAGGTTGGTTTTGTTTCAGAGAGAGTTAACTTGTGGATTGGCAAAGTAAAGTTATTGGCATGCCTAGTATTGTAAGGAGTGAATGTCTTGGTGCTGTTGGACATTATGAGTTGTAGCTATCTCAATACATTCTACAATATAAAGGCTGACACTGTTGATAAACCTCCACTCTTTGAATACCCCTCTACAGCTCTCTCTACATCCCAAGCCAGCCATGATTCTTAGAGCCTTTTTTTGAAGAATGAGGATTCGTTGGAGATTTCTTTCAGTTTGAACCACCCCAAACCGCTCTAAAGCCATATCTCATATGGCTTTCAAACAGAGCTTGATAGGCTGTTATTGTGGCCTTTTGTCGTGCTTATAGCTTTCGTCCTTTTTTATGGCATAGATTGCTGAGCTAAGTTTAAAGGCATAAGTTATTAATATGATTTAGCCATGAGAGTTTGTCATCAACAATGATTCCAAGATAATTAGTTGAGCTGACAGATTGAAGATTTGGTAGATCTGAAATGTCATCCTTCTTGTTCCCAAATGAAATTTGTTTCGTCTTTGATTCTTTGAAAACCAGGTCATTGTTTCTACAATAGTCCATAGCAATGTTTAACAGCAATGTATGAATTTATTTCTAGATTTTCCACTGAGCTATTGGCAGTTAATAGCATAGAATCGTCAGCATACATGACTAAATTACTGTATGAATGTAAAACGTTAGGAAAATCATTAGTAAATAATATAAAAAGTACAGGCCCCAACACAGATCCTTGCGGTACACCACGGTCCATTGACAGGACCTCAGATCTAGAAATTGTAGTAATTCTTTTTTTATGGTCTGAGTCACTTCAACAACCTGGCGTCTTCCTTCAAGGTATGCTGAGAACCATGAAAGTGCTGTTCCTTGGATTCTAGATGAAAAAGTTTTCTTATAATCAAGTCATGGCTTAGACAATCAAAATGCCTTACACAAGTCAAGTTGCACTCCCACTTCATTATTTCCAGCCTCGATATTGTCCACAATGTGCTCCAACAGATCTACTATTGCAGTCATGGTGGATCGCCCCTTAATAAAAACCATGCTGTTCTCTGTCAAAAGGTTGTTCAGTTGAAGATGCTTGAAAAGTCTAGAGAGTACAATTTTCTCAATAATTTTGGATTCAGTTGGAATTAAAGATATTGGCCTAAAATTTTCTATGTGGTGTTTACTGGATTTTTTGTGAAGAGGATAAACTTTGGAAATTTTCATACTTGAGGGGAAAGTACCATGCAGAAGAGACAGTTGTGTGATATAAAAAAATCAGTACCGCTACTTCATTTTTACAAAATTTTAGAATTTTTGAGGATATTTCATTTAAGCCAAAAGAGGATTTTGTTTTTAGTGAGTCTATTACTTTTACTTATTTCTTCAATTGATGTGGGTTCCATAGAGGTCAGTGGCATTCCAAACAGGTGGGTTCTGAACAAATTGCATTGTTGGGTTGATGCACAGGTTCTGTTTGAGAGTTTCATGAGCAATAGTTTGAGAAATAGTTGTTAAAATGGTTGGCTATATCTATAGGGTCGTCAATTTTGTCTCCGTTTTTAACTATGAAGTCAAATCCAGAAATTGTGTCCTTGTGCTGATGATTTCTCTCGCTGTTTATGATCTCCCAAACAGCCTTATTTTTGTTAGCAGCGTTGTCAATATGAGCAGCACTAGCCTCTTGTCTTAAGGTCCTTAGTTTTTAAGTCGTAAGCCTTCTTTAGCTGCGTAGAAGTTTGTTTATCCTCTTGGCTGCCAGAAAGACAATATCTCTCATTTGCTTTAAGAAAATCTTTCTTTATGCGGAGAGCTTCTTCGTCATAGCATGGTCGAGCTTTTGGTTTTGCCACAACTCTGAATTTCTTGATTGGACAAGTGAGATCTAAAAAGTATGTTATTGTCTTCAAATATTGTCTGTAGGCCTCTTCCACACTATCTTGTTGAAGTACATTAGTCCAAGATTCCTCAGCAAATAATCGTTTGAGATTTGTTAAGATTTCTCTGGACTTACATGTCGATGAGAGGAGGTAGTAGTTTTTTTTTATTCAACAGACAGAGGCAGATAACAAAGTTGTCCCGAAATGGTCACTTATACCAGTATGGAGAATTTTCACTTGAGATTCATCAATTTCAGCATTTGTGCAGATAGCATCTATGGAGGACTGATGACCTTGAAATACTCTGGTCGCCGAAAGTTGGAGTCGTGTCATGTTATGGGACAAAAGAAATTCATCAAACATAATAGTTTCCCTAGTAGGTCTTAAAATGTCAATATTTATATCCCCAATCAAAATAATTCTGCTGTGAGTCGGAATGTTATCCAGAACTTTATGAAGGACCTCGATAGCTTCTGCTGTGATGTCAATCAGATTATTAGGAGGCCGATATACACCTATCATATAAAGTTGTTCTTTTCCAGAAAGTTTGATAGAGGCAACTGTTACTTCACAGACTAGGGGTATACTGAGATGTTCCATTTCCAAACTTGTAGTTTCATTCTCTATTTTGTTACTTTTGTAAATTGCTACCCCTCCTTTAATGTTATGCACTCTTCCAAATGCGGAGACCAGAGTATAACCATTTAATTGCGTATTTATGATGTTATTTGCATGTTGTCCGTGTTCTGTGACAACTACCAAATCTGGCTTGAGAGAGGATAATAAATGGTTTAATCTCTCCACCTTGTTACTGATGCGGTCGACATTTTGATGGAAAATCGACAATATGTTTTCTCCATCCAAACCAGGCCTTTGAGTGTTAATTGTTATTCTTTGGCCTTTTTCAGGTGGCTGTCCTCTAAAAAAGGACCTGTTGAGGAGGTTGCCATCTGTGTGCAAGGTTCATCTGAAGGGTTAGGTTCAGAGTGCTCTGGCAGTAATTCTAATTCAATAGCACTACTTTTATAGCTCTCATTGATTTTTTTGTAGAATTCTATGTGCTTTACGAAGAATTCTTCTAGAGCTTCATTGTGACTGCGGACTTTTGCAGTTATTGGCGGTTTCTTTGCCAGCACTTTTATTTTTGGATTCACACCCCCTTGCCTGTCCTTATTAGCTGTAAATCTTGCTACCTGTAAGGAAACACTGAAAAACGTTGTTTCTTTTATTGTTAGTAGAAGGTTTTTTCAACTCGCTCAGTTTTTGACGGCAGGTTTTGTCTGGCTCCTGGGGGTTGATGTTGGGTTAGTCTTTGGTCATCGTGCTTCTGTTCAGTTTTTGACGGCAGGTTTGTCTGGCTCCTGGGGTTGATGTTGGATAGGCGTTAGTCAATGTACTTTCGTTCAGTTTTTGTCTGCAGGTTTGTCTGGCTCCTGGGGTTGATGTTGGATAGGCGTTAGTCATTGTACTTTCGTTCAGTTTTTGTCTGCAGGTTTGTCTGGCTCCTGGGGTCGAAGTCAGTGATTCATTTGTCCCGGGGTTAGTCAGGTCATAATTTAAATTTTGAGTGCAGATAGGTTTACTCTCCACAGGTAAATGATCCAAATTGCTGAGCTGTTTTTGTTTGATTAGTAGACAACTGTTGAAGCGTGAAGCAATGCTATCATCATATATTTTCCATATTTTCTTGTTTTTTATTTATGTTTAGGATTTGGAGCAGCAGATATGGAGAGGCTGTTGCAGATGAGGGATCATTCTCGATGCCTTGGGTCTGAGAAGCGGTTTACTGATGGTTGATTTGGATATATTGATGTTGATTTGATTTTCAAATTTTAACTTGCAGGGTTTTTATTATTTTGTCTTTCTCATTCATCTTACAAATGTAATCATCAATTATTTGCCCCATTTTACACTCATGCTCATCAAAGGTATCTTGGTTTTTTCCGTCGCAGTTGGGTTTCTCTATCAAGTGAAGTTTGCATATCGTCTAGACAGCGTTGTAGTGCTTCTAGTCTCTCTGTGTATCTTTCTTTTTCATTATTAAAGTTCTTCAATCTGTTCTTCACAGCTAGCAAGTTCAGCTTTGAGTCTGATGTTTTGTTCTTTCAAGGTATTATTCTCGTTGAGTAGTACAGAGCCTATTTTTGCAGCCATTTCAAGCTTTCCCTCTTCACTGGCTGTGTTTTCAAAAAAAGTTGTTCTCAATTAGGCTATGTTCAAGTTCTTTAATAGAAATGTTTGGAGAATCAGAACCATTGTTCATGTTTGTGTTACAGGGGAAAGCTTATATTTGAATCAGCTGTCACTTGAGAAAGTAGGTTTGAAGAGTCTGTATTACATTTGTTGCATTTTCAGTAATTTATTTTATTGAAGGACATTTTTTTAAGAGTTTTTTCATTGATATTCTGACAGCCAGCATGGTACCACAATTCACATGTACCAGTGCACTTTAATCCTGAGTATTTTTACTCCTATTGAGCATATACCACAGGGATATTTTGATGGCATTCTTAAGAGTATCAGTAATTACAAAAAGGTCAGTATAAGGAATTGCACTGTAAAAATTTAGATTGATTTAAGGTAGTCAATAACCATGTCAAAAAATGTAAGATACTGTAGACCAGTGTATTACTAGACACGGTACTCAGTGGCATCTACTCAATTCATCACCACTGAGACACCTTGTCAAGTAATTGGCAGACTTCTAGTGGTCAGAATTAGTCAGAAGTTGAAAATAAATGTGTTTGATTTATGGGTAATCAATTCCTTGTCAGCCTTGCTGACGCGGTATCTGGGTCAGCGGCCTTGTCACATATGGGTGTAGCGCCTGTGAGGTTGTCTTGATAGTGGTAAAAATAATCGTGTTTAGTCGCTTATGTGTTTGACGTCACTTAATTAAACTACACTATTTGTAATTTTATGCAGAGATTTGTGCTTTAGCTACTCTCAGAGTGGTATATTCTTGAAGTTGGATATGAGTTTCATGTGAAAATTGCTGCCTCTTAATGTAGGTCAGCTCTGTGGTATTAGTTTTTCAATGTTATTCTTGCTTTATCTTTTATATTTGTATTATATTATAGTTGTAAACACTTACAGTTGCTGTTGAAGTTGTGGTGGTGAGTATTTTAGTAAGCAATTTGTTGGGTTTACCTACTAATAACTGCACTAATATGAGGAGCACTTTCACAGTGAATGTTAAGTGTCAGCCATTTTGTTTTGTTTTGTTTCTATATTTTGTTTTTGTAAAGGAATGAGATGGATGGGCCATGTTGCCCGTAGGGGAGAGAAGATAAAATGATAAAGAAGGGTGTGGCGAGGGGGAACCAGAGGGGAGTGAGGCCATTGGGCAGACCTAGGATGCGATAGAGTGATCAGGTGGAGAAGGATTTAAGAACGATTGGCGCTACACTGGAAGTGGCTCAAGATAGAGGAAGTTGGAGAGACATTGTTGGCAAGAGTCAAAAATCATCTGGGTTTCGAGTGGCCACAGGAGTAAGTAAGTAACGTAGAATCTGACACTGTAGTCACAGACTTGACTTCTGTAATTTGGATTCATGTTCGTCTGAAGAGATAAAAAGTCTGTGACGAAGAAGCTCAAAATTGCAGATGCTGAACTAAAAGGAAGATCAACTGGAGCTATACTCAAATTTAACATTGAATCACACCCCTTCCTACCGTTATGTTTAGAAAACTCGATTGCTTCACCGAACTTAGACATTTTGTCTAAAACATTGTATTGCACACAATAACAGTGCTCTTGATAACAATGAGAATACCTCTTCACCTAGATTATACTATATTTTGTAGTTTAGGTGTCCCTGATGTTGAAAGGATGTAAAGAGTTCATTTTGATCTTGTTCAACACCGACTTAGTTTGGATCTCTCCAGACAAAAATTACTCCAAATTCCAGGAGTCAAATCAGATTCCAGATGCTGCACTAAGAGAAAGGTGAACTGGTGTTAAACTTTACAGATAGGGGGAAAATTAAATTTATGTAATCCTGTACAGATGGTGGCTACTTTAATGTTTTAAATATTGTACAGTAACAGACTATACCATTTTATACATAAGATTTAACGAAAAAAAAAAAAAAAAAAAAAATGGATCCAAAACATGAATTATTGTCAAGGAAGTTGGAATTGGTATACAAGTGAATCCCATTAAAACTATTTTGTCTGTGTGTGTGTGTGTGCTTTAAAGAGGGATAACAATACTCTCTGGCTAAAAATACATTTTAAGATAATTTTAAATGTGCCACACCAATTTTTGATAAAAAGTTTAATTCTAACTCATTTTAAATCCATTTTTGTATAAACCCCATCTACAAAAAGATAATCTATTTTGTATCCAATATAAAAAAAAAACTTTAAATGGTTGCAATTCCGTTGGGTCTAAATTGTTTTATATCTCTGAATTTGTTTCATTACAATCTTTTAATGATATTATGCTACGTGTGTGACAGATCGCCAATAAAGTAAAAACAAATTTCAAACTAGAGGATGTTCACAGTAAATTGGTGTGAGGGAAACGAGTTAAATTACGTGATATCGCCACGAAGTCACTGTTGGAAGTAACTGGCACATATAAGTGTAAAAATAAGTTGAAAATGTATCAAATTATATAAATATTTTAGAATACATTTGATTATAAAAAGTACTCTTATTTTATAAAGGCATATATTGGATTTTTAACATATTGGGTTGTGTTCCAGATTATAAGAGGAAGGGAGCTTCTTCAGTCGTCCTCATCCTTTCAAGGCTTCCTTCTTGCTTAACATCTTGAACATTTGAACACAAGTAAATGGTGCAATTTATTCTAACGTTGATCAGCTTTTTATGAGTTAAAGTAGTTAAAAATATATACGTTCGTACTGATATCACATGAAAATTTAATTAGGCCAAAATATTAATGTTTTATGCGTTAAATTACTGATTAATAGTGAAAATTGAGCGAGCATGTGTTACATTAACCTAACTATAATCACACATAAGTTTATAGACTAAGATTCAACAGTGTGGAAAAGTGTTTTAAAAATATAGTGAATGATTTAGTGCTCCCACAATTTTCATTTAATTTTTAAAGAAGAGTAAAGCAGTGATTGAATGCAAACAGCAATTCTCGTCAGAGTAATGTGCAGTATAATGAAATGACCTACCATTATTTAGCAGCGAGTTGCCTAATATCACTGATAAATATCAATAATATCACTTTGATAAAAGCGCTAGTGTGTGAAGTGAGGGTTGTTCAAAATAAAAACTTAAAAAAAAAAAACAGAGTTTAAACTGGTTTACATTTAAAACGGAACATTAACATTTGGAATCCAACAACCTATGGATCCATTATCCAACATTAATTAGAACCTTTTTATTATTTGACAATACCTAAGGATATACATCCAACAATTTTAACCTTTTCATTCAGTACCATCAACAAGGAAACACATTCATTATTCCCTTGACTTTGATATTCTTATAGACGATTCAGAGATTGAAAATGCATCAAAAATTAAATTTCTCGGATTGATCATTGATTGTCACTTGAGCTGGGATGAGCACATTAAATTTGTGCTTGGTAAAACTAGTTCTAGCTTATATGCCATAGGCAAATGTCTTGTTTATGTACTACTGAAGTGCTAAAACAGATTTATTACGCTCATATACATTCACACATTGCTTATGGCATAGCCATATTTGGTGCCACAACTAAGAAAAACCTAACTGACATTTTAAAGGTGCAAAAACAAGCCATTAGAAATATACTTAAGCTTAAATTCTCAGAATCTGTTAGAAATTGCTTTAAAGAATTAAAAATAATAACAGTTTTTGGACTTTGTGTATATATGAAACCATCCTATATTTTAAACAAATTAACTTAGAAAATAATGTGCACAAATATAACACACGCCATAAGAATGAAATCATCAGTGATCATCATAGACTTGAAATATACACACACAAAAAACTATGTATATCGGGAAAAGATTTCTGAAAAATATTCCTCAAAGCATAAAGATGGAAAATAATATTAACAAATTTAAAAGAAAACTAAAAAACTATTTGATAGATTTAGTTTTGTATTCAATAAAGGAACTTGAGTATGTTTAGTACTTTTATATATATATATATATATATATATATATAAGTAATGTATGACACTATTCAATGTACCGTATTGTACAACTAATGAATAAAGAATTATTGATTGATTGAACCATTTAACTTGATCTAAGCTTCTTTCAACAATTTTTCATTGAGAAAGTAAAATATTTAGCGTTTTCAGGCCTACTTTTTTGTGCAGACTTTCACTTTCAACAATTTGTTAAGAAGTAATTAAGGTGTTCTTGGGAGTTGTCAACATGACATAACAGATATAAGTAGGTTTTGATCATTAAAAACACATTGTCTTATTAACATTAAATACTTATATTAGCTAAATACAATATTATGATATTATATTACTGGGCCTCTTCGTGACACTTAATGTGAGCGTAAGATACTCAGGTTCCTCCTTCTTTTCCTGGACTATTTCCTTGACCGGAGGCAGAGCATAGATCTTGCGACCAAAGCGCCCAGTCTTGAGCTGGGAACAAGCCGGATCGTGGACGGTAACCTAGTTCCCGCAACCGGTTGGGCGAACCGATGTGCATCTTGTCATTGTGTATATTAGACAAACCGTCCTGTTCAAACCATATTATAATTAATAGTAAGTCCTTTTAAAATTCTCTAAAAGCAAATACAACTTACAATATAATTTTAAAAACTAACCACAATCTCATTTAATATGTGAAATTACTTTGCCCACCTGCCTCCTAAAATCTTAATGTTTGTGTCTCAAATGAGTAGAGAGTGTGAGGATAGTGTGTTTATTATATTCATTATATACAAGTACATGTTATTATTTTGCGTGTGAGTATGTGATGTTAAATATGTTTATATACCTTTTTATCGTAATACATTTTTTATTTTTTATTCTTAAATAAAGTTGTACTTTTTGTTCATATTGAAAATGTTTACAATAAAATATTTAGTTTTATTATTATTTAAAAATAAAAATATTTTGTTCTAGTTTTTGTATATGAGGTTAAATGTAAGAAAGGTCCATGAGGCCCTAATTTCGCCTCAAATAAAGAAATATTTCATTTCATTTCAAATGAAAAGGTTTGGGAAACCCCTGATCAGTCTTAGTTTGCAATGATAATCAAACCTATCAGGAATTCTAGACATGTAGTTGTGATCAAGAGAAGGGTTAGAGTTGGGGTATGGTAGGAAGGAACCATTGTTACGAGAGCGAATCTCCTAACTTTACAAAACATTTTAATATGGCCTTTCAGTCTTCTGGATTCCTCTTACATTGTCTGTATTATTAAGCTAGATTACTTTTTGTGAGATGTTTTACTTGTTTTGTTTTATTTTTGTTAAATTATATTTGACACTGTACTGATCTAGATTCAAGATCTTTATCGGTCTTTAAACACATTCAACAATGCAAAGTTACTAAAATATTCTAAACTAAAACTAAAACAAACAATTCAGATTCTACCTGCTCAATCCAGCCTACCAGTAAATATATAGATCTATATAATTAATAACAACAATAACCAAACAACCAACAGATCTACATAAATTAACAATCATAACTAAATATCTATTAATATATTTAACATGGATAAAATTTTAAAACTCAACAATAACAAAACTGAATAAATAAAATTGAGACACAATTTTAAAAATTAATGTTGTAGTATCGTAATTTAAGAATAAATTCATCCACACTGCAAAATATATTAACTTTTAACCAGCACTTTAAAACTGCTTTAAAATTTGATTAAAGATACAGACCTAGCGTGTAATGGTAACTTATTAAACAATTTAATTTCCATAAAAGGATGACTGCATTTTGTTTTGGTTAATTTAACTGGTAAGATATAAGAAATAAATCTTATTTCCAACCAATTTTATTATATGGAGCAGAGACGTGGACGTGGACTAAAAATGATTTAAGCAGATTGCAAGCTGCAGAAATGAGATTTTTAAGAGGGATAGAGAAGACTACAAGAAGAGATAGAATAAGGAACGAAATAACCAGAGAAAGATTGAAGGTAGTTTCACTGCAAGAGACAATGGAAAGAAGAAGAATACAGTGGATAGGGCATGTGTAGAGGATGGGAGATAATAGAATGCCTAGAATAGCACTGGAGAAGGAGGAAAGAGGAAGAAGACCAAGAGGAAGACCGAGAGGAAGATGGGAGGACCAAGTGTGGAAAGACATAGAGATAAGGGGACTACAGAAAATGCAGGTGGAGGAAGAGGAGACCTGGAATGACAGACAAAAGTGGAGGAGGCTGTGTGTACGACGACCCGTGATAACGGAAACGTCGGATGATGATGATGAACTGGTAAGAATTGTAACAAATGCTCTTTGTTCTAGTAGGATAATCATGAATATATTGTGTAGTTGTAAATTTTTTAAGTTTTTTCCTTTCTTGTTTCCTACATCTAGAGGATCATGTTGAAAGAATAACATCTCTCTCTACTTATTACTCAATTCCAGTATAGTAAGAAGTCATCACTATTTAGAAGGTGTAGCTAGTCGGGTTTAGATAAGTCTCATTCACTGAACTACAAATATCGCAATACTTAATTTAACAAAAACTTTAAGAACAAAATGTGACAAACTACCTATATTAACTCTACACAAGTTCACCCATAACTTCAAATCTAGATGTTGGAAAAAAGCGTGTATTTTTAACATTATAACAACGTTTATACATTGTCGTTTAACATTAGAACGACAGTAACGTGTAGAATACTGACCCACAACACACATGTTCTCTGGAGGAAGGGCGACTTCTATCTTGGATGGCAACTGGACCACGACTTTGTCACCCATCTTGCGGAGGATGGTGGCACTGCTGCCGGCTGCGTGAACATAATATCCTCCTGTTCCCGTGAATTTCTCCACACAGTGGATCTTGGTTCCCATAGGGAGAGCACCCAACGGGTAGGCATCACCTTCATTCGGGTTCACTGACAGAATAAACCAAAGAAAATTAAAAAGATCTCGCAATATATATTATCTCAATGTAACCTGCATGAAAATATAGTATTGTTGCCATTTCACCATGGTCATATATTGTCTGTTTAGATTTAGATGTTGTCTGCAAAACAGATGATATTTGTTTAGTATTGCAAATAATGTTGAGACGATACAGTAATTTTTTCACATACTTCAAACTGGAACAGAGTGTAGAGGGGGGGTTTCAGATATACCTAGCACCATCAGACTATTTACGTCTGGACTGCTCTTAGTAAAATATAATCTTGGTGTGACATTTTATACTACATAACATTTTTACAATAAAAATAATTAAAAATTCTCATATGTTAGAACAAATTATTCACAAATGACTGTTTATCTTGATTTTTGGTGCACACAATTCAAAATCTCTTTTTTGTCACATGAAAATCCCATAACTCATACATATGATTATAGGTATTCTTTTGAACCATTGTTACTACTTTTTAGTGCCATTTTAATTGCAAATTTGTTTACAAATAAAATTCAGGGATTTTAAGGAGAATTATACAATATTATTTTAATTTACATGAATTAAATGAATAGGACAAATTTCATACCCTATAAAACTTCACCAAACAATAAATTAATAATTACAAGATAATTTTATCTTAAGGATTGGGAAATATATATACATATCTAAACACATATTAATGTCCCCCCCCCCCCCCCACCCCCCCCCCCCCCCACCCCCCCCCCCCCCCACCCCCCCCCCCCCCCACCCCCCCCCCCCCCCACCCCCCCCCCCCCCCACCCCAGACCAAACTTAAGAAATAAAACAAACATTAAATATAATGTTTTATGTCTTCTATTATCTGTCTAGAAATATAAATGTTCCCGTCTATGGACCTATCAATTAGTGTATGTTTGTATATGGCTCGTTCCTGTTTCGGAGTATAAAATCCACTCAAGGCTTTTTTGTGAAACACATACATCATTGGATTGAATCTACAAACAATGCAGTGTAGTCATATACCTTATGAAGAATTTCTTAAACACTTTACAAGATAATTGATCATGAAATACAATAAAGTGTGTTAATAATAGAATTAAATGTACATATTTTACAATGACTAATATTGGTGTTTGAATACTAAGTCACTCCCCAAAGGGATTACAATCAGAACAATAAATCTCAATATCAGAAAATAAAACAAATTTGGCTACACATAGTAAAAAACCTCACGACAGAAATAGTGTGTGAAATTCAATTTATTTTAATTTATTACCAACGGATCAAAACCGTTACAGCATTTGAGTGCAATAACACAATTTTGTAATAATTACAATATTTATATCTAAGCTGTAAACAAGCTGTCTTATAACAGTGTAAAACAAGATTGAAATTAATAAATAAGTCAACGTTAGTAAACAAATAATAGTAACAACAGTAAAAAAACCCAAATAGGGTGATGTTATGGAAGTCATAGGAATTGATAATCTACTAAAGCTCATCGATAAACAATGTAGAAAGCAGTAAGTTTGTTGGTAGGTATACATATTATGCTACCAAGAAGAATTTTCATGCTGCAACAAAGATTTATAAAGACGAAAAACTGCTTCTGGGGAGTTGTAGTAAGAGGCTCAGAGCACTTATGTTTTATGAGATAGCAGTAACCCCACCGCTACTAGCTTTATTAATTGTGTCAAGAATTACATCCTTCCTAAGAACTTGGAAATTAAGTAGGGCCAGTTTACTTGCGAATACATTCGGCATGGCATTGGTTTTAGTGAGAATTACAATGTACAGGTATATATATATATATATATATATATATATATACAGGAAACAATCGAATGGCAAAGCTCCGTAAGTTTGGTCCTAAATTCATTCGCATTTTGGTAATATATGTCTAGATGCGTTGATCCGTTGGAAGATTTTGTTTACTTTTTAACAATGAATGAAGTACTATTGATATGCCTTATGGAGAAGTTGTATTCACCGCTTTCAGTTCGATATTTTCAGGGTTTTACGAAGACCCTAGAGATGTTTCTGTTTTTAGTTAACCCTTAAATGAGCGCGCGGGGGCCTCAACGACCCCACGAGTAGATATATTGCTCTATTTTTCGAAGTAGGTTAGCTAGACTGCTGTGACGCTAGATACCTTCCGGGTAGACGATGAGTAATGGCGCCCTACAGTCAGTTTGGCTGTGACCGTCGCGGGTGAATCGTACAGTCCGTTCCAAACAAACATTACACGTTTGGGTCGTCTAGACCCCCGCGCGCGCACTCACGTTACCTGCTAGTGTTGCAATTACCGGGTCATTTTTACCCCGCGCGCGTACTTGTGTTATTTGATATGTGCATTGAAAGTGAATATTTTTATATGTGATACAGAAGGAGAATTTGTATGTATATACATTGCTAACGGATTTTAAATATAGATTGTGATAAAGCCTCATGTAGCGAAAAGGGCAACTATTTCGTCGCTTCCAAAAACGCTACGATCATCGATCCTCAAGGTTGCTAATGTGCAAGAGATTCCTCATCGAGAATCAGCAGTCAATCGGCCAGCGGGTTCGAGAGTAAGATGTGTTGTTTGCCCCCGCACAAAGGACACCAAAACAACACAAAAATGTTATAAGTGCCAACGACCTATGTTTTTATCACACATGGGGACCTTCTGTAATCTCTGCCAAAACATAAATAACGGTGCAATTACTGATTCAGACTAAGTTTCTGCAGAACACATTTTTCACGTGTTTAATTGTGAGGTATATTTCTCATATAATTCGAGTTTTCTATACTGTATATCTACTGTCATCTGAGGTGTGTTCAATATTCAATAAATATTTTTTTCTTTATCAGTTATTTCTTTCCCCCGTTTACTAGTCCTACTTTTATCTCCCCAAAACAAAGTCTTAGTAAGTTCAACAAACACTATATAGTATTTATATTTATATAATACTTTAAAAACAAAGCTTATTTTACAAAATAGAAATAAATAAAAAAATGAATTGTATTTTTATTTTTATTATTACATTTTACTACAAGATCGTGGAATATAGTTTTACATTTTATTTCAATCAAATAATTCAGTATGTATATAGTTATTCATACTATATGTATATACATACATATGGTGATTTATGCAATAAATGTTTTTTTTTCTTAAAACTATAATTTAATACTTTTAACGTAAAAATGAATAAAAAATATAAAAATTATAATAACTATAGTTATCTTTAATTAAATATGTATTAGACATACGCAATAATGTAAGTAACTATAGTTAATAACACAAAGAAGGTAAGAATGCACTCATATTTATTATTTTCTTAATGGGGGTCTAGAAGACCCCACGCGAGCACTCACGTAACTTTAGGAGGCGCGCTCATTAAGGGTTAACCTATCATGGGAGAAAAACAATGTAATCTCTTGTTTCGGCTGGAGAACTCAAGATTTGTTTTGTGGGGTAGGAATGTTCGAATGACGATTTCCCCAAACGATAGAAGGTAAAACTATCAACAATAGAATTATCGGTAACCAGAATTGTATTGAGAACATCCTGACAGGTACCTGATTGCAAAATAAAATTAACTGTGTTAAAAGTAAAATCTCATAAAATACACAACGTGTATCGACTATCGAAGTACCATAGACAAGCTACGCAAAAACTGCTTAAGAAGAAAGAAGAAAGTGATCGAAAAGAAGAAGAAGAAGCAACTCCAAAAAAGTCTGATTTGCTTAGTTGCTAGCTTGTTTGTACTGTACGTTTCCAAATGGAGGGAAGAATATTATTGTTTGCGTTAAGTGTTGATATTATAGCTGTTTGACGTTATATTTGCCTAATTAATTATGGATACGAATAAGAGTTGGTCTTCGGGGTTTGAATTTGTGGATATCGAAATCATTGATCACAAAAATGAGTAAGTAATCTAACTTAACATTAGCCGCTTTACGTAGGCTACTCTGCAACATCATTACGTATGTACTCTAATCCTAAGAAAGTCGTTTGGAATGTTTCTGTCAATAATCAGCATTGTAGTTTACCATTTTATGATCATCTATTACATATATTTTTCAAAGTGTGATAATTATTTGTAATAGGAGTTATTTGAATTTGTGTATATTATAAATTAGCCTATTGTTTGCCTTAGGCTAGCTTAGACTTTCATTTGGGCGAAACATGAAGCATTGTATTTTGGTCTTGAGATTAGTAATATTAACACTATGTATTTGCCAGGGACGTTTCACTGATTTGGAAGGATTTGTAAGTGTTTGGAAAAATGTAAAAACTCAATTTTATATAAAGTAAGTACTAGCCAATTATGCATTACAAGTTTTACAAAATTATGTTCTATTAGTGTATATTTAGGCAAAACATTTAGCCCAACTTAATTTTTGTGCATCACCACCATCAAAACGCACAAAACATAGCCTAGTATAGGCTACTGTATTTGAACAAAAAGTTTGTTTTTTAATACTCTTACCATCTTATCTCTTATCTTAGTAATAAATAAATAAAAAAATACATACACAACAGATAGTTTTTATATAATGTAATTCGTGTCAACATTTTTGTTTCTATAGTTAAGATAATCATAAATATGATTCTATTGTGGTGGTGCCTCATATTATACTGTAGCCTTATTTGGCTACACACAAGGGGTAAGGTACGATAAGCAGACCCGGTTTTTTATATCAACGAATGTAATCATCGATACCTATTATTCGCATTTCAAATCCTAGACTATCAATCAATATAAAAGTATCTATAGTCCTCAATAACAATAATATGTTTTAAATTAAAATATGAATGTAATGTCTTACAGTGATCAAACAAATTATTATAACCAAAATTAGGAAAACTGAAAACGACCATATTTGCTCCTCTCACAGTTACAGTGTTGTTTCTTTCTCACAAATTTCACATAATGGGTTTTTTTGTTCGGGTACATGAGTCCAACATGTTGAAGTCACAAAAAAACATGTCTTATCATCTTTCACAAAAGCAATGTCGTTTAGTTTTCTAAAATTTGACTGTAATTTTTTATAATCATATGTTACTTATTAAATAAATGAGAGAATTGTATTTCGAGTATTATTTTGAAAGTGTTTAGAGCTGTTAATGTAGATTAATTTATGTTAATTGTTCAAAATAATTAATCAGTTATCGATTGATTATATCGATGGTTATGATTAAGTAATATCGTTCTGCCAATTTCGTTATAAAAAACAGGGTCCCCGCTTATCGTACCCTACCCCACACAAGAAAGGTACAACACTAAAACGTCGGTAAGTTTTCATAGGCTATAAAAAAAATGCCTGAAAAAGTCATACTATAAAAACATTGGAAATGTCCATGCATCAATATCCCAATCTAAATTCTACACATTAGTAAACATTGTCTTATAGCCTATAACTCTTTAATACCACTTTTATGTAACTTATTGGAAATTTTTCCACAAAACACTAGCTAAACGAAAGTAAAATTAAACAAATCACTGCTGATTTAACAGGTTTGCTGTACTGTAACAATGCTACTTTGTATTGCTGTGAATTGATATTAAACCACATTGATGTTGAGCTTTTCTGAATGTGTTCAGGGGCATTAAAAATATCTACAGCTTGAAAGTCAATGGATTGATGTTTAAACTATTCATGGTGGCCACTTTTCAACTTTAAGCACTTAGAGAGTTAATGTTAAGGCTTGTTGGCTTCCTAGACGCGTAATAGATGCGCTGTGGCATGTACCTCGGTCGGAAACACAAGCCGCCGTCCAGTGGTTTCTTAGACTGTTTTTGTAGAAAGAATAAACACGGTTTGTGCGTAAACATGACTTCTCGTACAAAGAAATTGCTAGCGGCTGCACTAATGCTTATAAATTGATTTAGATTCATGACATGGATATTGTCGGCATTACAAGCTTCGAAAAAGCGTTGTTAAACAGTGCAGTGAGATGTTTCAAAAGAAGAGACAATGGAAGGGTGCTTACTATTTATAAATCGCCCTCAAGGATGTTTTAGTTTTTGTAGCAAAACATGTTAATTTTAACAATGTAAAAAAATTTTAATTAGTATGAAACAAAACTTACCTGATTTATTCAGCGAAACTCCTATTTTCTTTACATATGACGTCCTTCTTTATATTAATTTTTATAGTCAAGATGACAAAACTCGTTTATAGCGCTTTTTGGCATTACAAGCGTTTTA
Organism: Homalodisca vitripennis; assembly: GCF_021130785.1. Taxonomy (NCBI): domain Eukaryota; kingdom Metazoa; phylum Arthropoda; class Insecta; order Hemiptera; family Cicadellidae; genus Homalodisca; species Homalodisca vitripennis. Next base: position 108,913,856 of record NC_060214.1, read on the forward strand.
TGATGTCAACGGGTTTTTGGCATATAACTGGGAAGACCACCCAATCAGAAGATTGTCTTACGTCGCTGGAGGTGGGGAAAATGGATAATGGAAAATGGATTAATGATGTATTGTATGTCTGAGTGGGATTTTATGTAGTGCATATGAAATTATTTTAGTTATTAAAAATAACTTCCATAATATTTCTTTTAGAAGGAGGACCCAATTCAGTTCAATCAAATCAAATTTCTTTATTGCCAAGGACATGGTTAACATGTTATTGCCAAGTGGGGCGTCAAATGACGTTATTGTAACTAAAATTTTTTTCCATCCCGTTCTACATCAAAATTCCTCAATCAAAACATACATTTTCACCTTACATTCATTTCATTTTATTCGCCACAATCATCCCAACACCAGCGTCGGGGCGAAATACCTATTGGCTGGTCTCCCAGTTTTGTTGCCAAATAATCGTCGGACATTTATAAAATGCCTGTGTCGCTAAAATGCGTTTTAGACGAATTTTGAACGCCTTGGGCGTTGGGGCATTTTTTTATTCGAGTGTGGCCTGCGTGTTGATTAATTGACACTCCTGCTTGTGATGGCAGGCGTTCATAAATCACCGTTCTGTGTTGGCCAAATTCGGGTAGTTTCCCCTGGCTCTGGTATCATATGAATGTATGTCTTGGCCACTTGTCTTGACGCATTTTGACATACAATACTGTGTTGTTTCGAAAATGTAGAGACTCGGCAGGATCAATACAGCTGGCAAACTTTTGAAAGATTCTCTGCATGACTCTCTGTAAATTTCAAATGTGAGAATTATTCGAATCGCTTGCATTTTGCAATACTGAAGACCCTCATCAAACTGATTGTTTGCAACAAGCACCCCACAATGCAACTCCGTAGGTAAGGTGGTGGGTAATTCAAGCCATAATTACCGCCGTCATCAGTACCTGAGTGGGGCAATATTTGGCTAGATTCATCAAAACAAAATTTCCTGAGGATATTTTTGGCGTAAACGTGATCAATTTGATTATTCCATGTTTCAACCCTCGATCAAGGTGTATTCCAAGGAATCTCGACACTATAGACCTCTTCTAGTATGGAGTCTGCCAACATGGTGGCAGGACCACACCGAGAATCCACAGGCTGAAGAGCAAAGTTGATGACATTGGTCTTCGTTGTGTTTGTTTGGAGATTGAGGCTGTTGAAGTGTTGAAACGCAATTGTTGACATCAACAAAAGAGCGTTCTTCCAAGAGAGATGTTGATTTTTCACTGAAAAAAAGAGTTGTGTCATCAGCATACTGCATGGCCTTTCCGTGCATTAGTGATGACTCAATGTCATTGACATATAGCAGAAACAGAATTGGGCTAAGAATAGATCCCTGAGGAACCCCATAGTCCAGTCGGATTTTGTTTGAAAGTTGATTTGAGATTTGGACAACTTGAGTTCTGTCGCTTAGAAATGATCTAAGCCACAAGTGTGGCACGCCTCGGATGCCGTGTGTTTCCAAAATGTCGAGCAGATGTTCGTGGTCAACACAATCGAATGCCTTAGATAGGTCGAGAAAGACACCTAAGGTGGCATTTCGATTTTCTATACCCTCAACAACCATTTCAACTAGATTCGCCACAGCGTCGGTAGTTGATTTTCCTTTTCTGAATCCGAATTGGTATTCAGAGAATTGGTTGTTTTGATTTAAAAACTTCAGCATTCTGATCAAAAAAGATTTTTCAAAATTTTGCTCAAAACTGGCAAAATGGAGACAGGCCGATAATTATTTGTGGAACAGGGATCGCCCTTTTTATAAATTGGACTTACTTCGCGGATTGTAGGAGTGAGGGAAATACTCCTTGTTCAAAGACAAATTAATTAAATGTGTTAGTGGGCTCAGAATATGTTTGTAACATTTCTTTATGAGCCACATAGACGTCAATTCAATATTTTTCGATTTTTTTGGACGGGAGCTGTCTAAAGATTCGATCAAGCTCTTCTTCTAAAACCGGTACCAGTGCCAGTGACGTTACTGGACTATGTATTCGCCTAAGATTCACTTCAGGCTGCAATGGCCGGGGGTTTAGCTCGTAAGCCACAGACGCGAAAAATCTATTAAACTCGTTCGCCACTCCCAGCCTCACATACAAGTTCATCTCCAATTTTAGTTTGATTTGATCACCCTGTCTTTTGTTATTTTTGATGATGCCCCCCAAAATTTTTTTTGAAACATTTTTTGAAGATATAATTTATTTTGAGACATCTATAGCTTTCGCTGCTTGGATCACTTTCTTATATGTTTTTTTTTTATCGATTGAAAAAGAGTTTGAATTCAGCGTTCGAAGTGTTTTTATTGATTTCGGAGAAAATTTTAATTTCTCTCTCGACACCAATATACCTTTTGTGATCCAATTGCTGTTTGCCTTTTTTTGACAAACTTTGATTGTTTTCGTAGGACAGCACAAATTTAGATGATAATTTAGGACCTCGTTAAACGTTTGAAACTGCTGTTCTACTGATTGCGTTAAATTTAGAAAGTTCCACGTTTTTTGGACAGGAAGTGTTCAGAAGAGCAATGTTTCCAGGCCTCATGTCTCTTACTGTTTTGTGATTTTGAGCTCCCTTTCGAAGTGTTTTCCCCTGATTACAGCCTCTTGGCCACAGTGATCCGAGATTGCTGTGTTGACCACGGACACCGCGACACCTGGAATGTTGGAAATGATGTTGTCTATAGCTGATTGAGTAGTTGCCGTTACTCGCGTTGGAGACTTGACAAGCAACTCAAGGCCAAAAGACCTCAACAAATCCACACATCTTTTGTTGATTGGATTCTGGTTGTCCATTGCGTTAATATTGAAGTCACCATGAGGATGAAGTCTTTTCTGTGATTGGTCAAGTCTGTAAGTAAGTGTTCAAAATTTTGAAAAAAAAAATTTCTTCACTTCCACTGGGAGACCTGTAAATTCCCAAAGACCAACAATGTTGTGTCACTGCCTTGAAGTTTGATACCAACTGCTTCAAAGTCGCGATCAACTTTTCCTTGAATTGAAAAATTGGAAAAGGTGAAAAATTAAATTTTTTACAAAAATAGCAACTCCCCTCCTTTGGAGTGGTGTCGACAGTAAACGTCTGCCAATTTGTAAATTTTGGGAAAGTGGCAAAGTGTATGTTTTTGTTGTTGAAACCGTTTTTTGGTTACAACAAAGTACATCTGTTTTCAAATCTTCACACATGAGTTGAATTTCCTCAAGTTTGTTGGTTGCCGATTGAGAATTTTGGTGAAGCAGTCGTATCGTATTTTGAATGTGAAATTTTGAATTTTTTGTTTGTTTTTCTACACCGGCGGTCACACACCCCGTCGCTTGAAGGTGCGGTCCCTAAAAAAGAGAGCGTCCCTTGAGGCCGTCACCGTCCGGAGTACACGGTCCCCTCGCCGCTTCGGCATAGGTGACATGCTGGTGTCTTGGGGGATGCTGAGGGGGGTCGGCTGTCTCCCCCTTGGCAGCCACAGGCGCCGGCACGATGGCAGGAGGGGCGGCGGCCGTCGGAGCAGTGACGTGCGGCGGCCGCGCAGGCTTCCTCGGTCCCGCAGGGGCGGTCTCAGCTCCAGGAGGCTCCCCACCACCATCTCAAACCATTAGCCGCTTACCCCCCATTGAGAGATGCTGACCGTGCAGTCAACTCATCGTCGTCATTGTTTGAGAATTTTACCTTCTCGGCGACCCTTTCCCTCCAATTCTAATATTGATATTGCACAAGGCATGTCTGTTATGCAGTGTATCTCAGAGTTGACTGCTCTGAAAGCAGTAAGCCAAAAACGCTATTCATGTGCGCGCATTTGATACGTTGCCTGGGAAACCGCTTATACGAAACCCCATAAGACAAGTGTTCTGCGTCTTAGATACGCATACGCAGTGCATCTAATTTCGCGTCTAGGAAACCACAGCCTTAGCCATAGTAGGCTTACTGTCATCAATGCTATATGGATTGTTTGAACATGGTCTAGCCTGGTTAGTGTTCAAAAAAGTTTGGGGATTAAGTGAAGGCCACTATTTTTCATAGAGTTTTTCTTACTGGAGACCTAACAAAAGTACATTATAAGAAAAACAGATCTTATTTGACTGACTTTGAAAATTAAATGTTATTACTAGTTCTTGTTTCTGCTTTCCAAAAGGAAGCAATGTTGTCGAGGAGAATACCACTCTGTTCCTAACTACTATTTGTTATTCAGGTTATATTTAAGTAGGTATGAACTACATATACATATTATAACTATAAAAAGTGATAAGATGTCAGAACAGTAGGATGATCTGGCACGTGTTCTAAGGTCGGGAAATTACTGATCGGAAATGCTGCTGGCCATCGGCTTGGTGCCAATCTCCACATCTGGTGAAAGGAAGAAAACATCCAAAATTTAAGCTCAAATTACATGAGCATCATAAAGGTTATCTTTAACTTTGGTACTGCTAGTCACTTATATATGATAATCTATCTTATACCTACTTATATCACGTAGGTGGTGATCTGCGAGAATGGTGTGTCCAACTGTTATCGCCCGGGTATCTGGTGTATTTGATTTTGTGACTTGTGACGTACATTTTCATCAATCGCATTAAAACTTACATGGCTGCAAACCCTAGGAACCAGTTTAACCTAGCTGTAATTTATTGGTGTGATGAGGTGGGCCCCACTATCAACCCCACCCAAAGGGTGCGGTGGTTGCCTTTACCAGGAGGGGACAGATGGAGGGCAATGGGCTATTTCTATTCAGAGGCTCCTCCATTGAGCTGAAGTTGAGGTCAAGTACCTGGGCGTGATCCTAGATAGGATTCTAAACTGTGGACCTCATCTAGAAAGGGTCATCGACAGAGGGAAACCCCACCCCCCCCCCCCCCCACCCCCCCCCCCCCCCACCCCCCCCCCCCCCCACCCCCCCCCCCCCCCACCCCCCCCCCCCCCCACCCCCCCCCCCCCCCAAAAATGTTTGTTTTTCTCCAATAACTTACCTATTTTTGCAGCCTTCATATGAGTGAGTTTTACACAGATCAGAGATTTGAGTAATTTGAGATGTTAGCGAGGACTAAAGGTAAGAAGGGATACAAGTTCCAGATGTACACATGATTGTTTATTTTAACAAGATTCTAGTCTACGACCACACAGCTCTATTTATACAAATCCAATGAGAAAACTGAAACCGGATTCAATTGTTGGAAGTGAATTCTACCAAATCATGATACGTTTTTACATAGAAAATACTTTTAAAATAACAGCTTTGTATAAAAATTTCGTCTTAAAAGTTATATTTAATTATAATGGGGCAAGGTTAATATTTACAATGATCATCTTTTTACATACTCTCAACATTATTTTAATTTCACTCACTCCGATATACACGGCAAAATATAATTTGAACTGTACAAAAATATTATTCCAATGAACTAAATTATTAACAATATTGATACATTATACATTCCCATTAAATAACAAATCAAATGTACATTATTTTAAATTACTATCAAAATTTATAAAATACCTTTTTACATCTACGTCAACTTTCCTGGTTTGAAATTACTATCTTACTGTTAATTATTAAAACTTCCTATGTACAGTGTATTTACACACAAAAAACGATTTCATCCGAGTAATATCAAAATGTGCAAAAGCTGCTGCCCTATTATGTAAATACCAACATAACACCTATAAACATATATTATGCATTTTACTAGTAAAAATTATCAATTTAGAAAATATACATAATACAACACAATTTGAAAAAATATTTCTCTTAAAACAAGTTATTTGTTAACGGAAGTTATTATGTATTGTAATAGTCTTTGTGCTGCCTTTCTTTTAATATAACTAGAATGAAATTTTTTGTTGGTTTGGTTGTACAACCTTGAAATAAATTCAAATCCGGTCACTGATAATTGAACAGGCCTACAGAAAAGTGTGAATGTAATGTTACGGACTAATTTAAGTTTAAGTAGATTTTGTATGCAAAATATTAGCCTATTGCAATCGTCCTCAAAGTAGCACTTACCGAAAATTTCTGCAAGACTTCACCGAACATGAATTTCCCAGAGTCCAAAAACACTCCTCTGTTCAAAATGCTTTATAATACAGCTTGTGGAAACAATATCCCAAGAATTTACCGAGCTGGAAGTACTACTTGTTGTTTGATTCTCACAAATGTAACATGTCACAAGGACTATAATTTAATTTGTACTAAAATACATACAGTAGAATACAATTTTTGAAGTGCTAGTGAATGAGCTCTTTTTATTGATACCAACATTAATTTGTTGTTAATATTTGTAGAAATAATTTTGAATATGATGTACCAAACTTCATTATACTATCTAACAAACTTGAGTATTATTTTTCAAACATTCCACAATATAAGTTGTCTACGACAGTAACCAAACAGTTCAATTTCAATAAAGCTGTTCTGTTATTTTAAGAATATTATTAAATTTTTTAATAAATCGACATTATTCTTTCTTTAAAGAAATGGGTATTTATAAATTTTTTAAACTGACCAAACACATTTTGAATTATATTGATAAATAGCTGTTTCTAACAAATAGTGCATCTCACCTTCGTATCGTTGGAAGTAAATTAATTAAACTAACTTCCAATTTCCTTATTTCCCTGCCAATCCCAAAGGATTGCTATATGAGCTATGCCATTTCTCATGTAACACTCAAACCTCTATGTGAGTATTTTCACAGTAAACACATCTCTTTGGATGTTTAACCACCGGATGTTGGGATTAAATGTGCATGTGTTTGCAATCTAATTTTCCTTTCTATCTGGAAATTTTTATTTTTAAGCTGGTGCAAGTCATTATTAAAAATGTTATAAAACTTGGTCACATCTAAAAGGTTACGTCTGGCATGTTCTGTTTCCTGACATAAATGAGTTTAAAGGTTTGTAGCAGTTACAAAACACCAGTCTTTCAATGTTCAGGTCTACTATAATAATCTTAAGTTTTCTTTTGTTTGTAGTTATGGCTCTCCAGAAACCAGATAATATCAGCATTGCTCGAGAAAGCATATCTATAGACATCATAAATGGAAGTTCAAGTAATAAAATAATCAGTCAAATTTTAAGTTGGAGCCATTGATACAGATAGTATAAAGAATTTTTTAATTTTTAAGAATTAGTTTTTTGCTTTTAGAACAAATTCCATTTGGCTCCAAATCATTTAGGGCTGTAGATAAAGAATTTGATCTAGCCCAATATTTTTTTCTCCTCCTATTCTCAAATTACTCTTACTTGAAGCTACCAGTGTGTCAACCTTTACACCAGATCTTATTAATACCCAACTGAAATACATTTATCTGTAGGTAATAAGGTAAAATGTATTTATCTGATACAATCCCCCTATTTGCAACATACTAATGCCTACTCGTTAAAAGCATCTTAGTGTAAAAATCCAATATTGTGCAGGTTAACAAATTTGCTTTTAAGGTTAAATAATGTACTTGCGTAATTTGATACACCAAAACATCAGCATATGGAAACTGAAGTGAAATGAAACAATTCTTAAACCCTTTTCCAAACTGGAGCAAAATTGAGATAGGATTATTTAATTATTTTACTGAGTAGAACAAATTTGGATGGTTTTATCTTAGTTTCATAGTAAGATGAACATATTCGCAAAAAAAAGCCCAACCTGAACTGAACTGTTGATTGACCATGCACTAGTTTGTTTCAATCAAGATATTTTCAAGAAAACGTATATGCACAGAAAAAAGGAATTTTATTCTGTATTAAATTATATTAATTATGACAAAATACATTTTAATAAGAATAAATGTATTTTAACTTTTTCCAAATCAATTTAAACAATTAGAAATTTTACAATTTAAGAAAAATATTCAAATCCAGTATCCTAAGAACAATAATTTATCGATTTTTGAGTGAAATAATTATAACACACCCAGCTCTTTATTATTATTAATTTGCGTTTTCTGGCAAGTACTGGTGGTTGGTACACTTGGCCTGACATAATGGAAGTTTGAACATTCAATTCTGCAGAGGAACTAAAAGACTATCACAAAATGCTTGAAATTATTCACACAGAGTACCCATTCTAAAACAAGCTTGATTTAAGACCTGATAGTGTGGCGATCTATTGTTTCTTACCAAGGATATGTTGATTAAAAGTTTCTCATGTTTAAGAATGTATTACCATTTTCATTTACATTGATTTTAACACAACATATAATCATTAGGCATAAGAGGAAAATCCATGGAGCCTAATTATTACTTCAAAACAAAAGTATATTTCAAATATTTAACAGTTTTTGAATATTTCACACAACAATTGAGGATTTCACATATGACTATTACATAGAATTTACGTCAATTTATAATCAAAATTGTGTTTATTGCAACAACAAGAATTAGACGCATGAAATAAAGATTGTGCACTTCAGTGAACCCATACTGACAATTAATTCTTTCATACTATTTGGAGACCAGCGGAGAAGTCTGCTATGTAAACTACTGAAGTTTTAGTTTCCATGTTACAATGTCAATATTTATAATTATTCAGTGAATAGCTTAAGTTTCCTCAAAATAACTTACTGTTTTTACCAGTTTTATTTTCTTCATGTATGTATTATGTAATTATTATGTCTGACATTATTACTTCTAGCTGATTATTATATTAAATAGATTGAACAATACTCATTTGTCATTGTAAAATTATGTAATTATAAAGTATACATTAAAAGAATGTCATCGATTGTTAAGTGTTACAATAAGTTGCGTATAATCCATGACCAGTTGTACTTTGTCTTTGCCACTTTAGTATGTCCTGAATCAATAACACGATCGATTTGTGTCAGGATCCACAACACGACAAAGGGAACAAAGAGAAAATAACTACGATGAGTAACAAATGTGACATTGCCGCATCATTGGTTAATGACCACACTCATAGCATCTAGTCTCACCTAGCTAGAATTAAAATATACTTTACTCAAAATTTAGGTTGATTACAAAAATCCTTAATAATTGTTCCCCTATTTTGTTATGATCAATATTAATTTATCAATAACATTCAAACAATATTAATCAAAAAATGAATTTTCTGATAACATTTTTACATACTATTTTTTTTCAGTTAGCCATTTTGAATATTTAAAATTGTTCAACACTTTCGCTGCGGCTCTATCTTGAGTGATAATTATTTTAATAAGACAGTAAGCGCACTAGTGCATCTGCCACAGTCAATGCGTTAAAGACATATTTTATTCAAGAAGACGGAATATTAAAATTAAATTTGAGAAAAATATCATCACAATCTAAGGTATCAATGGGCTATATTTCAAATTCTTTAAGGATGTCAATATTGTTAAAGCCTAGTAAACCTACAAACCGGCATAAAATTCTCTTAACTGATGCAATACAATCAATATTCTTCAAGTTCCAACCCTATCGTAAATTACAATAGTACCAATAATTTTAGTACCATTTTCAAATCAAATTTAACCCATTACATTTTTTCATTATTGTTTAACCAACAATCTATCTTGGTTTCACAAAGAATCGCTGTTTTCATGAATTAAAAAAAATTGTGGTTATTTTTTATTCATTAAAATACTGGAAACAACTTAAAATCTGTGGAATTTTCGGAGTATTTTACTAACTCTCTTTGGATAATAATATAATTTACGTTGTTAATAACAGTCTCCAACAGTAGTTTAGCTGTGGCAATACAGACAAGTATTTTCAACATATATACCGACTACAGGCGATTCTACCACACATTTGATAAAGTTTTTGTTGTTAGACAGATGTAAGTTTTACATAATTTGGCAAACAAAATTTCACAACCAAACACAACAAAACTCAACAGTTCAACATGTAAGGGAACGCGGCAACACTGTTTTAGATTTCAAACCGTTCGCTCTTAAAAACATAATGGTAACTACATTTTGGCAAATTGAAAAATGTCATACGACTCACTAAGAGAGAATCTAAAATGTTGGATAACTGGGAATGTTGGATGTAAATCGAAAAAGACAGCAATACACAAAAAGAACAAAAATAAATACACAAAAGACGAATAAAACAATAACAAGTCCAAAATAAACTATTCATTCCTATTGTTTTCTTAATACAAATATAAACAATAAAGACTTCCACTGGAATTTTATTGTTTCTCAAATAGAAAATAAAAAATTATATAATTATCACAAGTGGTAGCTCTTTTAAGATATTATTCTCATCGACCATGCAAAGAACCATGTTAATCACGAGTCACATTATGCTCTGTATGTACACTTAACACTCTAGGAGTCAATACGGATCTAGAAATAATTTATTCTATATTACATTTGTACATGTGGCTATATACATACAGAAACCCTGTATCACTTTACAAATTTGTTGTCCAAAGAGCCGACTCTGTGAGACCACCGCTCCATCCTACTTACACACCATCTACAAATCTATATAAGGCAATCGTTTCCAATTTTGGTAAATAATCAAATTAAATTTCCACATTTGATTTTGGTGGTATTTGAAATTTAATCACAACCGGCTAACCGACAACAGCACTAAACATACAAAAGTATATGGCATAAATTTGTAACAGGTTGTTAGAACAAAATAAACATTGATTTGATACCGTTGGTGGCTGAGGTCTTGAGGCGAATATAATAAAACAAAACTTTATGAGATCGATTCAAACAGACCTTCCTCCCGAACACAAGTTCAAATCCACTACTTGTTGTCCACCAGCTTGTCTCGCAAACCTTTCACTTTCTGCACAAAATACGCTTCTAGGGACTCGGCACACTTGAAGAACGGTGATTCTCTCGGATTGTAGTATCGGCAGTTGTCGAATATCTTGGTCATGTCACCTATGAACTCACTCAGCTTCTTATACTGCCGGTCTGTTATCCTTAACTCGATTGTTTGAAGATCTGCAGACACACAATAATAAATTAGTGATGAATGCGAATTAATAAATGATGTTCATTTTAGTGTATACAGAACAGTAGAAATAGTTATTAAAAAGTCTTCTTATGTACCAATTGTGTCAGGTACCCTAATTCAACGTGGGCGAGACAGAAAGCTACATAATCTCCTCATTGTCTATAGATGCAGATTCTATCTATTAATACAATTTTATATTCTTGTATTGCTTTAGTATTGAATTCAACATTGAAATTCCGGTCTTATTAGTTTAAAATTCCTCTTCTATAACTAGTATTTTATATAGTTGACAGATTTAATTGAACACTTTGAATTTACATCAAAACTAAATATTACTTTTGAATAGTTTGAAAATAAAATATTTAAAAAATTTATTTAACCCGTTTAAAAATGGCGGCCATTAGGTTTTGAGTTATTTTGGTTGGAATAATTTAAACGTCCGACATTTTGAAACAGGTAAAAGGATTTTGTTAATATTTTATTTTGAAAAAGGTCTACCAAAGATTAATACAATCCTCAAGTTTCATGACTATTTTAACTGGTTCAAAACATATAATTTTTCTGATAAAGAACACATACAGACATATAGACGGAAAACTAAAGGTGTTAGGACATACCTTCATATGAATTTGTTTGCTCATTTTTATGTGTACAACAAAATACCAAAGTATTGGAACAACTTTTATTGAACACCCTGTATAATTTTTATTACAGTTTTACAAATTTATGTAAATGGTTTATTGATCTGGGTACACTTATTTTACCTTGATTTTAACAAATATACCGATGATGGATAGTACTTTTCAGACTCTTAAATTTCCAACATTTAATAACACTCTGGGTGATGACGACGAGAACTATTCTGCTATGGTCAATTTAAACATACACTCTTTTTATCTTTCACATTTTTTTAAAAACCGTGTATGTGTACTCACCCATAGGTTCCTTGATGACTTTGTAGTAATCTGGAGCTTCGGTGGGATCAACGGGTTCCATGAATGGCCAGGCACTTTTGTGGCTCTGGAAATACAACCAGACAATTAAACTCACTATTGCTAATGTGGAAATTGATACAATTCTGTAATCTGCCTGCTGCTACCGGCTGAGTACCCAACACCACGTCCTACAGGAATCATGTTGACAACATTCTCCCTTTTGGTTATAAACTAACCTTTCACGGATGTATATATATATATATATATAATTTCATTTCAATAAATTTCAATAAACAATATATATATATATATATCTGCTAGAGTACTCCGCTTTAGAATAGCTTAATAGTGGCTGTTGTGTTTTAATTCCCATCTACACCACCCGGATAACACTTTTGCCAGTTTTTTTTACGTGTATGAAAAATTACTAATCTGTCTCAACATCAGGGAACAGCTGATGGTTAGTACCAATATGGCAACATCGCCTCATACGTCATTCGACTGTATCATCATTTTAATAGTGTGTTTGTGGCAAAAGAAAGAAAAATATTCGCAAAACTATAAATGTATTTTTTAAATAACACTACGTCCATCACAAGAAGTTTACAAAACTACAAACAAAAACTTTCAAATCATGTCTTCAGTATTATATTGTAATTGCAATTTGTTTTTGTGTTGGCAATACCCCAATTTCTCAGTAATATTTACTAAAACAAGCTACATTTAAAAATAAAAACATTGCATTTTGATTATAATGTACTATTTAGCCTAGTATATACATTTTTGTTTTTAGGCTCATGTAGTTTTTTGTAAGAATTGCATGTAACTTGACGTTATATCGTAAATAAATTGAAAAAAAAAAACAAATTTTTTGTTTTATTTTAGATACAAACACAACTATTAAAGAAATTAATTAAACATTTGATTTTGTCACATGAGTACTGTTCATTTTATTCCAATTACATTTTACACATCTTTTTACATTTACATTTTTTATTTAGAAACTACACCCTAACACAAAACTCAAAAATGGTTTGCTTACTGAGCGACTTCTGCTAGTAGGGTTAAATTATTCAAAGCTAACTACACTGAACTTGATATGTATCTGAATTGAGATTTTCACTGTGAGGGCGTTTCTCTTAGATGTGAATTACTAAATCAGGTGTCGTGTTTGCCTTGCCTCACAATGATCATGCATTTTTCTTCTATAAGCAAGAACATTTATCTGAGAGAAAGAATAAGAATGCTTCCCTAATTTCTTCCAAACACCTCTGCTAAAAATACATATAATTTAAAAATTCAATTCAACTTTCAATACATTTAAAATGTTTGTGTATATTAGAAAATGACACAATAATTGTGTCTTTAGAAGATTTAACAACTGATAGACCAAAAATTAAAACTTTCACTCAATACGAAACTCACTTGCAGCTGCTTGATGAGTTTCCGGAGAGCCTCAAAATCCTTTGTGTTGAGATTCTTCATGTTGGCGAAGTTGATGGAGGAGTTGCGCTGACAGTTGGGGCAGACATACTCATCGATGTTGTCCGCTTCCGACTGCAGGATGCCTACACAGCGGCCGTGGAACCAGTCCTGACAACGGTCGCAGCAGATGTAGAACCTGCGCACAATTGCATCATCAGTTTTGCCTTAATATAATTATGTTGTATATAATGTTTTAGGGCTTCAATTGAAATATGATATGAATATTATGTTATTTATGGGTTAATAATTTTGAGTATTCAAAACTCAGAACAAAAACCTTTTTTCAAATTTTATTTTTGTACAATAAGAAAACTTTAAATGGCCTATTTTGTACACAATAATGCTGTGACCGTGGGCTATACCATACATGACATCAATGTATTTTCTTTACATTTGTTTTTACGTTTTATGACGACTTCAAGATACTATGATTAGTCATTAGTACGGTATACAAAACTATTATGAAATAATTTTTGTGTAAAACTGTTTGAGACTGTATTTATCAGAGGTAATTTGCGAAAATATAACATTTATCAGAAAAATGTGCTTCTATAAAAAATATGTAGCTGTCACATAAAAAGGTATTTTGCAGATTTTTGGCTGTTTGCGAAGGGTTAAATTGTAATTTTACAGAACGAGGCAACATATAATACTTACTGAGACTCGTCGTAGGGCTGCTTGCAGAGGCAGTAGAGCTCCTGGGTGTCACGTGCGTGTCGACACTCTGTGCAGACAAACTCCGTCAGTGTCTTGCTCATGTCCTCGGTGATGCCTACAACAGTCGCCGTGGAACCAGTTGTTGCACAGGTCACACCCAACGTAGAACCTGCCGTGAACAATCACATCCTCAACACCCACACTCACAATACACAACATTAACTAAATGATGGGATTCAAGTAATCTACAAAGTTGTCCAGAGATTTATGAAATGTTCTAAACACCTTTTAAACTGTACATACTTCCACATAATCACAATTAAAATTAAGGCACACATCATATCATAGGACAAGGTTGTACTGACTCAGTAGAAACCTGCTCTACTCATGTAGAAGTTCTCCTTTTGGCCTTTATGTACTCTGAGTTTTGTATAAATCTATCATAATACAGACCTAATTAAATAACAAATTATTGATTTGATTTTGAACAAAGTATTTTGTCAGTAAAATTAATAAGTAGTAATTACACTATTCTGATCTAACGTGATCAAATCTCTGTCCTTAACAATCTAATTGAAAAAGAGTGTTGCAATATATAACAGAAAGATTTAAAAATCAAGCAGTCTTTAGCTAATTAGCCTAGTCATACACTGAGATGATAACAAAAAAGTCGACAGTTAAATCGTGCCACTGGGCCCATCATTGCTCTTCTTCATCGGCTCATTGAAACTGTTGGAATGGGTGAAACAAAATAAAGAAATATCGCTCACCTACCCGATTTTTAACATTTCTCACTAAACTGCCAACAAATACATACTTGGTGTCATCATATGGCGTTTCGACACAGGCACAACAGTTTTTCCTTCTTGTTTGGATGGCTTGGAGGATGGTGGAACGGCGGATGGAGCCTTGTTGTTCTTGCGCCGGGGTGCATGGACCGGTGCACTCTTCCGTTTCGCACTGCCTGTTGTTGTGCGCTCAGTTCGGCCAGGCGGAGTGTCATCTTGCTTGTTGCGCTCAACCTTGGTGCGTGCCGCCAGCTCCAAAGTCAGTTCTTGCTGCAAAGACGACTTCAAGTCATACAATCGATTAATCATTAGTACGGCATACAAACTATTAAAAAATAATTTTAAATACAAAATTTTGAATATAGAACAATATTATTTATTGTTAGATTGATCCGAGATTTAATTTTTGATGGTCTTAACTTGTAATGCACTTCAATATAAGTTACACTGACATTTTTTTCACATTTCATCATTCATAGAGAAAGCAAGCGAAAGAAAACACTAATTAAGATACTTGTCCATGTTATTTTTAAAGTTCAAATATTATCCTCAATAATTTGAATGTTACACGGATACTTGAGAGGTGAATTCTTTTCTTCTACAGCAGAATTTGTTATCTCTTTTAATGCTACAGCATCACTGAGTGGTTATGCGATTTAGCCTTAAAACTTGACAGAATCACTCCTAGAAATTTGTGTGCATTTTGTATAATACGCAGTAGTTACGTAACATCACTAGTTGTGTAACTGTGGTTTTTAATTGGTGTTGGAAGTATCTTGTTGTTTCAAAATTTGAAGAAGAGTTAGATTTGACTTCTTTTCTCAGCAATCTGAAACAAACACAGTCATTTAGTTCAGTTGGATTGTTAACATCTGGGGACTAAGCTTTATTCTGAGGGAAGTATTATGAACCCTCATCGATTCAGGTATGTTTGCACATGCACTTATAGCCTAAACGTTGGGCACATTTCTCAATAATATGAGCAACGATCAGTTTTGTTAACTGTTACTTAATTCGGTCAGTTTTATTACTCATGTTGATGACTCAGTAGTTTAGCTCCGAGACTGTGTGTAGTAATAAGATTTTATTCAGTGTGTAAGTTCTTCAGGGACCAGGTACACCCGCCAGAGCTATTGTGTTTTTGTTAATTCTTCCACTGAACATTTTTCATTAATTACATTGTTTGTAATGTAATGGTGTATTTTTTTATATTTTCGGCAATGACAATGAAACTAAGCAAAAAGTACAAAAAAAGTATATTTATCAGCATTTTATATGGAAGATGAAATTTGTAAAAATGTATTGAAAATATATAAACTATATATGATTTTATTTATAAAAACTGCACTGTATTTTTTTATAGAATCAGCTAGCACTTCAGTATATAACAGTAGAGCAAATGCTGTAGCACCAAAAGAAACTAGAATCTAACTAAACGGATATAACGTTTTAAACTTACCTGTATTTGGATTTGCAGATCTTTCTCCAGCCAAAGCCCTCTTTTTCAGAATGTCTTTCTTCAGTAACTCTTTATGCCTGAACAAGAGGACCTGCAGTTTGGTCTGTATCTGTTGCCGCTTCTTCTCTTCTTGCAGCTTCCCTGACCTGCCACCCTTGCCTCCACCACTGCTTCTCTCACTTCTACAACAAGGATGCTCTCAAAATATACTTCCTTCAAAATGAACACTCTGTATTAATTACTGAACACAACTCATTTTTTAAGTCCAACAGTTAATACTTTGAGGTGAAATATTAAACCTAAAAATAATTTAATTACTAATGGAAAAAACTGCTGAATTTCCTATGAAAATATTAATTATTAACCCTTGCAGCACCGTAAGTACAAGGGCTGAACATGCTCGAAATGCTGTAATTGCGAATACCCGCAAAATGATTGTTTACTTGTTTTGTGTAGTTCTGAGTTAAGGTTGGGACACACATAACCGTTACCGCGCCCGACACGTCAGTCGGCCGTATGCTGGCCGTCATACGGTGAAAGAATTGCAGCGCAGTTTTCAACCTGCAAGTCCACACATGTCCGCACCGACAACCAGACCGTCGTGGCCGCACCGTGCCCGCACCGTCACCGATATGTTTAGTTTGAATTTTGACGGGCACGGTGCGGTCTACGAGCGGCATCATATGCTGTTTACTGTTACGTTCTTCTTTTTAAAACTATTTAAGTAGTCTACACGTTCTATTTTAGTGAATTATTTAGTATAGCCTACTAACTCTACATCCTGTGTTCGTATACAAAATCATATTTATTATTAAAAGTATTACATTTTCTTACCTTAGAGTAAACTAGTCATATTTTCTTATTGTGCATATTTTCTTATTACAACAAATTTGAAAACCATGTTGTACCTTAAGTGATTTTAAACAACTAAATTCGAATTATGAAAAGTCTATAAACATTTTTCATTGATTAAAAAATAACAACCATGAAATTATTTGCGCGAAAATCTATTTTTCTTTGATGTATTGAAGTTACTTGATACATTTATTCGGGTATTTTGTAAGGGTCATATTTAGAATGTTTCTATGACATTTTTATTTTTTTATTCTTTTCACTTCATTAAAGTAAAAATAAAAATATTTTATTTACAATCAGATTTTCAAGCAAGAAAAAACCCATGTTAAAAATAAATAATAATAATAAATCATTTATTTCCCCATAATAACAAACTGAATATTACAAATAAATATTATTGCCAGTGCTTACCCTAATAATAAATAATACTATGACATAACATATTTACAATAGCAGTAAATAACAAATAAAAAATGTTTTCTACTTACTTTATTTCAAATTTATGTACTTAGAGTAATAAAATATAAAAAGTAGGTTACATCCTTTTAGATTTTTCTTTCTTTTTTTTAAACTAATAATTAGGCCAATAGATTTACAAAATAAGGGAAATTTAGGTACACCATAAGAGGCTGTGCCTGTGTTGAGGATACTCTATACAAAAAGGGTAAAAAAATAAAAATAGCGGAATCGAGCAAGAATGAAATGATACAAATGAGTTATTGTAACTTATGTAGTAAATAATGTACTCTTACGTTAAAAAGTTTAAATTTAGTATAACTAGTGTGATGTATTAAACAAAAAGGATTTATGCATGATTTACAATTCAAATATTAGGCTTTACCACATGTAACATTAAATATTATATTATAAATAATTATTTTATAATGCTCTAAACGTGTCTATTTAAATATTATTATAACTTAGCAGACAGGACTAACCATACACTAATGTATTATCTTAACCAAATACTCAATATCATTTTGACCGATCAACCATACTCTAATTTTTTTTATAAAATATATTTATGTTCCTACTATTTTTGACTAATTCTGGCAATCAATAATTTGTCCTCGGGAGCTATAAAAGAAAAAACATTTTGTAAAATCTGTTTTTTGTAAGTTCTCTAGTATAAAATTTTACAAATATTTACTATGTTTTACAAATTATTGTAAAAGGGCTTTGCAACATGGCAAACTCTCTGGCATCACACTATAGCTCTTGGGGTTAATACAAAAAACATTAAATATACTGTTTTTAGTGTATTTGACCGAAAATTCATTGCAATGAAAACACAATGAACAAGAATTATAGGGATAAAAAATATAACCAAGATAATGATATTTACAAAAATTTTACATACTAGCTGATTGTACAAAGCTTTACTGTAGCATTACAATGTTTCATTCACCACAGCGATTAATAAAAATAACAACAATGAAATTAACAATTTTCTCAAGCAATACATAATCTTTTCCGAATATTTTTTTAAGTATCTGTCACACTTCGAATTCAAAAGAAAACATGTTCTAGTACAGTGAGATTGTTGTGCTCGGACTGCATACGGACATGTGTGGCCTCACGGTAACCGAGCCGAGCCCGCACCGACAATCGACCGACTCACGTGTCGGGCACGGTGCGGTTATGTGTGTCCCAACCTTTAGTCTGATAGAGTATTCAAGAAGTTTGTTTCAGTAGTTTTAAAAATGTACTGCATACCACCTGACCGCCTCTGTGCTTATCGATCAACGCTAGATAGGTTTTTGTCTCACATACAGCAGTTTGGTAGTACCGTAAAAGTGCCCGCAAGAGCGTATATATGTATCCTCCTGCCCGACCCAAGCACTGAGGTGTGTATAAACTGAGGCGATAAAGTGCTGTGTTATTTCAGGTGTTTTATTACCCTCTCTCTAGGATATATAAAACTTGCGAAATGAGAGTTCAGGAATGGTGAATCCAAACAATTCAGATCTTGACGATTCGTGTAAAGGGCACTAAATACTTTGTTTTAGAATAAAAAAAAATATTTATATACGCAGTTTCTTCTACTTTCGTTGCATAGAAAAAGAAAAGAAAATAAACATTGAGAAAACATTATTTTTATTTTTTGATAATGATGAGTGCTAATCAATGTTAAACCCTGGCACTTTATGTTTAATCTTAACTGTTTTAATTGCAAAATTCCACTCGTTTAGAGATATATTCTGTTCATAATGATTTTATTTGTGTTACTAAATTACCATTTACAACCACTTGTCACATATGCTATAACATGCTCATGACATTTTTTCATAGCATCATATTGTATGGAATCATCCTATGGGGTACAGTCATAATATTAAAAAGTTTTACTAATACAGAAAAAGGCTCTTAGAGTTATCAACCCTTATATTTATTCATGTCCGATTAAAGTAAAAACAGAATCTTGGTGACTTTTCTCTTAGAAATAACATTCATCTGTATCCTACTAGAGGCAGCTTATATTTAGATTAGCCCTATTATAGATTAAGAAAAATCATAATATATGTATTCTTTTATTGGTATAAGTTTGTTTAATAAAGTACCTCTTACCAGTCATAACATTGTCTTAGTAAATTCAAATCAGTGATGTACAGATGGCCGTTAACTAGTAACCTTTTTATAGTATAGATGAATATCTGGCACTATCTGTCATAGTTGTTTAATTTTAATTTTAAACCTATCTGTATTGTAGCCTACCTAAATGTTTCACTGTTTGAACTATTATTGAATATTTTACCTATTTATTCTCTGATAAATCAGTTATTAATTTACTTTCTGTAGAAATCTGTTAATACATTCATAATAAATACATTGTATTTACTGTTGATTGTTTAACTTTTGTGTTTAGTTAAACATAAGCTATTATGGTTTCAATCTCGGCCAGTCTGGTTTTTCCACTTGAATTAACATTTAATTTAATATATTGAGAGCTAATATTCTATTGAAGCTTTGGTGACCGGTGTCAATGCATTTTAATGATGTTATGATGACTAATAAAGATTCTTGAACAAAATTACAATTACCATAACATTAAATCTGCACACACCCCAAGAAATACTCAAAACCCCAATGACATCTCAAAGCAGTACTCACTTGCCCTCCTTATGTTCTAACCCTCTGCACTTTTTTCTTAGGAGTCTCCCCTTCCGTACTATCGTGAGCCGGTGCCGAAGGCCGCTTCCTGGCCGGTGCAGGTTTAGCGGGCGGGGTTGGCGCAACGGGTGATGGAGCAGGACTGACTGGCGCGACTCCCTCCTTCTTCACCTGCTTTCTCCTGCTGGTACCTCTGTAGTTGCAGCAGCTTCTCCTCGATCTCGGGGTTCAAGTTCTCTTGTTTCAGTGCATTCTTGATGGCTGTTACAACAAACACCATATTTTACAAGATGCTTTAAATGCAGTGCGTTTGGTTTCATTGTCAAGTAGAAATACATAAATATTAAATTGATAAATTAAAAGATCCTTACAAACATTACTGTCTGCTAATACTCTAATAGTCTTTGGATTTGTCATTAAGTTCCGGATGCCCAATTTACATTGTTTCGATCAGCTGTTATTCCGGGTGTAACATGTACGAAAGTTTGCTGTCATTACGTCAATAATAACACATTTAGATTGTTATAACGTTGGACGATCTGGCACGTGATCTGACGTCGGGAAATACCGATCGGAAATGCTCCTGATGAAAAAACATCCCTCAAGATGATAATACTTAAATTCAAGCTCAGATCAGTGAGTGCTCGTTAACGTTTCATATTTATAATATGTATTTACCTACTTATATAGTGTAATAACAAATAGTAGATAAGCACAGATTTGCCTCCTTCTCGGCGACATCGCTTCCTTCTTTTCTTAACACTTAGTTAGAACAAGTCAGTTCAAATAGTTAAATAAATTATAAATAATATCACTAACATTGAATGTGAAAATAATTGTTATTTTAAACTAACCCTACAACAGGAATTGCTCTAATCATGGCAATATATAGGAGGTATTCCATTCAAACAAAAACAAACAAACTAAGCACTTCCAAGACCGAAAAAAAAGTGCACTAAGCACTTCCTAGACCGAAAAAAGTGCACTTACATTGTTTGTATGTAGTCGGAGGTGACGACAAACTTGTTAGGTGACGCATTGGCCTGGAGGGGGGCAGGGGAAGGGGAGGGGGGAACAGTAGCAGACGATGGAGACAACAGCTGCTGTTGCCCGTTCATCAGCACAGTCTGTTGAGGCGTCACAGCATTTGTACCCAGGTTGGCCTAGACACGCAAAAATACAACAGTGACACAAATAGGTGTCCATTTGACCATCTAATTATAATTAATTATGAAAACCTATGTTACACATTAGTTTCTATCTACTATCTAACGTCCCTGAACATGTCATACACAACATTTACTTCCATTCCATTCAGTTTTTTTCACTAACTGGTGACATATTTCATCCTCTTTCACTCATTTTGCAACGTAAGAACATTAGTAATATATTGATCACAGTGATTATTATGAAAACTCAGATTGTTTATCGGAACTGGTCATGCAAATGTCAAAGAAACAATAAATCAAAGTAAATATAGTTGTTCAAAAGAATATCAAAACACGTACAATTATCTGACTATCGAATACTCGAATTTTAATAAATATGAATATTTTACAAGTAGATAACCTTAAATATGACAGATATATTTGTATTAAATAAGTCAGCCATTTTAACCAAAATAGAGAGCCATCTTCAATCACCGGATATTAAACGTGTTTTCAACATTCTTTGAGCTGGAAATCCGAGATGACGTAGCTTGTGTAATCTTCATTAATTGTTGGCAACATAGACCAACAGATGGACTAATAGAGGTTTTTCTTTAATTGAAGTAAAGTACAACAGTGTCAGTATACATTTTCAATTTCCTCCCTTATAAATGGAAGTTCAGGACGGGGTAATTGTGATAGCCACACAATAAGAGAAGACATATAATACAAACATGTTGTCTTAAGTTAGACGGCATCTTGATATATTTACCCCAATTTACGGTTTTTAATTCCTCAAAAAGATAAAAATTAAAATCAAGATAAATGTTTTATTTTTTCAATTGCACAAAATTGACCTTGTAATGGCAGACACTGTTCCAAACCAACGACTCTAATTTTAATCTTATCATACCAAACCAAAATAGGCCTCACTTCTTAATCTAATGATAATATGACACACTGTATTTCCTTACGTTGCATTCCACAATTAAATCATTAATATTAACAGTTGGTTATAACAAGATTCAACAATGTAAACTGACTCAAAGACTAAAGGCATTCACAGATAGCATTATCTCTCAAGGACACAAATAGCAGATTACACCCTATCAAAGTAGCAGATTACTGGATGTATGAGGGTGGTGCATGACTAGATCATGGATGTTGTAATTTTAAAAAGTGTAAAAGGAGCCGTTACGATATCCTAGATTTTGTTTACTTCGAAAATTTCAAAACAATAAGAGTCTGTGATGTTTTATTGTATTATAATATGGAAAATTATCATTAATTACCTGACAAAAAAGAGTAAATGGTAGAATATACTCTTGTAAACATTTTAGGATCCAAAACAGTTATAGTTTTATAACATTTAACTCTTTCGAGACTCATAAAAATTGCCAATTTCTCCTTATGGTTATATAATATTTACAGTCAAAGTAATTTGACAATGGAATAATAAATACTGTATTTTTGTGATTAGTGTAGAGTAAAACAAAGTATAAAAAAATTTACATTATTTAAAAAATGTAAGCCTTTTGTTACCATCTTATTACATTTTTACTGTATAGTATAGTATTAAAAATAAAGTTTTTTTTATTATTGAAGTAAAAAATTCCCAGCTTAATACCAACCGTATTAGTGGCTATTTGATTGTAGCCTTAACAATAATGTTAAACCTCATGCACTTTTACGACTTCATTTTTAGTTGTAAAATTATGGTAGATGTCTCATTTGTAAGATACAAATGTTTTTTTAGTAATTTCAACGTTTCTATGGGTAATTCAGAAAAATTTCAAACTTTTAAGGTACTTGATCATTTAAATGTTCAAAATGTATACATACACTTTACAAAAATGCTAAAAAACATTTGGATGCATATTAATTATATCTTTAAAATGAGACATCTCCATAACAGTAAAGTGTAAAAATGCATGAGGTTTGATATTGCTCCTTATGTGATAAAACTAAAGGCAGTTTTTCTACAGCCAGCGTTAATGTACATCTGTTTGTGGATCCAACCATTCTTGTGTTATTGCATATACGTTTATTAACTTAAGTATTTTTTGTGCAACAATGTGTTTGCTTAGTTACAATTAATTTTTGCTTTTTTTGAATTACATCAACACTCTCACCATCTTCGTTTAGACAAGGTGCATGCTCCTTCATTTTCAACTTTATTTTGCACTCATGTCAATTACCAAATATTAAGGTAATGATAGACAAACAAAATAAGAAATTGCTTTAGTAATTTCAATTCTTGTTTGGAAAAAAAAAATTCACCCAGCAGCCTTTTATATTGAGGGACAGATAGGAGCAAAGTATGGAGAAAAGAGTGGATATGGGTCCAAACCCTACCTCCTCTTTTAACCATAACTGCAAAAGAAAGATCTGTTTACTTTAATAATGAAATAGATTACTTTTAGGAACCAGTTGTGAATGCTTCATTTGCAATTGTCTAATCAGATTCTGGTGCATTTTACACATCTGTAATAGCAAAGTTTTTTCCAAGTTGATTCTTTGGACAGTTCTAAAATATCAACCTTCTATTTTAAATTCCCTGCTCTTCCTCTAGTACACAAAGGGTTGAGCTAGAATTAGTGATCCACAATTAGGGCCAATCCACAATTTACGATTCTCGAATCCGAATCTTATATGAAATAGATTCCCGATTCTCAAAATTTGAACACCAATGGGTTTTAAAATTAAGTATGATTTAAACAAATGATCACCAATTCAATTTCTGTCATTCTCAAATCTTTGAGGACTCATATCTTAATACAACAAGTAATTTAAGAATACCACTCTGTTGTGAAGGAATTTGCAGAGAGACTCAGAGAAATAGCTGTGATTTAAGAACAAAGTCTTATCCTCTACCTTCTACTTTAATTTTACAGATTAAATATAGTCATTTGATAGATAATATGGGCTTCCACAATACATGTTTTTAATCTGCAAAAAAAAAAAAAAAAAAAAATAGGCAAGAATTTGTATAACTTACAAATTATTTTAGCTTTAAAATGTTTAAAAATTTTAAACCAACCCTAGTCATGATAAAAAAAAAAACTATTGAAGTAATAAACATTATATATTTCAGAAAGGAAATATTTACATAACCACAAAAATTACGAAATGAACAAAAATTAGATCCTGACATCCCTGCAGATTTGAAGTGCCATTGCATAGACTTATCATAGAAACTAGAAACTGAAAGCAATATTATTTATTAAAGCACAATAATTTGGTAATTAAGTTATCCATCTAAGGTTTTTCATAAAAAATATACAACAAAAAAGTTTATAGCAATCAGTAATTGGCAGCGGTCGTCTGCAAATAAACAAGGCAGATTCATGGCAATGCACAAAAATAAATATAGCAAATACCTACTGAAAGCAAAATATTATTTTCATAAGCACGATAATTTGTTCATTAGGTTACCTATTTATGGGGTTCTCATACATAAAGTACAACAAAATTAAATTTTTGTGATTGACATTTGCGAACAATTTGCAACAGTTCTTGTCTGCGAATAAAAGCATCTGACTCAAGCCACTACACGAACTACAGGAAATACTAAATGCAAGCATAATACTTTTTTTAAGTAAAATAAAAAAATTTTAACGACTGGTAATTTGTGTACTGTCAATCAGCCGATAATTAATGAAGTGGCGGATCTCTGCAGATTCGAATGTGGAATCCCATCGATCGATTCTCAACTCCAAATCCTTGTTCAAAATTTGAAATTTGACTTCGACCCATCAGTCGCTGGAATAGTGATGGAAGAAAACAGTGCATCTCGTATATGTGACAATGATTCAAACATAAAGAGGGTGCCACATCCAAGTTTCCAGTTATAACATGGGCTAAAGTTTAAAACTTTTAAGAATAGAAACTGGTCTCAAATTGAACAAAATGATTACTTTAGACACTTAGATTTTAGTGTATCAATGCTAATGAACGGTTAATATACTCAATTATCTGTAAATAGCAATGGTTTATAATTTATTCTTAAACTAGCAGTTGCCCGTGGCTTCGTACACAATTTCCTGTTGAAAAACAGTACACTATATTCACATATTCTTGTTCTATCACATTTTTTTTAAACAGTCCTGAGATAATTGATAGTCGTTCCTTCGTGAGCCTCTTGGGCATATTACGAAGGGGTGTACCATATCTCCTGTCTCTATATTTCGTGGTTATTGCTAGGTGTTGATAAGTTATTCAGTACAATTAATTTATATAGATGAATCTCGATAAACTAATTAGGTTATAAAGAACAAAAATTCTGTCTGTTAAAATTAATTTTCTGTCCAAGATATTTCCAGTATTTTTGCTCCGATCAAGAAAATGTATCAACAAAAAACCAATTTCGATCATAAAGCATCTTCTTTTGGCTCTTTTCGTTTACCTTTCGATCTAACCAAATTAGATTACCTTATGTGCAAACATTCACGGCTTTGTACAATGAGGTGGTTTTTATAACAGTGTTTACTAGTATTTTCATTGCATTAGATAGTTTATTTATCACAGGTGTAATCTACATTTAAAATTAGGCAATAACTTCTATGCAATCTGCAGTACACTACTGATCAAGCACTTTACAATAATGATTTTCTAAATTTTTAAATGTAAACAAATGTTTCTGCCTCTTTGATGAACTTCAGCTGAACGTATTAACAGCTGTTAAGTATCAGTTCACTTTGTATTGTGTTGTAGCGCAGTCTGCCGG
Source organism: Homalodisca vitripennis (assembly GCF_021130785.1). Taxonomy (NCBI): domain Eukaryota; kingdom Metazoa; phylum Arthropoda; class Insecta; order Hemiptera; family Cicadellidae; genus Homalodisca; species Homalodisca vitripennis. The sequence goes on from NC_060214.1 coordinate 108,939,955, forward strand.
ATCGAAGGTAAAACATTCCAAAAACAAAAACAATTTAGATATAAAATATTGATTAAATAAACAATTTAAATTGGACTAAATTTTAAATCTAAACCATTCTCGAATTCCATTGAAAACACACCAAAAAATTTCATCAAAATCGGTCCAGTCGTTTAGGAGGAGTTCAGTCACATACACACGAACACAGGAAATATATATATATAAAGATTAAGTATACATTTTCTATATTAGATTTACATTTTCAGTTACATTTTTCTCTCAAGGTTGGATTTGAGATAGAGTTTTTTATTTATAACACTTTTAAATATTAGCCCCTTGTTACAAACGGATTCTTAGATACCCATCAGCCATCTAACCGGTAATGTTGTTTCTTATAATTTTGATGTGATTCTGCACGTACTTTCTTGAATAAACATGATTTGTTATTTTGTTATTCAATTTGTGGTATGGAGCCACAATTGAGGGTAATTTAAACTAAACTTTGCAACAACAAAAACAAAGTATAGAATTCAAATAAGCTTAAAAGATAGGTTCAGTTTAACTTATTTTTCTGCAATTGGATAGGCCATAACTATATAATGTTTATATCCTGTAAATCAATTAGGTTAAGGTATGTAGATGGCAACAGCCTGTTGATTAAAAAAAACATCAAAATCTAAAAACTTTAGAAAGAAGCAAAAAGCATTTTATGAAATGCACTTCTTTCTTAGGATTTTGTAAAAATAGATGGTAACAGGTATATAATAATTTATACATAATTTAATTGTTTAAATTTCTGGAATACAACTATATAGTGGCCTTTTAGTCAAGCAAACAAAAAGATTCCCTTTCTATTCATGTTAATAATTAAACTTATTTTAATATGCAGCTATTTTTGTATAGCTAGATAATATATAAATTGTCATTCATGTAAAAGACCTATCTAAATTAAAACAAAAAATAGTCCAAAAACATGAGTTCTGAACATTTATAATTTGAAAAATTGTGCATTTAAAAAAATTAAAACTGACAACTAAATAAAATAATTTAGTTCAAAATATAAGCATTTTTTTGTTCACTTTTAATAAGCCAATAAGACATTAACTAACGGCATAATTTTTTAGACGTGGTTTAATCTACTCAAAATAATAAATCTGAGGAAAAATTATGTACAACCCCTAAATTTTCTCCAGCACTAAAAGGGTTGACACTCAAACTGGCAATTGCTCAAACTGTGGTAGATCAAAATCCCATTCAAACTGGCAATTGCTCAAACTGTGGTATATCAAAATCCCACTCAAACTGGCAATTGCTCAAAAACTGTGGTAGATCAAAATCCCACTCAAACTGGCAATTGCTCAAACTGTGGTAGGTCAAAATCCCACTCAAACTAGCAATTGACTGTTTGTCGATCTGACGTGTTTGCCTTGACATTTGTTATTATACAAAAAAGTAAAAACTATGATTCACACACCACTGGAATCAAGAGAGTGATTTCGGTGGTACACCCGTATATGCTCTTAAAAGTGTTTTCTGTCATAAGCTGTAACAGCTTCAAACCTAATCAAGTTTGTTTGAAGCACAATAATTTAATTTTTAGTTGATTTGCTGTTAGAACCATTTTATTGCATTGTATGTATTGTTATTGTATATCAAGGCAGTGGTTGAGTCTTTCAACGTTATTAGCAGTACGATCCATATTTTGGAGAAAGATTGTTTTACAGCTGTAATGATTTAATCCTGATTTCTTATTTTCCGTTTGTAGTGGTTATGTTGTTGATCAGGTTCATATTGAGGTTGTCCTACTGAGTGTTGAATTTGTAAATATTCTGGTATTCCACCTGGCCTCTAATACCTGACATAATTATTCTTAAAAAGTCATAAGATAAAATTTCTGCCTGGGAGAAAACATTGGGGTTGTTTTCATTCAAGTGTACACAAGATAATCAAGACCTGTTTTCTTTAACTTCATTGTCTGAATCACAATGTGGATTCACCACTGCATCATCTGATCAAACACATGTAGAAATTGGTGTGCTCATTGAAAAAAGATTCCAAATTATGCTGTCATCTAGTATTCTGGCAGTTATTCTGGTGGTGTCTGCTAACTTTGCCAGCATTATTAATAGCATGTTTAACTGATACTGAACAAAGCTGGGGGGTATACTCACTCACACATGCCCTTAGTGATAAAATTGTTCTTTTTCTTTTGTTTTAGAACTGCCTGATTTGTGCAAATCTGCATGTCTCTAAGTTGATACATTTTGGTTGTGGCCACCATTTTTTGTTTAGCTGTGTTTACGAAACAATGTATATAAGTTTTAAGTGAAATAATCATGTGACCATTTTGTTTCCTTTGGTGTGGTTTTTTAGCTTCGTTTTGCTTATCTTGTACAGAAATTATTTGACAAAATTATTGGTTTTTCATTAGAGGTTTGATTTTATATTATTTATATATTCCATAGATAGTAGTTTTAGTGAGCAAAAAAGTAGTCACAAGTAGTGATTTTATGAAGAAATATCTGTGAAATAATGTAATTAGTAGACTTGTGTAATTTAACACTATCGTGCAATGATGATTTCGATTATTTTAGTTTGTTTTAATTAATGACTATAAAACTATATTTTACAGTACATATTATGCCTTAGGTTTTTGTATACCTCAGAAATATTTGTGTAAAAGTAAACTTTTGAAAATAAATATACCCATGGTAACTAATTTAGCTTTGTTTGTACTATTTCACAATTTATTGATTAATATCAGATTTTCTCCCATCAAACGTGTAAAATATAGTACATTTTCTGAAATTTGATAAAATTTAGAATATTTTGCTAACTTAAAAGAGTTTTCATGATGCTATTATTCTTTACTGTATCCACTACCATAAATTAAAAAAAATGTTTGTTCTGGACATGAAAATTTGGCCAGAAGAAAGAGAGTTGATATAAAACAACATTTAACAGGTCATAAATGCCTATAGATTCTTGTGAAAAGAAGTATGAAAAATAAAACGTGTAGATTTATAGGAAATGTACTATTTTACAAGTTTTCCAATACACAACCGTGCAAAACACGCAAAAATAGTTAGCTATTTCAGAAACTTTCAACTGCTTTCGTAAGGGCTTTTCTGTTGCATTTATCTGGAAGTCTACTTAACCCATTTCAGGTGAAAATTGCGGAATGTGATTCCTTCTGCCCATTGTACCAATGGCTGAAAGGCGCACAGACTGCATCCTCAGTTCTGTGTAGCAGTAACTGTTGTATTTCTTGACATTTATGTTAAAATGCCTTCAAATGTTCACAGCTATATTTAGTTTTTTTCCTCACGGTAATACATAAAACACCTGGCAGAATGAGCTCAGATACGTACATTTTGTTTTGGTACCTCAATTTAATTTGTAAATGACGGTTGGTTGTGTTTGTCTACTCGTTATTTAATAACAGATGAAAATTAATGTCTTACCGGTGGATTGTTTAACCCATTGCGGATCACTGACGAGCTGGGCTCGTCACGCAGCGGCCGGGCCTAACGAGCTCAGGTCGCAAAAGCGGTCTGCTTTTAAATTTCCCTCCAATTAGTTCTGTTAATGTCTGATAGATCGGGCGATCGTCTCCACTTGTCTACTAAGAGTGTTTAACAACGGTCTACGTTTAGAGTTTTCAAAAGTTTTATAAATATCCTACAGATCGCAGTTGTATGTCGAAGTTGAAAAATCATTCATATGAGTTTACTCTCTGCTTTTTAGCGCTTCTGATTGGGTGTTTTCCTCAGTTGTTATTATAATACTTTTGAGGTTAGTGACGCAACTAAAAGGCGCAGACGTACATGTTGGTGGGTTTAGTCTAGACAATGGCCCGGATGTTGCAATCGATTCGCCCGAGCCGCTTTATTTAGACTATGATTCAGACATCATCCCTTCCACATCACGGATACCCCAGCAGGCCCATGTTCCATCTGAACGAATACCTTCGCAGCTGAATTTTCTAGTATACAATAGCGAACGATACGATGTGGCGCACCATTGCCGTTCGTGCGGCCGCTGCCCGTGAATTAATTCGCGCCCGCTGGTGCCCGCGCGCCAAAACAATATGATCCGCAATGGGTTAAAACAAGAAGGTGAAATGTGGTGTTAGTAACATTAGATTGATGGTGAAGTAATGAAGCAACTGGATCTTCTAATCATTATTTGAAAGTAATTATTATAAATCTAAATGCGGTACGAAACATTACACTTGTGAAGTGCGGACAAAGAGAACTTAAAATACCTGCTTTTATTTCATCCGGCACAAAAACCCTTTTCAATAATCCAAGCTCTGCTGTTTATAACACTTAATGACTGCAATTCTTTAAACCAAACCTTTCAATGTATGCCCTTTGCTCACCTCTCTTCTAACTGTAGTTTATTCTACTATAAATTAAGTGAAAAACTACATCAATCCATCTTTTCTGTTTTCACCTGTATGCATTTCTTACAGAAAATGTCTTTACAAATTTGAAAAAAAAAACCAATTCAGTATCAAAGGCATCTCAAAATGTGAAAATTAACCGAAATGCTTGTTGTTGATGACGTTATAAGTAAGCGATCATTTTCATTTTAAGAAGCAATGGGAGCAAAGAGCATATTTTATACCATGTAGCAGCTGAAATATTTAGTAGATTTACTTGGATTACAACATTACAAATTAAACTTTTGTATTTTTAACTCTAATTAAAATAGATTTATTTTAAGTGTCATGGTTAATAATCCTTTTCTAAAAAAAATGACCATGTTGTCTAAGAAACCTTACAAATAAAGAATCAAATTTTTACTTTAATGGTATATTTTGAACAAATATTACAAAATATTACAAGATAACTGAACAAGCATCATATAAAACACCACAAGAACTAACAACAGTATTTCTTCATCGTGTACAAACAAAGTACAGGAATATTCACATAATAAGTGGCAAGAGTAAAATGCAAACACTTTCAGAGTTGGTTAGCAAAGAACGGGTAAAAACCAGATTATATCACACTAAATAAACATTATTTCCTAACAGAATGCTCTTGCTTCCATTACTCCTTAAAAAAAAAATTAAAATACTAAGAACATTGACAGCTAAATATACAAAATAAAAATTCAAACATTACGTCTTAAAAAACACTTTCAACACAATAATTTGACCGTACACAGTGACACCTTTTCATGAGTATATAAACCATTCAAATACAATCACTACTTACCTTGATTAAGCCATTATAATACCGAATTTGCTATTATTAAATTTAAAGCTTAATGAAGGTTCTGAAAAATTCAACTCGATATAACAAACAAACACCTTCCCAAGGGTCTGAAAGTGTTTCATAGTACTCTGCATTAACACGTGTACTAATAACGGGATTGTATCAATGCCTCATGCTAATCCTACAACTAATTAGTGATAATTACAGAGATAAGGTCATCCTCACTAAAAATAAATACGTCTGTCTTCAGATGAAATATGAAAATCATTTCAACACTTAGCATGAGTCAATGGTATAACACAAACTAAAAATCCAAGTATATTAATTATGAAAGACAATTAGTAAGGATAGTCCGGGGGCAGAGGTATCAATCGGCACTTGGAAGGGGGGTAACGTCGGCGATATTTACGTACAGGAGAGGTGTGGTCCCCGCTGGCTACTTGCTGAACCACCACTTTGGCCTTGGGACTCTCGGGCGCGGGGGCAGGGGCTGGTGGGGCCGAGGAGGGGGCGGCGGGTTGAACAGCTAGGTAGATTTTGGTGGGACCCAGTACACCTTGGTTGCCAGCCATCGCTTGGGCTGAAAAAAGAAGATTTTCTCAATTATTTATCTCCTATTAAAACTAATGATGAGCTGTAAAAAAAAAATTGGAAATGGCAGCAAAATGTCAGTAACATACACAAAGTAATTAATAAAGCACTTCCAAATAAAACAAATAATCCTAACTGAGGATCGATGGGAGCACCTAACCCAAACAAAAAGTAATTTCCACATTTAACCCTTCCCTCGCCGTAGACGGATCTATTACAATGGCAGACTTTAACCAAAACTCCAAATACAGTTATATCCAATATTATAGATTATGTCTCATGGAATTTTTTTAGTTCACTAAAGGCCTTCAAAATGCTCAGTGCATGCTCCGTGCTTATCACCCTTGCCAAGGAAGTATTTATAAACGACCTTCGTTCTGCGGCAGGGAGACGGGAGTGCCCTTTGTTTAACTCTGACCATGTGCTCGTCTATTCTGCATCTCCTACAGAGTTATAACCAAACATATCCGTGGCGTGTATTTACTGCTTTTTCGGTTGTCACGAGTGCGCGTCTACTACATATCTCGTTATTATTCTTCATCGTGTGGTAGTGTTGTGATTAGTTTGAAATATTTATCTTGTTTTATAGTAAAATGTAATAAAATTTTTTATACTTTTCAGTTTAATTACATTTTACAATGAAATTGAAATTTATTTGAAATAAAACAGTTTTGTAAATAGCTCTTTTTTAATTTTACCAATAAATTATGCTAATTTTAAGTAAAATGCCCTTATTTTATATTTTTTTTCTTTTACCTTTTATAATTTAGTTGTAATAACAATTCTTTTAACTTAAAAGAAACAAAACACATTTTACTTGTCTTGGCGTTACAGGAAAGTTAATAGAGATTTATTAGTGGCGTGCGAAGAGTTAACCCATTCCTTCCATGGCAGGCTTACTTAATAACAGGTACATGAACTATATAGATATAGTATTGTGCGTTAATATAATAGTTTAGTAAATACTCAGGGAAAGTGCAACCACTTTGTTTCTGCAATTTAACAAACTTGAACACTTCAATTTGAATCTAACATCTAACCTGTCAAAAATTGCACTAAGATACACAAGGAAAGATACAAAGTGCCCTGTCATCACGAAATATCTCATTCATTGTGTGTTTAATTTAATGTTTATGTTTAGAAGATAAGGTATAACCTTTCAAACTAGTAATGGTAAGCCTGCTCTTCCTATCCCACCAAAACTCTTATGTAAAGAAGCTATTATTATTACTAGAATCGATATAAGTAACATTCATTAAAAAATTACTAAGGATTCTTTATTTTTCTTTTAAAAGTCAAAAATGTAGTTTTGAAGCCTAAAACCAATTTTCTGAAGGAAATTCTCCCCCCCTCCCCCTTATCTTGGTAAATATTCTATTTCTCACAGACATTACCCTCCATAAATACCAAATTTGAATCTCAGATTTGTCCCCAAAACATGAACTGTTGTTCTCCCCCGTATGTCTGTTGGTTAGGTGAGTAAAGCCATGTATTTTACCCTCAAGGACTGTTAGTAGGTGACCTACCTTTGAGCAACTGCTGCTTGACCTGCTGCTGCACGAGGGCCAGTTGCTGAGGTGTGAAGTCCGAGCCCGTGAGCCCCTGCAGTACTATTCGTGGACCCTGGGGCGTCTGAATCACCTGGGCTGTGATGGCTTTGATCACAGTCCCTGGTGGTTGGTTCACCAGTAGGGCAGCCTCCTGTTCTGGCGTCAGCTGTCCTGACACTTTCACTGGTGACTGGAATCACAGAATTAAAATAAAATATCGATTTATTGACATTTTTGATTCCTGGAAGTTGTCTTAATGCAAATGCAATTAATGCCTTCCGAGGTTATAACTAAAACTCAGGATGGACCTTTCATATTCCTGATTTTGTTATCAATTCAAACTAGAAATAAAAAATCTCAATTCATATACTTAGCTTGTTACCCTATTCAAACTTTAACAAAAATTCACAACTAAGTTATTTATGTGCATATAGATAAGAAAGTATTTTGGAATGCTTAAAAGATTTCCAAAACATTTTGCAGTTAACAATTTTTTCAAATAATCCCATACTTAGTTACTGGTTAATAAATAAATAGAAGCCTTAAAAGACAGTTAAAATATTATAACGTCTACTGAACTTATTTTACCCAGAAACACACAACAAATAACTAAGATGAAAAATTGATTCCTTCTAATGCAGAAGGAGTATTTGTGATGGTGTAATGGACAGTTGTGAGAAACAACTTTCCTTTGCACTTTAACATCTGGCCCTAATACAATATGACTACAAGCAGGTTTAGAGAGGAAACGAATTTTCTTGAAACACTGTTAAAGGAAAGATCATGGATAAAACAGGAGAAGGGTCAAAGGAAAGAGGGTAGAATTGATAAAACAATGTTTCAAAAGAAAGGGAGACAGGAACTGATATCAGGATCTAGAGAAGGGGATCTCAGAGGATGACATCTCCTACCTGTGGTGGTTGAGGGGTGACAGCAGCAGGAGCTACAGCAGTCGCAGCAGCGGCAGTAGCAGCAGGTGCGGTGGAAGTGGTGGTCGGTGCCACCTTGTTAACAACCTTGAGAGGGGAGGGAGGTGTGGCGGTGGCAGCCAGTTGCGGTTGTGGTTGGGACTTGAGCACCAGGTTACCCCCCGGCTGAGGAGCCGCCCGTATCAGCACCTGCTGCCCCTGTATCGTAGCCAGTGTGGCCTTGCCTGACGCCAACTGCTGAGCCAGGTTCGGGTTGCTCACGATTATCTGATTGGTGTTCAGCAGCTGTCCCGCTCTGCGTTACGACCTACATATGTGTACGTGTGGTCATTTTACTTTGATCGCACCAACAGCAATCACAGGTTTGATGACAGAACAGAAGACATTGAAAAAAGAGGAAAGGGTACTACTGATCCAGAAATTTTCACCGTAAGTACAATCCAGTAAAATTACAACTTGAAAGTCTACAGAACAGACAGATTAAATTTCTTCTAAAACCACAAAGCCATAATCAATTGTATTTCGTAATATCTTTTTAAAAACAATTTGTGAAAAAAAAGCACCTCTCACGGACAATTACTAGAATTACTCAATACTTTCTTCGTATCACACTAAGAAATTATTTATAATTCATTCTTTATCTATCACTTGAAAGAATACAAAACACTGACGAAATTCAAACTGAATAAACAACAAAGAAATATCAAGTCCTCATTAGAGAATTTCCTCAAAAACTGACCAATAATAAAGCCATCATGTAAGGATTAATACCCAAAATCTTTCATCAAATAGAAGTATGGCTCCAACCATGACTCTAGAATGAATATATTTTCTATTTTACAGCCTGAGTTAGGTTATGATGTCCAGTACCTGAGTTGCATTGTTGCCACTGACTACGATCTGACCGGAGGAGAAGACTTGTCCCCCAGACACTACAACAGTCTGTGTCCCAGGCTGCTTCTGGACGATAGGAGAACCTTGTCTTATCATCACCGTCTGTAACAATAAATAATTGTATTACATACAAATTTATATCACATGAGACCAATAAAATCATTCACTCTCAGGTGAAATTTAATCTTTTGCACTCGGGTAGAATTAGAGTTACCAGTTAAAATAATAATATCATTATTGCACTTGTCCAATAGTGTTTTCTAATTCTTAGACTTACGTAGCAGAGGGCCATCTTAAGTTAAAAAAATGTTAGAAGAAAACATCTGAATAAGGCAGCTAACTATCAAGTATAAGAACAAGCACTGCCAACTGCACAAAATTCTTCTTTTTCACAATGTCATACATTAATTTCAAAGATATCTCACAATATAAATACTATTAATAGGATTTTACATCATATTTGGTTGAGTAGAAGTAAATGATGTCATTTATAACCTAAAACCCAAATTGCAATTTAATGTTAGTATTATTGTTTAGTCTACAAAAACCAAACAAATCACATATAGTTGGTCCTAAACACATCAGTAACAATAACAATACAAGGCTTCAGCAGTTGATACAATATTTAAGCAACATTTTTTAATCACTTTACCGAACGAAAGGAGTATTATACCTGTCCAGGTTTGGCGACAACGGCGTTGGACTTAAGAGGTGTGACGGGTCGGAGTTGTCGCAGTATGGGCTGTGTCCCCGCCGCCCCAGGGGTTTTGACCACAGTGACCTGTTGGGGGGCGGGGGCAGCAGGGGCCGTCAGGCGGGGGGTGGTGGTAGCTGCCCCCGCTGTACTGAACACGTGCAGTTTCCCGTCCGGCATCTGCACCAACTGCTGACCTATCACCGAAAAACACAACAGTGACAGGATTAAAAATTTATAAAACTCAAGATCAACAAGACTTACTAAATGGTCAGTAAATATTTTCATGTATATACTTATTCTTCTGGTTTAAATGTTTAGTATGAAACAGTTGACATTGTGTGATTGTAATAATTGGAAACAGTAAAACTTTTAACCACTTAACTGCCATGCCCTTGTTAACAGGTGCCAAACCGGAGCTACATGACACCTGGCAGCCGTAAGATAATCCACCTTGGGCTCTAGAAATGTTTTTTGAACTACTACAAATCCACAGGAGTGCTGTTTAATTGTTACCACATTCTGATGGTCAATGAAAGTACAGGGTGAAGTTGTACCAGGACGCTAAAACAGAACGTTGTTATTTTCTAATTTTTTCATTTGTGTTTTGAAGTTGCTGCTGTAATTTTTTCTATTTTGATTGTGGTTCAGTCGGTATGGCAGAAATTATTTATAATAATAATGAGACTTTTTAGAATAATTTTATATTTGTCCAGATGAGTTTGTAACTTTCCTGATAGTGACCGCGTGCGATCAGGATATGAACTCAACATATTAACCACGATCTGACTTGATTAATCAGGAGATTCTGGCAGCAGTTTTGTAAATTAAGATGTTGATGAAATTGATCATGGTGGATGAGAAATACACTACACATAAGCTGGCAAAGGAGCGGCTCTGTGCACGGTAAATAAACCCGGCAGTACCGCGTGACAACACCGTTGACAACTCTGCACTTTAAGGGTTAACTTCCAACCCTAGACCTACTCTGAGAAAGCCATTAATGATCTAAGTTGTTATTAGTGTACTTATTGTTTGCTCCGTTTTAAGGGGGAGTCTCACTGTGTTCTTTAAATACTGTTTATAATAAATTATTTATTATTTTGTAAATATAAGTTTGTGTACCACTGAATGATAATAATTATTGTAAGCAATGCCTGAAGATGCTTAAGGAGTGAAATCAATCACAATGAAAACAAATTGGATTCGTAAGTTGTCTTACAATAGAAAGTGAACAAAACTAATGGTCATAACATAATTTGTCCCATTTTATAATCAGTGATGCCTCTGACAGGATTTAAAATGCATATTACCAATAAGATACAGGAAATATTTAAGACACAACAAATGTAATTAGTTACCTGGCATGAGACCCTTGACCTGCAGTTTGCCATCTGCCCCCTTCATGATCTGAAACCTTCTGTTGGGTTTGAGCTGAAAATCATGTAAATTAATTAATTCCTTCAAAATAAATCAAACAATTTCTTGCATGTCAAATAACTTAAGAATAGGTTAATACAAGAAAATATGACTCTGATACCAAAACTGAAGTCTTAATTAACGATTCTGAATATGATACTGATGCATATATTATTTATAACTAAGAATATGTGTATAATTGTTGTTTTAGTACCGTTAAAAGCAAACCTAGTCAGAATCAGCGGTTAGACAAAATATTTGTATACTTGTTAACATGACATATTAATAAAACTTCACAATTTCACTACATCCGAAAAACATTAGTGAACGCCTGCTTGTCGCTGAGCTTTAGACAGGATCCTGCAAGCTAAATATTATTTACAAAATTATGATAATATATTAATTGTATTATTATCAACAGGTTGTAGCCATCGGTAGTTAGCGTACTTCAGACCAGCTGTTCTTCACGAATACACACAACAGCACGTGATGGCAATGTATCATATACATATATAAAATATGTACTGTAAACAAAATGTTATTCAAGAAATAAAGGTAATAATTTTATTCATCCCCCCCCCCCCCCACCCCCCCCCCCCCCCACCCCCCCCCCCCCCCACCCCCCCCCCCCCCCACCCCCCCCCCCCCCCACCCCCCCCCCCCCCCACCCCATTGAATTAATAATATTACAAAATTACTTAAAGATATTTGTACGTATTGTCAATTACTGTCTTTGTTATCGATTCATAATTTCAAATTTGTATCGTTATTATTATTTCTCCTCATATTTTCGTCAATTTTTGATAGCAATAGTTTCAATAAATGACTAGCAATATCCTAACACCAACTCGTAAATTAAGATATAATTGCAATTCGAGTCCAGCACTTTCCATATATTTTCAAAACATATGTACAACAAAACAAAATAAAATTTGTAAAACAAAAAATAAGTTATTTGTGGGTCCAGTAAAAACAGTTTCTGCACAAAACACAGTATTTATTTTTATTTTACATGTTTTCTAGTTTATGCCAAATGAAATTGGTTGGAAATTAATATGAATATCAATGTCAGTGTTAAAGATGCAGTTTTTTTAATACACCATTACACATTTTGGTAAAAACCGGTTAGTCTTATTAACACTTTTAATTAAACTTACTTAGGCGGCATCTAAAGGTAACGCCACCATAGTAATTAGGTCACTTTAACGCACATGGAAATGATATGTCTCATTAACACACTAACATCATAGTATTAGGAAAAATCTATGATGTACATCCCAAATAATCATCAACACCAAGAAATATTCTAGTGAAGTAACAAGAGTTGGATAAATCTGCTGACTAATCACAGAACAGAATATGAACAATACACAATAATTAACATAACACATAAACAGTAATATTAAAATATTCTGGAGTGTTTACTATCTATTTATTACCTAAACTGAATTTGTTTGACCGTATTTTAAAGATATACAGCAAAACACAATAAGAAATGTTAAGAACCATATCAGGTGCTGCCATCTACAGTACGATTGATTACATCCAACTCAATGGCTGCTGCTGGTTTATTTCCATAAATCCACAGAGGTTGAAGACATGGCTTTCTCCCTCGCCTCGGACCGAATAAGAAATAGGATTATACCAGAAACAGCCTTGATGAGTACAAAATCGGATGGAAAAGACAAATAACTATTAGCACATGATTAAGACCTAGGACAATACAACTACACAGAGACAGGCAGTGAAAGCTTTCCAAACCCAACTTGTCTTTTCTTGAAAATCTCCTTCTATAACTTAAAAATGAACTTTTACTGCTTGTATCTCAAAGAACTAAATATAGCGATAACACAATCCAAAATAATTAGGCCCACAGACGAGCCACGGAGGACTGCAGAATGACACAAACTCCTAAATCAAATTATAATGATCATGAATAACTTGAATGAGTGGGAGAGACCACAATTATGTTTGCCAAGTTCCAAGGTTAAGAAAAACATTTAAAAATTCCTCATCCTTTATCGATAAAAAATGAACTCACCGACAGCTAGCTCAGCAATGTGGTCAGGATCTCCAGGAACCATCCCGGCCGCTTCTTCAATGCATCTTCCGCACCATGTCTTCAACATCCTGCCTTGCTTTCTCTCTTTGGTCCTCTTCCATTTTCTTCTTATCTTCTTCCTCTTTCTTCTCCTTTTCCTTGCGCTCTTCCTCCTCTTGTCTCTCTTTTTCCTTCTTTTCTTCTTCCTCTTTTAATCGTCTCTCTTTGCCTTTCCTTCTGCATTTTCATTAAGTAATCTGAAAATAATAAGCTTTGTTTAACAAAACACTTTAATGCATGCACTACTTTATTATAAATATGATAGAAAGACATTATTTACGAACACAACGCGGAAAGTAACAAAATATCATAATACTAATTCAATGTAAAGCCAGTTTCAGATCCCAGTCTAAAATATAGCTAATAAAGATAAAAAACATGGACCTAACTTAATTAAGTTTTACAATATAATTTTTGTTTTGATAAATCTGAAAATCTGTTACACTACTATGTGTAGCAAGATGTTTTTATCAGCTTGTTCATAATTATTTTTCTTCACACTATAAGATCATGGTGGGGGTTAGTCCCACCTAATCTACCGATTTATTATTTGTATGTACTTTACTCATGTTCAGTGCTTGGTTATACAGTAAATGACAATGGCATTTCCATACACCATTTACATACATACATTTCTAAAATATGTACAAATTATAACTGTGTCTTTTAAAAATAACTGTTATGCAATAAACTGTGAGGTATAAAATTTAAGACACAAAGAATTTTAGAGCAAAAAAGTAACAAATTGACAAAAGAAATAAAAAAAAAACTGCTTTATCTTTGTTTTACAACCCTTTCAGTTTATTAGAATATTTTTGTTTTATTACATTTTTTCTGTACTAGGAAACATTTCAAAATCCACATATTAAAACTAACCTTTATAAAAAATAAAATAACAGTTAACAATACTTGCAAGAATAGATGGACACAAGTCAATAACATATTATAGTAAAGACATTTAAGCATATATTTTGTGGAATAAAAGAAGTTGCTTGTCATCTTGGAATAGTACAGTTGTTCAGTTTGAGATCCTGTATCTTCCATGAGGTTGGATATGACATTATTCAGCTTTACGATGACGTGTAAGTCTCTGATATTACAGAAGTGTTTAACTAACTGTGAAATGATGTTACATTGGCAGTGCTTTGGTCTATAATATTGGATTTTTCTTAACATGTAGCTAGCATTTAGGACACTTGGATCAACTTCAAACTTGGTAAAAACCACCAAATTCCAACAGGGATTAGTTGGTTTATGTGTTCAAGCCAAAACCAAGGATAAATAACAAGTTTTCAGTTAGAAATATCTTCTAGTCAGTTGTACTTTAGCTTTTCAAGTATACAGAAAAGATAACACACGTCTCACATCTAGGAACTAACATTTACAAGATCCAAGCGCAACACTAATACATTTTGTTGACTGATGACAGAATCCTAGCTATTTCATCTCAATAAAATGTTAGGTTTGGAAGATTGTCTTTGACCAGACTCATCTCAACATGTATGGAGAACCTCTAATACTCAGTAGGTCCCTTAACAAATTTAACAGTCAGCCTGAATCGTTTGAAATGGGGCATTTCACAAGTTTTATCACAAAACTGGAATGAATGTAACTTACTGTTCTCTGTCTCCAGGTAGGACTTCTTGTTCCCCTTGTGCTGGTTTGTGATCTTCCTCCGTGAGCTCCATCTGGCGGATGATCTCGTCCTTGAAGTCGTTGATCTCACGGCACAGTGGCGCCTCAAACTCTGTGGGATCCAGAGACTCTAGCAGCTCGTCCAGCTGTGCTGGAGATGAGTAGTACCACGACTCACCATCTTCGCTCTCACTGCAACGTACACCATGTGTCAATATTTACTCATCGCGAGTCAATTATAATTATCTTCCCTATCTCATTTCGATTCACCTAACAAGTTTATTCTGTGTTATATATTTTAATATCTTTTGATGGCATTCACTTGATCTAGCACTCAAATTCAAAATTCATAATCTATTTCCAAATTTTAAACTTATTGGCCTACTTCATTATAAATGTCAGATATCTCTATAGCATGTCAGATTATTCCTGGATGGAATATTTCCATTATGCGCATTTCATATTTTGCTACCAGATTTCAGCATTATCCGAGAGAATTACTACTTCTTTTCTGACATTCTGTGTTGTACTTCCCAATATTTTATTCTATAAATTGATAATAATTGTATATTACAAAGATAGAGTAGGTGCATAATTTTAAGACTTATACAGTTTGAACGTCTGAATGAAAATAAATTTTACTGTTATGGATAAAATACCACTTTTAAACAACTGTGAAAATAACAAATTTAGAGGTAGGTTAATGGATTTTGTATGCATGAGATCTAGCATTGTGGGAAAGATTTTTATAACGTAAGTATTAATATGTAATATAGTTAGGATTTGCACTCGGAAGGTGAGAGATTAGGGCTAAAATCCTGTTTTTGTTCATCAATAGTTATACAATTTAAATTAGGTTACGGCCACATACATATTTAAAGGAAATTCAGTCATTTTACAGGTATTTGGCCTACTGACCACAATTTCAATTTGGTTATTTAAAAATGCATGTGATAGAAAAGAGCAAGTACAATATAATTATTATTAAATACATTAATGCAATTTTTATTATATTTTTAAAGACTAAATGGTACTTGTGCGTAATATTGACCAAACTTATTTTTGTATGTATAAGTATGAAAATTAAAATAACCTATAACGAACAAGAATAAACATTTTCTTGTTGTTGTATTGGTTTAATCTTATCTCAATGGGCAAAGATCAGCTGGGCAACCCATTGATGAGTCGTCTTGGTCAGACATCCTGGTAGAGAGGTTGGTCCTCGGGTAGAATAGGTTGGAGCATGTGCATCCGCCAGGTGATAAGTTTATTTAAATTCGTTTCCTTTTTCTTCAGACCAATATATTTTCCTCGGAAAGATTTAATTAAGGGTTTGAAACTAATTAAGTTATGGGTTGGATAGATTATAAATATGACATTGGGTAGTGTGTAATAAAAGTGAGACAAGTTATAAATTAGGTTAGGCCTGTTTTTGTTATTTTTTAACCATAAAGCATGCAAATAAACTTATATGGTGGTTGGTTATCAATTCCCATAAGTTAATAAACCAACTCCAATTCATTTAGTATAAAACGTATTTTTTTATTGTCAAAAACTAAACTTTAACTAATTTTTCTATGAGAAAAATCCCTGAGAATTACAAGTTTTATCGCAGTTTTTAATTATTTTAAGCTCCTCTAAAACCTGGAATTCATAGTGGCCAGTGCTAGAGTTAAAACACTAACTTGTACAATAATAGAAAGTGACTGATCACCTTAGATCAGGATTAATCTATCCGCTGCCTAACACATCTATTGTTTATCAATCAAAATAGTTAGTTGTCTGTGCTGAAAAATTATTTCCCGAAATTAATGTTTCCATTTCTTACTGGAACACGTATTTTCCAATGAATAAATTCATGATTTGTGATTAATAGAAAAAGATATTTCATTATCAGATTGATATAAAAAAGAAGGATTGGCCTACAAAAATACAATTTAAAAATTGGATTGCAAGCAATTTCAACAGTGAGCGCAAACTTACACAAATATGCGCCTGGTGAGGAACCAGTAACTTGCGGCCATGGCGGGTCAACATTCCCAAGTGTTCTATGTCAGGCAGAGACAATCACAGACTTCCTCCAACGTCAGGGATACAATCCACAACATCCCCAACCACCTACAAGTTTCAACAGTTGGGCTGTGTAAGGTGTATAAATAACGTATTATTCACTTTTAATGTATATCTAGATTCAATTACTATTAATTATATTTAATTAGTAATTAGTTTTATTTATATTCATATCTAAAGTTTACTATTCATTTTAAATGAGCCTCTTATTACCAAAAGTTTTTGGGAAAGATAAAACCATCTCCTACCAATATCCACTTTCGCAATAAATAAGTAAATAAAAAAACTATTCATTTGTCAATAAACAATCAATTACTCACTATAAAGCCGCGAAAAAAGTTGAACAGAACTAGGTATTGCTCTATGTCCAAATCGGTCAGTACATAGAAAAGTATGAATAACCAACATGAATCGTTTAAAATTGGAATTGTTTCTAGTTTGCAGTATTAAAGGTCAAACAAGAAAAGGAGTTCAGGTTAATAAACTTGTTGTTGAGCTGGCCTTAGACTATATCAACTGAATATTTGTTAAGTTTTGTCATTTCAAGGTTAGGTGCAGACAAACTAGGTCTGTAACCCATAAACCTGACCGTGAACGAAAGCGAAATAATAAATTTGTTGAAAGCCATGAGAAAAACTATATTTACACAGTTTCAGCAATGAAACAATTAAATTATTGGACAGATATTAAATAAGCCATCTCACTCACATCATTTTGTTTTTATTACTACTTTTATAATGGGTTTCCTAATATTCAAAGCAATAATTTACCAAATTTGTTTTTTATAAGTAAAAAAATGGTATATAACAAAAATAAGTATAACTATTTTTCAAGATTCATGAGTTTCTTTAAAACCTGTTAACAGTTTTACACTCTCAACATTTTAAAAACATGTTAGAGCTTAGGCTGTTCATATTTCAACAATTTTATTTAAATATAACCCCCCCACCCCCCCCCCCCCCCACCCCCCCCCCCCCCCACCCCCCCCCCCCCCCACCCCCCCCCCCCCCCACCCCCCCCCCCCCCCACCCCCCCCCCCCAAATGTGTAGAACAAAATTAAAATCAAGTGTTTCGTTATTGACAAATGATAGTACAAGAAACAATGATTTGTTTCACAAGCAGTTACATATATCCTCAAAAATGAATAAGATAAATTAATGTTATTGTTTTGTTGATATATTATATTTTTATTTGTAAATTGGTCTATGTTAATATTTATATATTAATTTCTAAGATTGAAAACTAGCCAAACCATATTGTTCTTTGAAATATCAATTACGTTATTTAGTCTGACATTTTGCTTTCAGTCCTTTGCATGGTTACGAATATCAAAGATTCCAAATCATTTGATTGTGTTGGTGTCCGCTTATTATAATACAGCCAAACTACTTTGAGGAACTTTTTATTTTTTTTTTGCTAGAATTGCGGAGCATCCAGATCAGTATTTTACCGACATTAGATCACATTCCAGATCGTGAAACTTTTTCTGACATCAAATTATGTTTAATTATTATCGTGGCACTGAAGGCCAGATCGTCCCAACATGATTTGACTTCTGAAAAGTTTGACGATCTCGTCTTTGGTGCCACTTTGCAATTTTTAGTGAGAAAATAAAAACCTCGATATAGTATACCTCTAAATTTAAGCTCAGGTCACGTAGGCGCACATAAATATGGGCTTAAACTTTTTTATATTTTATAATATGTGCGTATAGCCTAATATGCCTAATAACTAACAGTAGATAAGAAGCAAAGTGGTCTACTTCTCACTGAAATCACTTACTTTTGGGAGGCAGACAACAAGAATCGATCATCATACTGGACATAATGAATGTAATTTTTCGCAGTAAGTCAAATAGTCCGTTCTTTCTAATAGTGTGGT
Source organism: Homalodisca vitripennis (assembly GCF_021130785.1). Classification (NCBI taxonomy): domain Eukaryota; kingdom Metazoa; phylum Arthropoda; class Insecta; order Hemiptera; family Cicadellidae; genus Homalodisca; species Homalodisca vitripennis. Next base: position 108,958,927 of record NC_060214.1, read on the forward strand.
TTTTTTTAGTGGCCTCCAGATAATACCAAAGCAACACAAACTCTACTAAATAAGGTATCATACATACTTCTGCTGCAAACGCAATGTGGAAAACATTCAACAAATGACCAATATTACTGCAAATGTATTTTTAAAAAGTATTAAAAACAATTGTTGTATTATGACAGCACAAAACAGAGAGCGGTGATACAGTATATTAAGGCGATTGGACTTCAGCACCAGGCTCCCCGATATGGCAATTTTAGGTGATTGCCCTGGAAGGGATTAAGACATTAATTCAAAATAGCACTGGAGTACTTGAGAAAGCTCATATTATAGTCAGCTGGCTGTCATCTGGATGATGACCACTCTGGTCAGTGCCACCTTAATCTTTGTTGTTGACTGCCATACCGATTACAGAGATATATGGCCAGTACAAAGGTCTTGGATTAAGTCGTCAGGAACTGCCTATCACTTGTATGTACTGTACCAAGAGTCAATCTCCCTTGATGAGAAACTTGTCCAGATGTGCTCTCCAGAACAACAACACTCAGATTTCTAATAACAAGCTTCATATCAATTTCAGAGCCTGTCAATAAAAAGAAAAAGAAAAAACACTAATGTCCTCAGCTGACACAGTGTATACAAAGGTAGCAGCAAAGGTCAAGCTTATTCCACTAGTTCTTCCACAAGGTCCTGAGATTAGTTCAGTGATTGCAGTGTCAAAGTTATCAGTCACAAGAATGACAGTTGTCACGTATAAAAACATTGTTGTGAAGTAAACCCAACAGGTTGTGCAAAACCAGGTTCCACATAAGGAGAGAGAACTCATCCTAGTGACAGCTCTGGTTGTCCTTGCACAGAATGCAAAGGTGGTTACCACCTTTTTCGTGAGCAAACTAGTCCAGTTACAGATTAATGCATTATCAATGCTATATCCCATGAACTACATTATTAATTACCTGAGTGCTGCGACAGCTGTGCTGTTTTGGTACAATAACGAACAGACTGGCACCACTACTAGTACTCCATGGGTGGATAACTGGCCACCACAAGGTTGCACTTTGGAGCATCAACCAAGGTGCTAGAATTCTGTGAAAACAGGGACACCTTTTGCAGCCATAACAACCAGAAGATATAGTGTGCAGCCGAAAAGTCTGTATTTCCCCATTTAATGTATTGGGTGAAACAAGGCTGTCACTTCTTGAGAGGTTCAATCCTTATCTTATGAGGAACAGTCAGACATGGATGAAGAAATTAAAAACATCTCTTTGCAAGAGGGAAATAAAAGTTGGTATAGTCCTAAAACTGTATCTAATGTATTTAATAAATACTTTGTACATGTAGTTCAGGAGATCGGTGAATTTAGTTGTCAAAATACAGAAGTTAGCGAAAAGGAACAAGCACAATGTATTAGAAAAGGTTTTAACTTTAAATTTATTGATGCAGAGGAGGTGGAAAAAACCATAAACTCAATAAAGAACAAAAACTCTGCCGGATATGATGAAATCCCTATAAAAGTGATCAAAAATACCAAACAGTATTTAATCCAAATTTTAAGCCACTTAATAAATTCATCATTTGTTTCAGGGATTTTCCCAAATCAGCTTAAAAGATCAAAAATCATACCAATCCATAAGAAAAACTGTCCAGAAAACTGTGTCAAACTATCGCCCAATTTCCCTTCTTCCGATAATTTCAAAAAATTTATGAGAAAATAGTTAACAAACAATTAATAACATACCTAGAGGATTCTAAATTACTAACTAATATTCAGCACGGTTTTAGACCACAAAAATCAGTAATAACCGCTGCTGTATCTTTTGTTGAGTCTATAATCGAATCAGTAAGACAAAGGTGAATATACAGCAGGAATCTTTATGGACCTATCTAAGGCATTCGATAGTGTAAGCCATTCTCACCTGATAACTAAATTACAATCATTAGGAATACAAAAAAATGCGATTAAGTGGTTTCAATCGTACATTTACAATAGATGCCAATTTGTAGAAAATACCCATAGAACGCATGAAAATAGAGTCTTAAAGGTTTCTTCAGAAACTGAAATGATTAGATATGGTGTCCCTCAGGGATCGATTTTGGGCCCTCTTCTGTTCCTCTGCTATATAAATGATGTAGGGAGCGCACTCACACGAGCACCCCAAAATAATCTGTGTCTTTATGCAGACGACTCAAATCTTAAAGTAGCAGCCAATACTGTTGAACAGGTTGAGATAATAAGTTTCATTGAATTAGAAAATATTGGAACTTTCTTTAAACAGCACAACTTAATGTTAAATGCTCAAAAAACTAACTTTGTAAGATTTAAAACACACAACAACAAACAGATATCCGAACCATTAATTACGTACAACTCAGAAGAAATTGAGAGTAAAAAAAGCACACAATTTCTCGGCTTAACAATAGATCAACATTTAAGCTGGGACAAACATGTGGATAAAATATTATCAAAATTAAGCTCGGGGATATTTTCTCTTTATAGGATGTCGTTTTTTTGTAACCAAAAAACACTAAGAAATATATATTTTGCAAATTTCCACTCTCATTTATCTTTTGGAATATATCTCTTTGGTGCAACGACAAAAACAAATATGGATAAAATTCTTAAACTACAAAAAAAGGGCAATTAGAAATTATATTGGGACTAGATTACAATGAAACAGTAAAAGGAGAAATTTAAAGAATTACAAATTCTAACAATATATGGCCAATATATTTTTGACACAATTCTAATTGCAAAAAATAATCAAATAAGTAATGAATTAAATCTTGAACCTCATCCATACAACACCAGAAATAAAAAATACATTGTAACAACTCATCACAATTTAAAGTATTATGAGAAAAAAACCATCATACATGGGGCTGAAATTTTTTAAACATCTACCCACTAGTATAAAAAATTTAACTAATCTGAGAATATTCAAAATCACAGTTAAATGTTTTTTTATAAACAAGGCATTGTATTCTCTGGAGGAGTACTTTTCCACCTCCTTATAGATTTAGATGTACTTATATTAGTCGTTTTAAGATGTACAGACTGCGAGTCTTTGGACACTATTCAATTCTTAGTGTATATTTATCTGATGAATAAAGATTTTTTGATTTGATTTGATTTGAGTGGTTTCTAATGTTACTTCTTTTTACTATTTAAACAAAACCCAAGTTTACAAAATAATTTTGTTGAATCTTATTACATATGAATCCTATGTAAAATGTATGAACTGAATCAGTAAATACATGTAACCGATGATATAAACAATCATTTGTAAATTTACATAAAAAATTTAACCCTTATGAGCCATTTCTTATAACATCTTGACAACGCAGAGAGCTCTTGGAACAGTCAAGCTGACTATTCACAACAGTATACAGCAAGCACAAATGAGTCATACTGAAAATGTGTGTATTTTAATATTAATGCAATTCTTGCTTTTGAAAATTCAAGATGTATTCAGTATCGCGTTAATTGTCTGAGCAGAATTTACATAAATTGTTGTAGGGTTAAAAGTGCTTGTACATATTTGAATAAATGAGCATAAAAATGTATCCTTATAAAATAGCACCATAAAAGTATATGTATATTTGAAGTATATTTTCAATAAGATATATAAAGTGTTTCAAAATTACTTTTACAAACTTCAGGGACAGGTTCTTTACACCACAAAACGATGACATTTTGGAGCATTTAATACTAATTTATATGTTGATGGCCTCTTAATTATATAAATATAAATTTTTATTAATTACTTGACAATTCAAATGTTTGAATGTATGTTTAAATGACCTTTTTCCTGTGTTGGTATAATAAAACCGTATTTTTTAATATTTCTAATTCCCTTTGCATACAAGTATTGAATTCATTAAGTATATACTTTAAAAATCACTTTAAAACGTGTAATTTGAAGGTATATATATATATATAAATTTTAAAACTTTATTTCATAGATTTTTCTAAGAAGAGCCAATCCTCACTTCAGCCCTATCCTGCCTATCCTCATTGGCCTATGGTCTGTGCAAGATCTTATAAAACAGAATAAGTAGCAAAGTTGGTATGTACAGGATCAACATTATTGTTAAAAAGTGTTCAAAGCCCAATGCTTTACTTAATATGGACTGCTCGGCCACCGGTTCTCCCAAATTTAATTGGTGTTAATGCAGAAACAAAATAGATACTGTTGCCGAGTAACACTCTCATATAGTTGTACACTGGGGAGATTTTGTTTTGTCTAATAAAAATTCCCTGTTGCCAGTTTCTCAGTTACGTTTTTTGAACATAAAACATTGTCCACTGCTTTGTAAAATGTACAGTGTAAAATGAACCAAATTTTTTTTAGCAAAAATATTAAAAAAATATAAATGATGATACCAAGAATTATGAGTAACAGCATTACTTCTTTATCAGCGATGGTATGTTTTTTTTAAGAGTACTTAGTAAATAATTTATTCCTTTGTGTATTGACTTATGCTATGAGTCAGTTGCTCAAATTTCTTCTTGCCAATTTTCTTGCAGTGCAAATGCTCATATTATAAGTTGTTGCTAAGCAAGGTTTGTTTACAGACTATAATATTGTTTTCTTAGTTACCTTGTCACTAAATTTGTAAAGTTGATTTAATTTGATTCATATAATAATAATAAATGTCACATATTGTTATCTAAAATGAACAACAATACATTTAAAATGTACTTTACTTGGCAAGAAATTTAGCAATTAATACTTTGTATTTTAAATCATCAACATTTTTCCAAACAAGAGACCACATGTTTTTTTCAGAAATATTGGGTCTCGGAAGCGTTTTTTCTATCAATCATAATAATATCAATAATTGCTAATTTATTGTTACAGCCACTAGACTAGGGTCTAAGACCACAAGGCTTAAGAGGTCACAAATTCAGTGGGATTTTATTATTTGCTTTGTGAATTCATGAAATTTATTAGGCTACAAATTTGAGATTCTTTTCCTTAATATTGACATAATGTACCTCAAATCCTATAAAATATAAGTAATTTTTTGCAACCAATTTCAAATCCTTTTGTAACAAATACAAATTTATTCTTTTTGTCACCTTTTGGTACAACAATTTTCACAAAGTTTTTAAGGGGATCACAATATTCTTTTGGGATCTAGGGGCACAAGAAAGTAAGAATGTTCACTACTGAATATAATTGTCATGATGAATTCAGAAAACAGAAATACCGGTACCCATTGAAAGATCCAACATATTGTTTGAGATGTATGAAGTTACCTTAAGGTACATTGTAAGTAGACATGCTCAATATTAAAAACTTTTATAAAAAAGATATAAAATAAAAACAATTTTACAACAAAAGGCTTCCAAAAGGTTCTATATTTGGACCGTTATTTTTTAATGTTTTAATAGATACATTATTTTATTTGCTTGGAGCAATCAGGAAAGCTGGGCTTATGTGCAAAGGACACAAACATCAACATTTCCGCTCCTTCAGGGGAGAAAGTGGATGAGCCTTTCAAGTCTAATTGATCATTTTTGGTAGACTTTTTCTATTCATAAATTATTTATGGATGTTAATAAGATGAATTTTGTAATTTTTAATCATAAACAAATAGTAACTTTAACCACAAACCTGTTCTGCCAACAGTACAAAATAAAAATATTATCAGATTATTTTAAAAGAATAACAGGATTCGGACATTTGCCATTGTTGTATGTTACATAATGTATAACACGAAATTTAAAAGGTATTATACATTTTGCAACACAACAATGTCAAATGTCCAAAATCTTGTTAACCTTTCAACCCTTACAGTATTGATAACAAACGTTAAGATTATTTTAGCTGTTAGTTTCTAGATTTATTAATTGACAAAAACCTTTTTTTTTCGAATAGAGCGCTTCACATACTGAAAATTATCCTTCCTAGAGTGCTTCAGACAAAGCTGGCTTTAAGTAAATTACAAAACATTTGTGTTATACACATTCTAAATGAAATTTACTTTTCTCATATTTATTACATTATGGCCAGAGAAATAATAAAAAAGAAGCTGCTTTCTTAACTTTCAAACCTAAATGAAAATATTCACTTGCTGATTAGAGTCTTTATATCTTACAGTCTTTAGTGAATATTGATTGTCGATAGTTCATTATCAATAATAACTTAACCCTTTACTTAGCAAATATCCATTTAGATTCATCCTGTATCTAATCTCAACAAACACACTCACTATATACCAGCCAGGATAGAGTTAAAATATTTGTATTAATTTATTTTAATAAATAAAATAATTCTAATTTATTATACAAGATATAATTTATTATACAAGATATAAGCAAACATTTTGGTATACTTCAGTGTACAAAATTTGTATTTAGTCAATTTAAAATATTTGGAATTCAATTTAAAAAATAAACAATTTTAATTGAGAGTTTCTGTCTTAATCAATGTAATAAAATGTGGAGGATTTATGGCATACGTAATAAAGTTACTTCATTGAAACATTTTTATTAACCCTACATTTATGAGACTGAAGAAAGTTCAAGCTAGGTTTACAAAGCAATCTGGATAGTTTTTCTTACAATTTATATGCCTGAATGAGAATCATAGAGCCTGACCGACCTTACTGCTCTTATACGCACTCTTAAAGCTCTTATATTTCGGTTACTGTTATCAACTGTTTTTCCGATGATTAATAACCAATGTTTTTAATTATTATTTAGTTCAGTTAATTGCATTATATATTTAATGTTCATTACAAAATGGAGGAAATGACTCCAAATACAATGTACTTATGACATGTACGTTTTTGTCTACTTTTGAAATGTTTTTACAACTCATGCATACACACAGGCTATGCTGACCTTGCAATGTTCATTCTGTCAATACTGTTAAATCGAATTATATTCTTGATTTTCCTACCTTATTTTTTAAATAGCTGTTATTATGTGATGTTATATTCATTATGATACAATGCTAAATAAAGTTAAAAATGATGAATAGTGTAGGAAACATTGAAATATATCATATTTTGAAATATCATTCCATTATTTCAACACATTGTATTTTGCTGTGTTTAAACTCATTTTATATATTTTTTTCATGGAGATAACAGATTTTATAGTAGTATACAAATTATAACGGGATTCTATAGACAGCCATCTTCAATAGTTCCTCATCAATTTTCAAAAAAATAAATTGATAAAAAAAAAAATATTTTTTACATCAAATTTAAATAAAATATTTGGGAATATTATCACAAACTCGACTGAATTGATTAGTTTATTTAAAAATATCTACAGGCTGAGAGATTCCATGTGATCCTCGGCCCGGCAATGCACCTACTGGTCTTGTGGAGAGGAAGTCGTGAGCCCCTCTGTAGCCGCTTCCCTTCCTTGCCAGTCACTGTTCTCCTCTTGTGCAGTTAGGAGACCACGTAGAATCTCTCAGCTGGAATTATGAAAGCCTAACCAGACTCATTCCATTTGCAATATAGCATGAAAGTCAACCATAAGTTCCAGCCCTGCTATTGAATACAAAAAAGACTAATTACTTATCGCTGTTTTGATATAAAATTTAAGTAATGAAAAATAATTTAATCCTAAGGTTGTAATAACATTCTTATTGTCAAGTCAAAAAGCTTATTCTTTAGTATTTAGAGATACTAAATACTAACACCACCTGTCATTCATCTACATTTTCAAGTTGATAATTAGTTCAAGTAAATTAAATATATTTTTCGTGATGCATTGTTTAATTTAAATTGTTATTATTATTGTTCTTCTTTCGTTTGCCTCTGAACCATACCCGGCAAAACAAACTAAAATTAATTTCTTTAAAGGATAATGGCTCTAGCCTACGCACAGGCTGCTTGCCCATGTTGGCTAATTTCCAATAAAATATATATTCAGAAATTACAATTTTTTAAATATTTTTGCTTACTAATTAATTCTTTGCAGACATGTTTATAGTATCTGTATCAATATGAAAACTGTGTAAATAAACTTATATTCCAATTCACATTGTTTGTGGTTATAAACATAGTAGTGTGTCCTATTATTTGATTTTGAAAATATATTCATGAAAAACTGCATTGCACTCCACAATAATTTTTAATTAAAATAAGTGATAGAAAATCAAAAAATCAAAGTACTTATGAATTGAACTTTATCCGAACAGACGCTGGCGGAGGTTTTCCGCTGTTTCATTTGCATGGAGAAGCTGCGGGATGCCCACCTCTGCCCGCACTGCTCCAAACTGTGCTGCTACGTGTGTATCCGGCGGTGGCTGACAGAGCAGCGGTCACAATGCCCCCACTGTCGGGCATCTCTGCACCTGCACGAGCTGGTCAACTGTCGCTGGGTGGAGGAGGTGACACAGCAGTTGGATACTCTACAGGCGGCCGGTGTCAGTCAGCCGCGTGGCGACGACTTCGACAGAGACAGGTAATATGGAATATCGTCAGGAGCATTGAGTCAATTAACACTGGAGATTGTGGTTTGTGTACCAAAATTGTCTTTGGTGTACACGATGCTAAGCTAAAAGAGAAATATATGCAGCACTACAATTTTCAGATGGGAAAAAAATTTCTTGATAAGATTCAGAAAAACCACAATATAAAGAAATAAAAATAGTAATTATTATATTTAATAGCAAAGTGTGTCTTATATTGTCTTCTAATTAAAAAAAAAGTTTTTTTCTTTATAATGGTGCATTTAAAAGATATCTTTTGCTATGATCCGTTTTTGAAATTAAGATACAAAACACTCACAATGCTTGGCGATAACTTTCTATTTATATTTAAGGCTGAACAATGTATCTCAAATTAAAACTAGTAATTTAACCCTATTAGTGCTGGTGTTTCATGTAGACTGTGAGAAACACGTAGATAGTGTCAGGTAGTTTGGACATTACCACCAAAGGTTTAATCATTATTATCTTGAGGTGTACATTGGCAAAGAATCTATTTTGTTTTCTGGAATTATATCTTCAGTATTATTTTCATTAATTAGCAGCTTGGAATTGTATGATTTTCGACCAGAAAGAATCGTGTTTGTGCAATGCTAAGTTTAAAACCGTTTTCTACAATCCTGCCTACAATGTTGCAAGTTGCTTCAGTAGAATTTTCTACCAGAATGAATCATTTTTGTGACATTGTTTTATTTATTTTTTGTAGGGTTAAAATTGAGTAAGATATGGCTGTTAAAGTTTGCATTCCTTTGTGCAAAGTATCTTTTTTGAGCCCTTTTAGCATGAACCTTTTTAAAAATCAGATCTGAGAAAAAATTATTTAGATGAGCTTATAGCTCTAAAAAGAAGTTGCAAAATGCTTTTTGATGGACTAGATTGCTTAAAAACTAAGGGAGTTATAGGGAAAAAAACCAAAATCATATTTTTGTAGAAATTAGAAGATAATATATTATTGAATACACATAGTGGCTATATTTAATGCTTAGTTGAACTGTCACTTATATACAAGGTATCTTACGAGTTACCTGACAAAACTTCTCAGGTGGTTTTCTCTTATCAAAATAATGAAAAAAGTTCATATAAAACATATGTCTGCAAAAATGTCACCCGATTTTCTGGGAAAGAACATAAATAAAGTGAAAATAATGATTTTGTGGTATAAAGATGGGTTTTAAATTTTCGGATTTTATGTAAAATGAACTTAAAAATGTAATAAAATATCTACCAGACCTGTAAGACCACCCATATATAAAATATCAGTAATGTGCAACATTCGGTTTTGAAAAACCTGCTTTTATTTTATTTGAAGTACATTAACTTCATGAAATAAGTAATAAACATGCAAACATGTTAACCAAAGGTTGAAGATAATTGAATTCTGAAGAGAATGATATAAAATAGGCCAGTAATAAACAAATACAATGATTTTTAGGGGTCGAAATTGTTTCAGAAACTGTCTGTTGACGTTAATTTAATGTATTTACAAATGATTGGTTTTGGTTTTACTCTAGTAAGAACTTTTATATCCAAATTAACAATTAAAATTTTTATAGATCACTAGCTGTTTCCCACGGCTTCGCATGCTTTTCGTAAGCTTTTCCCTGTGTAAGAGTACTTCTGGTTCAAGCGAATCATTATTTCCAACACCGATGTAAAGCTTGTTGCCACGATTAAGAAAATCTGTCGAAGTGTATATTTATAGCCATTCTACACGCTCATGTACTTCACTATAAAGTGGTCTAGCACTCAAGCTTTAAGTTCAACCAAAAATTCAGCCTTCAAATAGTTTTTGGCTTTTTAATATATGTAACTGTCTAGTGATTGCAGTTTAAAATGTGCAGGCGATTTAATAACTTTTATATTTTCACTGTCACCTGGTGGCTAGTTACATCAATGGGTATAGCATATAAACCTTTTCCGTGGAAAAATACATATACATACAAATTTTCATAATGATCGGTCAAATAGTTCACGATTCCATAAAGGACAAACACACAAACATTAATTTTTATATATATAGATAATATATAATTGTATCTGAGATTTCATGGTAGCAATCATTCATATAATCACAATTTTGCAAAGTGCGGATGATTTTTCATCTTTGGAGGTTAGGATTAGAAACTAAGTGGATCATTGATGTGGATGAGTTCAATGTAATTTGTACTAAATAAACTTGGAAATACTGGATTTCGATAAACAAACTCGTTAACTTGATGAACTTCCTATATCTTGTGCTTGCAGATGCCGCAGTCACGAAGAGAAGCTGTCTGTGTACTGCTGGACCTGTCGGTGCTGCATATGTCACCAGTGCGCTCTGTGGGGCGGTACCCACACCAACCACACGTTCAAGCCACTGGAGGAGGTGTACGAAACACACGCCTCCCAGATCAAAGATGAGGTGGCACAGTTGCGCCGCCGTCTCCTGGAACTCATCAGCCTTGTCCAGGAGGTGGTAGGTATCTCTTATCTGTTGCCGTTCAAACACCAATTGTGTACATTATTTGCCATTAAGAGATTGTTTTAAACCAGTTGTGTAACATTGATTATTTAACTAATGTATGACTTTGAGAAATAATAATTTAATTAACAGTTTTATGACTAACTAACTACCTAACTTTTGTGATGTGTCTAAAGAAGATAGTCTTGCCATCAAAAGACCTCATAAAATATAAAGTTTTAATATTGTTGAATGTCGTTGAATGTAATAATGATTCAATCATAATCATTTTAAGATCATCAATTTATTGATTTTATTTGTTTTAATGATGCCCATGACTATAATACTCTTAGTATATTATTATAACTTCTTCCAGGTTACAGAATACAATAGTTTGTCTTAAATTGTTAAGTATTTTAACAAACTACCACAAGAGTCCTGAAGCTTAAAACTTCAACCATAGGCAGCTAAATTGTCAAGGTGGCTTAAGTAAGGTGTTTTATTCACTTCAGGAATTTTTGACCAATAATATTAATCTTACTTAGGGCAGGTGGATGTGGGGCAGTTTTCACTTTCTGAGGATGGCTTTTCTTGTTTAGGCTGACCGGCACTGCCAATTTCTTGTTTTTTCATGTTTTGTATTAGCACTCCAATGTGCCTGGGTGATACAGGCCCTCAAGAAGTGAGGACTTTCCCTTAAACTTCAAATTATCAGTCATATTTAGACAAATTATTTTGTTATGTTTTTAATATTAACTTAATGTACTGTATGTATGCCTTGTGTAATGTAATGTACTCTACACATTTTACTTGTTGCTATTATTTATAGCGATGTAAAATTGACAAATCACACTAAGGAGATTCTGATTCTGAATCTGAGACAGGGTGATAAAGTTGGTAGAGCTCACAAGTTGTAGTTGCTTCGTTCTGACAACACTCGCTTGGTGTTGTGGCTAATATGTGATAGCTAGCTGTGTTGAACATGTTGAGATTGTTTAGAGCAGAGCTGCCCAACCTACGGCCCGTGGGCCGAATCCGGCCCGCGAGTCAGTTTTATGTGGCCCGCATTGTTGCCAAAACAACCAAATTTGTTTACAAGCATTTGAAATATTAAATAAATACAAATTTTGAGAACCAAGCAGTCCAGCCGATTTCACGTAGAACAACGAGCCGTATTCATTTGGTGGAGTATGAGTGTTGAAAGAAGTAAAGTAGTTGCAGACAGATTTCACTGACTTCGGTGGTGGCTGCCGGCTGGCGAATAGAGCGCGCGTAAAGCACGGCACAGCGCGCGGTGCGGTGCGGTGACGTAACCCCTACCCAACTCAGTTGTTTGGGGTTCCAAATCCCCTGGGATGTTGGCCCGCCTGGCCATAAAGGCTTTACAATGTGGCCCTTGGGTAAAAAAAGGTTGGGCACCCCTGGTTTAGAGTTTTCGAGTTATTGGGTTTGAAAATGACAACATTTAAATGGGAACAAAAGAGACTAGTTCAAATAACTTTTCACCTTCCAAAAAATAACCTGCAATTAAATGTATGTATGTATTAGAACTGTGATATTTCTTTATTATCTTTCTAAGTCAATTTAGAACCAAACAGACATGTAATAATTTTTACTACGTTTGGTAACTACTTTTTTGATTTGCACATAGTAAATATACATTTTTAGTGTTCTCGAGTTAATAAAAATAGAAATTTTTAGAAAATAATTTGACTATTTTTATTACTTTACAAAGTACAATATTCCCTAAAATAGTAATTATTTTGGCAAAAAGTGTTGAGTCTTTTATGTTAGACAATTTTAAAACTTCCTTCATATTTTTTTTCATATTTTGAAAACGCTGAAAAGTTTTCTACCATATTTAGCTGGTAACTAAACCTTATATGGTAACTATGTTTATTCGTCACATATTGTAAAACTTTGTAAAGAGTTTAGTTTTATAAAGAGTGGTGATAAAATGTATTACAGATGAGAATCTGTTGTAGTGCTTAGTTAGCTTGTAGGTAATAAAGATGAACCTCTTCATTGCTAGTTGTAAACCATTTACAACAATGAAATGTTCTGAAATTTTATCTCCTTTTTAAGACGTTAGTGGAGAACATAAGTGGTAGTACGAGGGGGTACCCAAAAGTAACCGGAATTGTACTGCTGGCAGCCGGCAGCGTGTAGTACACATTCCTGCCGCTAGGCGTGTGTCGCTCAACCCATTGCGAGCTCAGTGACCCCAGTTCCGTTGTCCTAGTGCATTCTGTTCGTTCGTAGTGACTGTTTTCACTAACCCTGTTTTGTTCTTGTTTCGTTTTTTGTCATGGCAAGTTTAAGTGAACAACGTGCAGCTGTGAAATTTTGTTTTTTACTTGGTAAAAATGCTGCAGAAACTATTTTAATGTTGAATACAGCTTACAAAGATGATGCTATGGGGAAAACTCATGCATGCCTACGAGTGGTTCACTCGATTTAAAAATGGCGACATGTCGATTGAAGACAAACCTTGTTCTGGACGTCCATCAACCTCTCGAACGGACGAAAATGTTGAGAAAATTCGTGAACTTGTGCTCACCGACCGTCGACAGACAATTGAGGAACTATCAGAGAGTAGTGGGTTAACTTGGAGCTCGGTTCAGCGAATTTTAACAGGAGATTTAGGACTGAAAAGGGTTGCTGCCAAATTTGTTCCTCGACTTCTGACTGACCATCAAAAGGCACATCGAGTTGAAACTTGCTGCCTTCTGAAAGAACATCTCGAAAATGATCCCGATTTTCTGGAAAAGGTAATTACTGGTGATGAGTCATGGTGCTATGGTTATGACCCAGAAACGAAGCAACAGTCAAGCCAATGGAAGTCGCCATCTTCACCTCGTCCAAAAAAATGTCGGCAAGTCAAATCAAACATCAAAACCATTTGCTTTTTTGATGCTAAAGGCATTGTTCATTCTGAGTTTGTTCCTCCAGGTCAGACTGTCAACCAAACATTTTATTTGGAGATTTTAAGAAGATTGCGCAACAGTGTTCGCCAGAAAAGACCCGATTTGTGGCAGACTGGAGACTGGTTCTTCCACCACGACAACGCACCGGCACACACAGCCATCTCAGTTAGGCAATTTTTAGCCAAAAACGGCATGGTTCCGCTGCCCCACCACGCACCTTACTCGCTCCTTGTGACTTTTTTTTATTTCCACACATGAAAAGAGGCTTGAAAGGTCAACGATTTGACAGCGTTGAAGAGAGGTTAAGAAAAAAACGAAGCTCGAGCTTGCAGCCATTTCTAAAGATGACTACAAAAAATGTTTTGATCAATGGAAATACCGTTGGGACAAGTGTATTAGTTGTAATGGAGATTATTTTGAAGGAGATAAGGTCGTATTGTAAAAAATTTGATAATATATAATTTTTATAAAATAATTCCGGTTTTTTTTGGGTACCCCCTCGTATATTGTAGGCTATTCTTATAGGACTTTGTTAATAGGCTCAGGGGCATAGAAGTATTAGGGTTTTTTAGTGCTAGCAAGAGATTATATTTTAGGAGCATAAATGATAAAAAAAGTGCAGGTGATCTACAACCACAATTTTACAGTATACAAAAATTGTCATTTTAAACCTGTAAGTATAACAAAGTGTATATATGTGTATGTTTTATAACACAAAGACACATTTAATATGAACTTAAATATTAATGTATAGCCTATATTGACAATTTACATTTTTACTTTACAGTGCATATAATCTGATTTACAATCAAATGTGAACTCAATTAAACTAGTTTTGTCCTTATTTACATGGTACATATGTATGTCCAATGCTTATGGCCATTAGTGTACTGTTTGTTTGGATGATTTTGGTGAAAGAGCAGTGTGATGTTTCTCGGACTCAGCACGTCACATGCTAGCCATGGAGCTGTATTTTTAATAGTATTTATAATTAGTAAAACAAGATGTTATTGTTGGGAAAATGAATTTTTGTATTTTATGTACAAGGGCCAACAGATAGTAAGCCATTTGTTCGAAAAGATTTATAAATAATAGATGGAGGCCCATTTTCACTTTTTTTGTTTGTTCTCTTGGGACAAGAGGCTTATAAATTGTACATAGTCCTATAAGGACCTTTGCGCTGCTTCCGGAGAGACAGGATATTCAGGATGGGTAAGGTTGGAGGTAGGGGCCGCGCCATTGAGATCCATGAGGAAGAATTTAGGGCACTAATTTCAAAGTCATGTCCCCTCGAAAGAAGGGGAGGCCACTTCTGAACCAGCCTCTTCAGTCAAAGCAGGCAGGGGGTGGCACACCCTTATGTTGAGGCTAGCAAGGACCTCTGACACTTAGGGAACGTACCCCACCAACTCCAACAGTCATCTCCCGCAGTAGACTAGACCTATCGAATTACCCTTGCACCTCAGAATCTTAGTTTGCGGTTAGTGATGTGCCACTCCTGGACGTCTATAAGGTTGCCCAGATTTAAGTGACACATCAGTTTTTGCTGTGCCCAGTGTTAGGTTCAACTGGAAGGTATAAACCAGCCAGAAGTGATCCCTGCTTGGTGCATTTTACCTTTAGATTACGCATGATGTATTACAATCAGATAAATTTTAGGATGGCGAATTAAAAGCTAAGATAAACAAATACATATCTTACCTAACATGATCTGCTCTCTTTCAAACTTTGTTGCATTTTTAGGCAATAAAAAATTTAATAAATATTTAACTTGCTGATGTTGAACTAAACATTTTTATAATTTTCTCCTCCCCAGGAACGAAATGTGGAGAGCGTGCGGTCAGCGAAGGATGAGCGAGTGCGTGAGATACGTAACGCGGTGGAGCTTATGATCGCTCGGCTCGATTCGCAGCTTAAGGCCAAGCTGTTGACACTGATGGCACAGAAGTCATCTCTGACACAGGAGACAGAGCAGCTGGAGGCCCTTCTGCAAGAGATTGAACGCCAACTGCACACACGTAAACGGAGTGAGTTCATATCGCACTCGGCAGAGCTCTCGCGGATGATACATCAAGTTCGTAAGAAACCGATGGCCAGCTTCGTTACAGCACCGGTACCTGCCGACTTTCAGAGGTAATATTAGTGGATTTGAATTTACCATTTGTTGATAATTTTAGTAATATGGGCTGTTCAAGTTTGTAATAATTCATTACCGTTTTGTATTTCACCTCTAAGCCAACAAAAAGAAAAAAATAAATATAGGGGGGAGTTCAGGATAAAAAGTCTGTTGGTGTTAGAATATTGTAAATTATTGTATGAAGTTGGTTCGTGTTTTATGTACATCAATCTAGTAAAATGTCCAGTGGTGTAACTAAGACTTGGTTTAGGGGGGGGGTATTTTCGCCATGCAGCAGTTTACCCGTTTCCAACACAAGGCCGACCCTGTCTACTCTCCTCCAGTCCGTATCAGTTTGTATTGTTGTTGTCAAATGTTGACCAACAATGTATCTATTATGTTACAGTGAGATAGTGCCAGGATATGACAGCAGTACCTTCGCCATGCAACAGTTTACTCAGCTGCAACACAAGGCCGACCCTGTCTACTCTCCTCCCCTCCACGTCAATGGGCTTTGTTGGCGGCTGAAGGTGTACCCTGATGGGAATGGAGTTGTGAGAGGCAACTATCTCTCTGTATTCTTGGAACTGACGGCCGGCCTGCCTGAAACTTCCAAGTAAGTCGCTGGAAATAATACAGTAAATGTAGTGAAGAAAATGGTGAGAGAAGAAATTATGGATGAGAATAAAAGTTTAAAAGGAACACATCTGATTGATAGGATCATAATTTGCTTCTTTGAAACCTTGGGCTTACTTAAATTCATATATTTATCTTACCAAGTAATATATGTGTGGAAGTTTGAATTACTGATTCTTTTTTTAGGCTTTGTAACTGAAAGTGATTGATTTTCCTTTCAAGTGCGGTCATTAATTCCCTCATCAGGTGAAGTGTTAATATAAAGATTTAGTTTTACGCATCCAAACGCGTATATTTATATTTTTATTGGTTATTCAGAAAACAATTTTATTGGTACCAGAAAATGTAGTATTCATACTTTATTGTACATCAGAATTTTAATGATAAAATAGTATAAACTTAACAAGAAAAACTAAAAAGCATTTGGATACGTAGTAATCTTCAAAATGAGACAACTTCCATAACAGTTTTACATTGATCGTCTGGAGATCGTACTAATGTTTAAATAAATATTTAATAATGTGTGTCGTCATCATGGTACTGTCTTGTGATCGGCGTTTTGGTACCGTGTCGGCCGTCCACACGTGATAAGTGGTTAATGGATTAAAAACTATTATAAAAAAATGAAATGTACACAAAAATTAGGAAGCAAAGTTTTATTGTTATTTTTATGGTTTTAATTATTCTAATTACTATCGTCTTCTTCTATTTAAAATAAGGAAAAAATAAAAATAAATAAAAGAAGTGAAATAGAGGTTAACAAACAATAATATAGTAAAAAGCAAGATAAACAAAGCTTATAACAACCAATGTGCGTATATGGCAAAAGTAGATGTGACATGCGAGCTACTGGCTGTGTCGACAGCTGTTTACAGTTGATTTTAGAGTATTTATTTAGCAACAAAAATCTGCTCAAATAGTTCTGTTAAAGATCGAGAGGTAGCAGCACATGTCAGGAACAAGACTGGTCGTTAAATTTGGATATAAATCAATTCAAATTTATTTGCAGTACATTATAACTGCACACCTAGGTCTGGCTCTGAGTTTGAGCAAGCACGAATTCTCCAATCCTCTTTTTAGCCTACCCATCCTCATGGGCCACTGGCCTGTGCGAAGATCTTATCAAACAGAATAAGGATGAGAGTCGATACAGTGTGAGCTCTACATACAGTAATTATAAAAAGTGCGGTTGTAGGCAGGATTTAATCCTGCATTATCTCTAGTTCAGTTCCAATCTCGATGCCTTAGATCACTGACTCTTATTATTGAAGTAAGGATTCTCTGCAATGTAACATTGAGATCAATGAAAAGTGAGACTGAAGTGTCAGTTTGTTCAATTCCAGGTACGAATACAGGGTGGAGATGATACACCAGGGCTCGCGAGATGCCAGTAAGAATATAGTTCGAGAGTTTGCATCCGACTTTGAGATTGGGGAGTGCTGGGGCTACAACCGCTTCTTCCGCCTGGACCTGCTGGCAAGTGAGGGATACCTCAACACTGAAATGGATACTCTTATCTTAAGGTAACCACAAACAATTCTTACAGTACATGAAGGAAACAGAATTTTTCCGGACATTTGCCATCGTTCAGTGAAACAAAAAATTAGTAACACTACACCTAACACATAATTACAAACTAGGCCAATTGCAATTATTGGCCTTTGGTCAGTTGTAGGTGGTTGATCGACGAATGCAGACATATTGTGACCTGTATTCTGTAGTTCAGTTTTAATAATTAGTGTTGTGTTTAGTTTTTTATTGAGTGCTTGTTTTAGAGTTAGTGAAGTTGACACACAACATGGTGGTTGTGATTCCTGACTTAGGCGTGTCACAACGCTCTGGTATGATTTGTTTATTTTAGCCTAGTTTGTAATTATGTGTTAGGTTAGTATTTACCTGACGAAGAGATCAGATTGCAGATCTCGAAACGTAGTGTTCCCATTTTTTTTTCACTAAACAATGGCAAATGAACAGAAAAATCCTGGTTTTTCACAATCCTTCCATTGTCAAAAATAAATTTCAAACAAAGAACATAAAACGTTGTAAGTAAAATCGTATATTATAGTTAAATGTATACTTATGATTGCTTTGAGTATTTAGTGGTATATATATATCTGATATCATATTTTGATGATGGTCAACTTATCGGAGTTTACTTAATAACCCACTGTTGGTCGCCATATGACGTAGGTTAGATGTGTCGAGTTAATTATTGTCTCACGTTGTTGATGCCATGTGTGGTAGCTCAAGTGAGGATGTGCCGAAAGTATGTCATCTTGCTCATTTAACCCTTTGAGTGCCAAGACCATATATTGAGTTATGGAACTTTTTGCAACATATGTTATATTCAGGGGTATGTCTAAAAATGCCAGACCCGGAAATCCCAGTTGTGTAGCAACCTTAGTAAAACATTTTTTTAAACAGGATTATTTCCATAGAAACTTATCATGCTGTAGATCAAAGTGCTTGGTTTTAATTGGGCTATACTTTTATTAGTAAATTTTCTTACAGTTTATTTCTTATATATATATATTTTTAAAACCACAAAACAAAAAAGTTTTCTTTTTTAACATTTTTTAAAGTTTTATTGCAGTTTTTACAAATAAAAAAAACATTTTTACTATGGAAAACACTTTCTTTTCTAAGGGAATTATTACTAATAAAAAATGTGCAAAATTTCATAGTGTTATGTTCAAAACCGGACAAAAAAAATTTTTTTTTTAGACCAAAAACAGTTTGGAAAAAAATACACACATAGCCTCATCATATACATTTGTGTGTGTGGTCTAAAAGAAAACTTATAAAATTTACTCACCACATACAGTATTTCTTATGCTCAAGAATGAAAGAATGAAATTTCAGTTCTCAAAAATCTTCACTAAATGTTTATATACAATTATTTATATACACTATTCACAACAGTTTGTCTTCACTTCACTTGCATTTTGTGCTTTGGGAAGCAGGTGCCATGACAGCCTTCCCCACAGTTTGTGCAAACTGTTCTAGACCTCTTCCTTCCTGTTTTGAAATCAGGCCCCCTCATTGTACATACAAAACAAGTCTTTTCTTTTTTTCCGGGCAATTTTTTCTAATCCAATTTTTCTTTTGTCACCCTCTACGTTTACAGTTTTTACCTTGCTGTGATACCCATTCATCAGAAATACTTTCAATGATTTGCACAGTATACTGGTATCTAGAAAGAGGTTTCCTGTTGTTTTGGACACAATTTTCCCTATATATAATGTAGGAATTTATTACCATTCTTGCAAAAAGATTAAAAAAACAACCTTTTTCCAATACTTAAACTGTTCGTCTTTCGTCAAGGTAGAGAATTAGAGCATCATGTCGAATGTGTCTATCCCACCCATGTGCTTATTGTAATCTAGTATGATGGATGGTTTGTTTTCAACTGTTACCCTGCCATGCCTCCTTTTGGTATGTACAATATCTTTTATCTCAGCTTTTGAGGACAGCAAAACAACTGGTTTTTTTTTTTGTGATGCTTGTTTGTCTATAGGCCAGTGTCACTATGTTTCCTTGATGGTAGTACTTCTTCTGGCCAACTTGAAACTTTTCTTTGATTCCATCAGGCAAAGCCTTTTTTATTCTTCCTTACTGTGCCAGTAAAAAAGGTTTTTTTCCTCATACAATTTTTTTGACCAGCGGAATACTAGAAAAAAAAATTGTCTGTAAAAACATGAAACCCTTTTCTGTAAATAATTACAAGCACGAAGAAGAGAAGTGACAACCGAATAGCCAAGACCATATTTTTTTACCTCATCAGATGGAGATGTGTTCTTCTTACCCTGATAGCAAAAATAAGCTCATGCAGTAATTAGATACAGAGTCACACAACACCCATAACTTTATTCCCCACCTATGGTGGTGCTTATTGGGGAGGTATTGTGTGATTCCGGTTTGACTTTTCGTCCCAATTAGAGATTCGTCGACTGGACAACTGTTCATGGGCTGTATAAAAGAAATTTAAATAGCCTATTACAGTGCTCAATTAAGGGTTTTGAACTTTTGAGTGGGGTCGTAACCTGGTTGGTTGGCTTTAGGTAGTTTTTCATTGTCAACAATGTGAAAGAAACTAAGCAAAATTTGAAATCTATTTCGTGTGAACATCTTACTAAACCATGGAGTTGCTTGTGAGTCACTAGTTGACCAATAAGATGGGGATAGTTGGTTTCCTAATCAGGCCCATATTTAAAACAGCAGCAATAAAAGCCTTCATTTCCAAAATGTTCACGGGGATCCAGCTGTGCCTACGACTACCAGGTGAGTCATTGTCTGCAAAAGATGAAATTGTCTGGTTAGCATACCTGTTGGTTTCAACCACAAACATAGTCAAAAGTGTTTTCTGTAAAAAAATAGTGTAAAAAATAGTCAATGGGCTTAGAGTCAACAGATGGGCAATGTCTAGGTCCTGGAGATTCAACATAAGAAAAATCAATGAGTGAAGTTACTGCGGCTCTCTCGTTTATACTAAGCCAAATATCATTGTCTGTAGGCCCGTCGGCATCATCACACCCGATTCAGAGGAACTGGATAACACACTCCTATCAATGATTCTAACTTACGTTTAGGTCTAGGCCTAACCTGTGTTCCTGACGTACTAGGCCTAGGTCTAGAAACATCAAAGTCACTCTCTGAGGATTGACCTCTATGTACATTTTTTTGTGGCTCATACAATGGATCAGCATCACTATCATCACTAAATAAAATCACTAAGATCGTCTTCTGAGGTTAGTAAATTACCATCAGATACATCACCATCAAGTTCTCTGTCCACCTCACTTGATCTAAGGTTCTCAGGATCCATTATTCAACCATTTGAAAACTACTTAAGTGTTTTACACACTAATAATAAACACTACACGCACAATTCAAACGATTGTAGCACAAAACGTAATAATTACGCTTATTAGAATTCAAGCAACAATGTTTCAAAAGAAACAAACACACTAGCACGCGGTTCTGCATTCGTCGTCTGCCACGCTAGTCAGCTGTCGGCAGCGCTGTGATGGCCATTGTTTTTTTTTTTTAGATTCTCTTCTGGATTGGATTTTTTTTTTCCAAACACCACAGACAATTAAAGGCATATTATTGGAAATACAATTTATTACGTAGAAACATAAAAATACCGAAAAATATAAACAAAGGATCTTAAAATAATTGGTGGCGAAGATTCGTCACCATGGCATTTCTCGCATATACAACTGGTGGCGAAAAGTCGGTCACCGTGGCATTTCTCGCATTTATCATTGGTGACGAAATTTCGTCACCGTGGCACTCAAAGGGTTAATACCCTGAAAATTGATCGTTATATATAGAAAGTCTGGATATGGGTAGAGACAGTAATATCCCACATGGTAATGTGAAGTAAGTTCAGATGTAGTTCTTTGTTTGAAGGTTATTTTTGACGATGGAAGGATTGTGAAGGAAACAGGATTTTTCCGGACATTTGCCATCGTTCAGTGAAACAAGAAAACATTATTTTAACCTAGTTTGTAATTATGTATTAGGTTAGTTCTTTACCTGAAGAAGAGATCAGATTGCAGATCTCGAAACGTAGTGTTACTGTTTTCTTGTTTCACTGAACGATGGCAAATGTCCGGAAAAATCCTGTTTCCTTCAGATGTATGTCGTGGACGTATTTGTTTGTTGATCCGGTTCCAGGAGAGGCCACCCACCTTCTTCCAGTGCTGCAGAGATCAACAATGGTATTAGCTGCTAACCCTTCAGAATCAGTATATGCAGCAGATTTACAAATGTGTGTTTGTTTGTTGATCAGGTTCCAGGTGAGGCCACCCACCTTCTTCCAGCGCTGCAGATATCAACTATGGTATTTAGCTGCTAACCCTTCAGAATCAGTATGTGCAGCAGATTTACAAACGTGTGTGTTTGTTTGTTGATCAGGTTCCAGGTGAGGCCACCCACCTTCTTTCAGCGCTGCAGAGATCAACAATGGTATATTGGCCAGCTGCTGACCCTTCAGAATCAGCATGTGCAGCAGATAAATGAGTTAAAGGAGGTACTGTTTATCTTTCAATGACACCCTTTTATGAATTTTAAAGTAATGAGAACATGTACTTTTTTCCTAGTTAAGAAAGGACAAAGTTTTTACTACTTGTTAAGAACTACTAAGTTATCAAGATTAATTTTTTGCAAGATAACGTAATGAAATGTATAACTGGAACGGTGCTAATGAGGGTTCTATTCTGCTAAGTTGAAATACGTCATTGAGTTTTCAGAGTTTCATTCACACAAACAGAAAATATTTGTATAGGAGTTTTAAAAACTTTGATTTTCTGTAGATTATTGTCGAGGAGAATAAGAAGTAAGAGGTGGAAAGACGGGGATATTTTAAAGATTTATCGTTGTCAAATAGTGGAGATAAAAAATGTGCACTTTCATCTATGTCTATTTTACACAATATAACATATTAAAACACACTACTATGTCTATTTGGACCAGAATGTTTCTAGTCCTTAAGTAAGCCTGCAAAGGGAGTAGGTGAGTTACTAAATAAATTGACTGATTGATAATGTTTTGCTTAGGAGGCTTTCCGGATTTGGTTATCCACTGGTAAACTAACTCCCATTCCCTCAGGTTTGATCTGTATGATTGGGAAGAACTTTTATAACTTTTGTTGACACTTCAAATTGAATCTATCTGTCTCTCTTTCTCTGTTGACAAATTACCCAGATGGTAATAAATCGCATTTGTACAAGTGTGTACGATTGCCGTGGTCATTAAACATTTTTGTCAACTTTCTAAAGGAAAAGTTATTTTATTTTGCACTGTAAATTGAAAATTAAGGAATTTTGGGTTTCCATTTTGATTGTTTTTTAAAGTTCAATATGATCAAATACCATTTTTATGTGCTACAATAACAGCAACACAATATGACACCTAAAGGAGAGAGTAGATTCCGTTTATTGAAACCTTTTTCTGTTTTGTAACACTTGATGATGACACATATCTATAATTCTGTGTTATTTTAATCTCCAAGATATATAAATATTATGGACTGTCAAATCACACAAAAAACTTCTCGTAAACAGATTTATTACATTTCCCCGCAAAATGTTGTGGATTAATTGTAGAATTATGATGGTGTAACGTATAAAACTGTTTTGTCAATAATAACTGATCAATGATTTTGTGTTGATAGCAACTGACGATCAACTTGTGCGGGAATGCGTTGAACGCTGCGATACGCGGGGTCAGCAACAATTCAAGTCTGCAACCAAGCAGTGTCAACCCAGTGGACTCTGTTAGACTGCTGAACACTTCTCCTTCCTCGCCCAGGTATTGTATCGTATGTGATGTGCTTGGGAAACAAGGATAAGCTATAAGTTACACTAGTGAACTAGAACTTGGGAACTCGAGAGTCATGAAACTGAGAAGTTCAGATGTCTGAATGATTAATGTTTTAACGCTAATGTCATAACAATTCAAATGCTTTCACTTTCAACTTCTATCAAAGCGTGTTATATTCAGTCAGTTTCTTATCACATTAGACAAGATACTTGCACAAATCCAGATGTACAGTGTTCGTGAACCAAAACTGGTTTATCTTAAATTACCATCTGAAATGGTAACATCGTAACATTGATACTTGTTGTGCCAGCAGGAGTGGCGGTGTCTGTCAGGAGACACAGTCAGGAAGTAAAGTACATCGCCGCCGCCTGAATGTAGTCGATCTGTCCAGCTCTGCGTCCACGCCAAACCTGCGCACCTGTGCACAAACGCTACCACTGCCTCACAATATTTCCAGTGCCAGCACTACAGACAGTGAGGTATGTTTGCTTCTGATTTGTCACATCATCATATTAGTATTTCATGCCTGTTTGGAAAAAATTATCGTTCATCTCTGTCCTATAAACTAACTGTCTATAAACTTGGAGAACTCAGCATGAAAGAAACAGTTTATAGATGACTGGATGTTGCAGGAGCTCAGTGATACGGAGGACTGTGAACACCAAAACAACGGAACTAGACAGACCGGTGGGGAGGTTAGCAATGACGAGAACGATGTGGATGACGAGACAATGTCAGGTAACACTACGTTTGTTGTGACGATTCAGCGAATTTCTTACATATTTACGAGAAACTGATGGATTTTTGTTCCAAGCTAACCAAAATTTGAATTACCTGATTGAGTTAATATACTTTTGAAACTTTTTACAAAATTAATTAAGTTATATTATTATCCTGAGTTTCAAATTATCCATACCCAATGTACAGATGATCCGCAACTAATATTTTCACTAGAAGTACATTTGTTATTAGTTCATATTTTTAGGAGAGAAAGTTAACACTTGACATATTAGGATAAAATCAATTGAACTAATGTACTGAAGTATTAAAATGAAAAGTATTAATGAATACAAAAAGAAATAAATGTCCCAAAGTACCATTCCATCCATAGTTGAACTTTGGTAGCTAAAACTTATTAAATTTTAAATCTTGGATGATTTTAATTTATTTTCTGATTTCGTATCGTTAGAATCATACATATAATGGAATCGTTTGGTTAATTTGAATTTTGTTTTGGGTAGTTCAAAACTAGTATGTCTTCTAAATTTTAGATTTATAGAAGAGGGACAACACAATTGTTATAGTTTTGAAAGTGCAATTTAGAAAGAGGAAAACTCATGGTGCAAAACATTGTACGGAATTGGAAATGTAACTCTATTATCTGTACCATTATTATCTGAATTATTATAAATTTAATGAATTCCTCCAAATTTTCCATCAAAATTATGACCAGAAAAACTGTTACCTCTATTTGAGGATGAAGGCCTGTTAGGTGGGAATAACATGTTCTACTTTTGTGGCAGCAATTTTGGTTTCTTGTTTTTTCTTAATTTTTCAGTTAAATATAAGGATAGAACTTCACTCTGATTCGGTTTTACACTTGATTTTATAAACAAACACAACACAAGCAGTAGGAATACGAAGTGCTTAACAGATGTAAACAATAAGAAGAGTTAAGTAAATGCAACTGTTGTCATCCCATTGGTGAGTGCTGTCAATAAATATTGTCAACAAGCTGTATTGACACTGCCACTTTACTGTTGGAAGGACAGAAAAAAGGTAAACAGAAAATTTGCCCCTTCTCAAATAATTGAATTCTCATAAAGTGTGTTAAGTAGACAATTTTGGCCATTATGAGAGTTACTGAGTGGAGGAACAGGATTAATTACTAAGTATTAAAGAATTTATCTTCTTCAGCATAGAGTAATATGGAAGGAGAGAAAGGTTCAGTGCAAGTGTTATGTAGATAGTGATTGCTCAGCAGGTCATAGATATAAAATAACAGTTTTGTGCGACATACATATAAGGAAGTAAAGGAAATCAGATACTAGGATTCCATAAATTTAAATTACTCTCGGACTCATGGGAGAACTTTGTAAAGGTTCTGTGAAAACTTTATTACGGACAGGCCTCAGTAAGAGATGGAGTACGATCAATAAAGCGAGCAGACATTGTTATAGAACTGGGCAGTCTCTGGGAGTCGTGGTCCAGCGGGAGTGGCAGCGGTGAGGAGAGTCCCCAACAGTCCATAGTTCTTGAGACGACGGATCAGTGCAGTCTGGTGATAATAGATCTGCCGACGAGAGAGGATGATTCCCCACAGCCGGGGCCCCGCGGGGAGTGACAAGTTTGAAAAGATTCCAATTTGAAAAGAATAAATGTCTTTCAAGTTTTTGTGCCTGTGTCAGTGTGTTTGTATTTTATGCAACAGCAAATTAAAAAAAGAAACAGTTCAAGACATCTTTCATACATTTTTGTATTGGAAAACAGAAGAAGAAATTGTGTATACAACATTTTTTCAATGATTGAAACTGGAATTTTATTTTCAAAAATATTAAACAGGATTTGTAGACAACAAATTCATTTGGGTATTAATTTATGAAATAACTTTATGTCAGATGCAAAAAAAGGCAAGATAAAATGAAAGTTGTCAGTCATCTCACTTCTTATTGACAGATCATTTACAAGTGTCATGAAAGAATTCAAAGGGGAGGCATCTACTTTGCAAATGTACAATTATGAGAAAATGAAATGTGAGATGGGCACTATATTGTAAATCTTATGTTATTTTATAAAAACACAACATTTGATGAACTACGTAGAAGCATGAAGAATAGTTAAGTATGTGCCAGTAATTTCCTTTATGAAAATAAAAGTACAAAGAAAACATCATTTTGTATCCACAGACACTTTAAAACAATTAAAAATAAAATTGCAATTCCAAATAAAACAATTATAATGGTACTGTCATACTTGCTGGCAACTAAATATATTATCCCAAGATAGCATGACAGATAAAAAGTTGAATTTCAATGGCTGACGATATTACGGGATGGACTCCAACAAAGATAAATGCGGTCAATATATACAGTAGCTCATATTCTGATGTTTCCATCGATTCTTCAATCATGTTGATAAGCGTTTTGGACTATACAAATACAAGAGCGATTAGATGTCTACTAGACGGATGCCATTGGTTTACAAAATGAGACGATTCCTCAGTTGGTAAATAACCGTTGATTACCAGTAAGAGGATTAACATTTTGTTTACCTGATGAATGCTGTGGACTACTGGAAGGTAAAGTCGATTTGTATGACTACCTCACCATTGTTAAAGCTGTGTGTGATCCGCTGCTGGACATCACATCAAATTTGATGGTCAAAGACAGTATCTAAAGTAAACCTCTTTTCATAAATATCAGGATGTGGGAGGAATGAAGAAGGAATGAAGGAATAAGAATTAGTCAAAGGTAACAGTTTTCCAGGATGAAATCTTTGCTGTTGTATCCTGCACCAATTTTGCACTGACTAGACGTTATCTAAGACTGACAGTCACATGTATTGTCTGCCACATATATCGTTACTAACCATGGCAATTTATTATTATTGAAGACTAGTCTCTATGAATTGTCTGACACACATATCGTTACTATCCACAGCAATCTGATAATATTGAAGACTATTCTCTATGTATTGTCTGACACACATATCGTTACTATCCACAGCAATCTGTTAATATTGAAAGCTAGTCTCTATTTATTGTCTGACACACATATCGTTACTATCCACAGCAATCTGTTACTATTGAAGACTAGTCTCTATGTATTGTCTGACACACATATCGTTACTATCCACAGCAATCTGTTAATATTGAAAGCTAGTCTCTATTTATTGTCTGACACACATATCGTTACTATCCACAGCAATCTGTTACTATTGAAGACTAGTCTCTATGTATTGTCTGACACACATATCGTTACTATCCACAGCAATCTGATAATATTGAAGACTATTCTCTATGTATTGTCTGACACACATATCGTTACTATCCACAGCAATCTCTTAATATTGAAAGCTAGTCTCTATTTATTGTCTGACACACATATCGTTACTATCCACAGCAATCTGTTACTATTGAAGACTAGTCTCTATGTATTGTCTGACACACATATCGTTACTATCCACAGCAATCTGTTAATATTGAAAGCTAGTCTCTATTTATTGTCTGACACACATATCGTTACTATCCACAGCAATCTGTTACTATTGAAGACTAGTCTCTATGTATTGTCTGACACACATATCGTTACTATCCACAGCAATCTGTTAATATTGAAAGCTAGTCTCTATTTATTGTCTGACACACATATCGTTACTATCCACAGCAATCTGTTACTATTGAAGACTAGTCTCTATGTATTGTCTGACACACATATCGTTACTATCCACAGCAATCTGATAATATTGAATACTATTCTCTATGTATTGTCTGACACACATATCGTTACTATCCACAGCAATCTGTTAATATTGAAAGCTAGTCTCTATTTATTGTCTGACACACATATTGTTACTATCCACAGCAATCTGTTACTATTGAAGACTAGTCTCTATGTATTGTCTGACACACATATCGTTACTATCCACAGCAATCTGTGTTAATATTGAAGACTAGTCTCTATGTATTGTCTGACACACATATCGTTACTATCCACAACAATCTGTGTTAATATTGAAGACTAGTCTCTATGTATTGTCTGACACACATATCGTTACTATCCACAGCAATCTGTTACTATTGAAGACTAGTCTCTATGTATTGTCTGACACACATATCGTTACTATCCACAGCAATCTGTTACTATTGAAGACTAGTCTCTATGTATTGTCTGACACACATATCGTTACTATCCACAGCAATCTGTGTTAATATTGAAGACTAGTCTCTATGTATTGTCTGACACACATATCGTTACTATCCACAGCAATCTGTTACTATTGAAGACTAGTCTCTATGTATTGTCTGACACACATATCGTTACTATCCACAGCAATCTGTTACTATTGAAGACTAGTCTCTATGTATTGTCTGACACACATATCGTTACTATCCACAGCAATCTGTTACTATTGAAGACTAGTCTCTATGTATTGTCTGACACACATATCGTTACTATCCACAGCAATCTGTTACTATTGAAGACTAGTCTCTATGTATTGTCTGACACACATATCGTTACTATCCACAGCAATCTGTTACTATTGAAGACTAGTCTCTATGTATTGTCTGACACACATATCGTTACTATCCACAGCAATCTGTTACTATTGAAGACTAGTCTCTATGTATTGTCTGACACACATATCGTTACTATCCACAGCAATCTGTTACTATTGAAGACTAGTCTCTATGTATTGTCTGACACACATATCGTTACTATCCACAGCAATCTGTTACTATTGAAGACTAGTCTCTATGTATTGTCTGACACACATATCGTTACTATCCACAGCAATCTGTGTTAATATTGAAGACTAGTCTCTATGTATTGTCTGACACACATATCGTTACTATCCACACCAATCTGTGTTAATATTGAAGACTAGTCTCTATGTATTGTCTGACACACATATCGTTACTATCCACAGCAATCTGTGTTAATATTGAAGACTAGTCTCTATGTATTGTCTGACACACATATCGTTACTATCCACAGCAATCTGTGTTAATATTGAAGACTAGTCTCTATGTATTGTCTGACACACATATCGTTACTATCCACAGCAATCTGTGTTAATATTGAAGACTAGTCTCTATGTATTGTCTGACACACATATCGTTACTATCCACAGCAATCTGTTACTATTGAAGACTAGTCTCTATGTATTGTCTGACACACATATCGTTACTATCCACAGCAATCTGTTACTATTGAAGACTAGTCTCTATGTATTGTCTGACACACATATCGTTACTATCCACAGCAATCTGTTACTATTGAAGACTAGTCTCTATGTATTGTCTGACACACATATCGTTACTATCCACAGCAATCTGTTACTATTGAAGACTAGTCTCTATGTATTGTCTGACACACATATCGTTACTATCCACAGCAATCTGTTACTATTGAAGACTAGTCTCTATGTATTGTCTGACACATATCGTTACTATCCACAGCAATCTGTTACTATTGAAGACTAGTCTCTATGTATTGTCTGACACATATATCGTTACTATCCACAGCAATCTGTTACTATTGAAGACTAGTCTCTATGTATTGTCTGACACACATATCGTTACTATCCACAGCAATCTGTTACTATTGAAGACTAGTCTCTATGTATTGTCTGACACACATATCGTTACTATCCACAGCAATCTGTTACTATTGAAGACTAGTCTCTATGTATTGTCTGACACATATCGTTACTATCCACAGCAATCTGTTACTATTGAAGACTAGTCTCTATGTATTGTCTGACACACATATCGTTACTATCCACAGCAATCTGTTACTATTGAAGACTAGTCTCTATGTATTGTCTGACACACATATCGTTACTATCCACAGCAATCTGTTACTATTGAAGAGTAGTCTCTATGTATTGTCTGACACACATATCGTTACTATCCACAGCAATCTGTTACTATTGAAGACTAGTCTCTATGTATTGTCTGACACACATATCGTTACTATCCACAGCAATCTGTTACTATTGAAGACTAGTCTCTATGTATTGTCTGACACACATATCGTTACTATCCACAGCAATCTGTTACTATTGAAGACTAGTCTCTATGTATTGTCTGACACACATATCGTTACTATCCACAGCAATCTGTTACTATTGAAGACTAGTCTCTATGTATTGTCTGACACACATATCGTTACTATCCACAGCAATCTGTTACTATTGAAGACTAGTCTCTATGTATTGTCTGACACACATATCGTTACTATCCACAGCAATCTGTTACTATTGAAGACTAGTCTCTATGTATTGTCTGACACACATATCGTTACTATCCACAGCAATCTGTTACTATTGAAGAGTAGTCTCTATGTATTGTCTGACACATATCGTTACTATCCACAGCAATCTGTTACTATTGAAGAGTAGTCTCTATGTATTGTCTGACACACATATCGTTACTATCCACAGCAATCTGTTACTATTGAAGACTAGTCTCTATGTATTGTCTGACACACATATCGTTACTATCCACAGCAATCTGTTACTATTGAAGACTAGTCTCTATGTATTGTCTGACACACATATCGTTACTATCCACAGCAATCTGTTACTATTGAAGACTAGTCTCTATGTATTGTCTGACACACATATCGTTACTATCCACAGCAATCTGTTACTATTGAAGACTAGTCTCTATGTATTGTCTGACACACATATCGTTACTATCCACAGCAATCTGTTACTATTGAAGAGTAGTCTCTATGTATTGTCTGACACACATATCGTTACTATCCACAGCAATCTGTTACTATTGAAGACTAGTCTCTATGTATTGTCTGACACACATATCGTTACTATCCACAGCAATCTGTTACTATTGAAGACTAGTCTCTATGTATTGTCTGACACACATATCGTTACTATCCACAGCAATCTGTTACTATTGAAGACTAGTCTCTATGTATTGTCTGACACACATATCGTTACTATCCACAGCAATCTGTTACTATTGAAGACTAGTCTCTATGTATTGTCTGACACACATATCGTTACTATCCACAGCAATCTGTTACTATTGAAGAGTAGTCTCTATGTATTGTCTGACACATATCGTTACTATCCACAGCAATCTGTTACTATTGAAGACTAGTCTCTATGTATTGTCTGACACACATATCGTTACTATCCACAGCAATCTGTTACTATTGAAGACTAGTCTCTATGTATTGTCTGACACACATATCGTTACTATCCACAGCAATCTGTTACTATTGAAGACTAGTCTCTATGTATTGTCTGACACACATATCGTTACTATCCACAGCAATCTGTTACTATTGAAGACTAGTCTCTATGTATTGTCTGACACACATATCGTTACTATCCACAGCAATCTGTTACTATTGAAGACTAGTCTCTATGTATTGTCTGACACACATATCGTTACTATCCACAGCAATCTGTTACTATTGAAGACTAGTCTCTATGTATTGTCTGACACACATATCGTTACTATCCACAGCAATCTGTTACTATTGAAGACTAGTCTCTATGTATTGTCTGACACACATATCGTTACTATCCACAGCAATCTGTTACTATTGAAGACTAGTCTCTATGTATTGTCTGACACACATATCGTTACTATCCACAGCAATCTGTTACTATTGAAGAGTAGTCTCTATGTATTGTCTGACACACATATCGTTACTATCCACAGCAATCTGTTACTATTGAAGACTAGTCTCTATATATTGTCTGACACATATCGTTACTATCCACAGCAATCTGTTACTATTGGAAGAGTAGTGTCTATGTATTGTCTGACACACATATCGTTACTATCCACAGCAATCTGTTACTATTGAAGACTAGTCTCTATGTATTGTCTGACACACATATCGTTACTATCCACAGCAATCTGTTACTATTGAAGACTAGTCTCTATGTATTGTCTGACACATATCGTTACTATCCACAGCAGTCTGTTATTATTGAAGACTAGTCTCTATGTATTGTCTGACACATATCGTTACTATCCACAGCAGTCTGTTATTATTGAAGACTAGTCTCTATGTATTGTCTGACACATATCGTTACTATCCACAGCAGTCTGTTATTATTGAAGACTAGTCTCTATGTATTGTCTGACACATATCGTTACTATCCACAGCAGTCTGTTATTATTGAAGACTAGTCTCTATGTATTGTCTGACACATATCGTTACTATCCACAGCAATCTGTTACTATTGAAGAGTAGTCTCTATGTATTGTCTGACACATATCGTTACTAAGGATAAAGTTTAAATCTGTATTATAGATAGGTACTCGTCTGAAATCCATAAAGGCTTCACCTCATGAGTTTTACGATTGCTGTGTTGTACTTTGAGATAATGTATAAAACATTGTAGTGCGCTCAATTGTGCACCCGACAAGTGTGAGGACACCTCTCCATCTGTATTACTCTGGACGATTGACGCTGGGCAAACCAGGCAGAGCTCTTTTGTAGTTTAGGTGTTTGTGACTTTTTTACATCTTTTTAGACAGACGTGGACTCCAGATTCCAGGAATGAAGGCTGTGATGTCACATTTCAGATGCTCACTAAGCGGAAGGTGAAATGGAGCTAACTCAACATTCACATTGAATCACCTCTTCCCAGCATAGCTACATCACATACAGCTGTATTGTTGAGGGAATAGGTTTTTTGAGCCTCAACTTCCGTGTGATTTCAATTATTCTCCTGGTGTAATCGTACACTGTCACTTCTGTTTAGGAGAGAATGATGTGGACTTGACTATGGCCCAGCAGTTGTTGTACAGAGACAACCCAAGGCCAGGCATTGAGTGAGTATTGATTTAGTTGTGTTCAATGCTGTTACACTGTAAGGTCACCTTTGAAAATTCTCACTTAATTTGTACCGGTTATTTATGAAGTCCTGTATTATTTGTATAGATGACATGTGATATGTGTATGGATCTTGGGTTATAGTTGGAAAGAAATTTGTCTGCAGTTAACTTTGTATACTTTGTTACCTTTAAATGCCTTCTGAGCAAGACTTAATTTATATTTGTTTCATGCTGTGCATTTACTAAATTACACTGCACATTTTCAGTCAACATGTCAGGTAGCAGGAGTGTAAATTAACACTAAGATAGTAGTATTAGTTATATAGTAGTAATATGTATGTGACCAGTATCAAAAAGGCTAACTTCATGTATGTATTGATCATATTCATTTAACTCATAACAGTTTTAACTAAAAAAACATTCTTAACATTCTATAGTCATGAAAAATGTTACGTATAACGGTAATATACGTTAAAACAAATCTGAATTGAAATGTTTGGAACGTAGCAATCTCCCAATATAAATGTAAAACATATATTGTAACATGAGTCATCATAAAGCTATCACGGTTGCTATAGAAAGGGGTAAATATCTTATTTGATTTATAGCTGTAACATATCATATACCCCTCATCCCAAGTTAGTGTGTATTATTCCTTCAATTTTGACGTAGTTTGTAAGACACAGCTATTGCCTGTAATACTCAATAGACAACAGGCAATACTTCCATGCTTGATTGCGTGGTTGTACTTGCCTTGGACCACTGTGCATAGAAGCACCTACAAACTCTAAAGTGAAAAGGATTAATTGAGAAACAACAAGTTAAATATAATCAAATTCACAGTTTTTATGCAATATTATGCATAAAAACTGCAAAATAAAACAATATACAGAAAAACACACAGTAGTACCTGTTTGTAGTTTGTGTTTTCTGATTTTTGGTTTTCTGTTTTGTCATAGCGATTGCGTAAAAGTGTGCTACTGACGTAATATTACACATTTGCTGTTTTATTCTGTTCTCATATTGCGCAAGAAACATTTCTAAGACAGTTGCACATGTAGTTGTGGCGTTTTCTCCTAGATTTCAGCACCTTCTTGGTCCTGTGTCATGAGTTTTTGTACCCTGGTGAGTTCGCTATAGTTGTACAGTGCAGAGAGTTGTGCATGTCATCCGTCTTGGAGTATTCTATGATTTTATTTCTAGTGTTTATTGTACCATGGAAATATCGTATGCATAAATAGACAATTGGCTTTGTTTGCATGATGAACATGAACATGGAGAGTGAAAATGATTTTGTGGACCATTTATAAAAAAATAACAAACATTTAAAAAATTACACTAAAAATAACTTTTTTCATAAAAAAGTATATATCTAAAATCTACAACCTATCTCTCTGAAAAAGCGAAAACCAAAATTCAGAAAAAAACATGATTTTAGATACAAAAGCAAAACTGTTAAGGGGGTTTAAAAAAAGCAATATTTTAAGAAGGTTAGGTAATCTATCAATTTAATAGAATTCCATATATTAAGTAGTAATTTATAGGTAACTAACTTAAGTGACTTGAGAGATGTGATAAAATGTTGAATTATGTAATGTTAATTGTTTCTTTTGTTTTTAAGGATGATTCCTATTGACTGCTTGGAAGATGATTTAATGCTGGATCTTTTTGGACTTCATATATTTCAAGGTATTCTTCTTTGTAGATGTTATATAGTATTTGGATACACCAGTCATCTTGTGACTTGACACCAGTAAGACAATGCATAAGCATCTTGTAAGCCTTGTTTTTCTCTTCAATTAGGACATTTGAAAGTTCAAGTTCTGTATATAACTTATGAAAAGGTCATTAAACCAAAATGATGTCTGGTAGGTAAGTTTTGCAAAAGACAAAAAGAGCGTTTGATAGATTCTTACCATTGGAAGGTCAAAATCATCTCTCCCTTACTAGAAGAACGCTGTGATTGATATGTATCTATCATGTAATAAATGGCTTTTAAATGAGCTAAAACATTTTTCTGAATAACTCTTGACTCTCTAATAGTGACTGGTCTCAATCTAGGTGACTGTTGGATAAATAGGTGAAATTCAGACAGGCATGTAGAATTAATTTATTGGTGCTGTTCATCACATCAGATGACTTTTGAGAAAGGATTTTTTTGTAGTAGTGATCATGGTGATTTTATAACATTTATGGGAAATTACGTGATTTATGAGAACAATTCATGTTTATGATTTCTTATTTAATTCCTATTGATCCAGTTGAAATATTATAATTTTGTCCATACTATCATTGGTATCAGTAACTTTTTTGTGATTATTCTGTTACGAATATTGCAATCATAATTCTGATCGATAAAAAAAAATTTCTGCTATTCCAAGTATTGTTTGAGCTGTAATGTTTATTGTTTGTTAAGTTATAAAAATATATTATATGTATTGTTAAATTACTTTTTATTTAGTAGTGATATACTATTTCCTTGTTGGTGAATAATGTTGACCATTTAATACATTCTACGATATTTTTCACAGGGGAGTTACAGTCCACACCGAGAGCCAGTACAGACAGCTTGTTGGAGGCTTGCTTCGGCGTGGACTCAAGTGGTCGGAGCAGGTGAAAAAATGTCTTTATATGTGGATTGCTTATAGAATTCTCAATTAATATAAGATGTTCAAAAAGTAACAGAAATTTTAATTTTTTTTTATAGAAATATTTATTTATTTGTTTACATTAATGTTGTCATCTTCAAAGTAGTCCCTATTAAATATTATGCAGTTATGCCAGTGCTTCTTCCAACCTTCAAAACACTTCTCAAACTTGATATTTGGGATAGTCTTTAGCTCTTTCAACAATGCCCTTTCAATGTCATCTATGTTTGTAAAATGACGGCCCTTTAACATTCTCTTTATTTTTGGAAATAAAAAAAGCAACACAGAGTCATGTCCGGAGAATATGGATGCTTGGGCGTCATTGCAGTACTGTATTTAACAAAAAATTCATGAATAAGGAATGAAGTGTGAGCAGGTGCGTTGTCATGGTGCAAAAGCGATGAATTGTTTTGCCACAAATTCGGGTGTTTTTACGCAATGCTTCACGCAAACGGCATTGAATTTGCAGGTATTCCTTATTGACTGTTTGACCTTGTGGCAAGAATTCATGATGCACTGTCATTAAAATCAAAGACCAGGAAAAATATTACACAGTGAGTATAACCTTAATGTTCGATTGCACTTGTCGAGCCTTTTTCGATCTTGGTTATCCAAAATGCCTCCACTGTGATAATTCAGCTTTGTTTCAACTTCATATCCGTAAACCCATGTTTTGACACTTGTTATAACACATTTAAGTAATTCTGCATCGTTGCTGACTTTATTTAAGACTCCTGACCAACTTCCATTCACTGCTGTTTTTGGGTAAAATTTAATAATTTTTAACAAATTTTGCTGCCATATGTTTCATACCTG
The DNA here is from genome assembly GCF_021130785.1 of Homalodisca vitripennis. Classification (NCBI taxonomy): domain Eukaryota; kingdom Metazoa; phylum Arthropoda; class Insecta; order Hemiptera; family Cicadellidae; genus Homalodisca; species Homalodisca vitripennis. The sequence continues at coordinate 108,995,830 of NC_060214.1, forward strand.
ATTTCATACCTAAAATATTAGAAAAAATGTCATGGCATGAGCCAATTGATATGCCAACATCATCTGCAAATTCTCTGATCTTAATATGGTTTTTGTTCTTTTTTCACAAAATCATCAGTTTTTGGATATGCTGGTGTGTCTGGAGCGTTTTTCATCTTCAGTGTCTTCATGGCCATCTTTGAAACGTTTATACCACTCGCAAACCCTTGTTTTACTCATTGCAGACTCACTGTAAGCCTTTGTTAACATTTCCTGCACTTTACACTTTATTTTATACAAATTCTTAGATCTATTTTTTTAACTAATGAAAATCGCTGAGTTCATAAAACATGTCTAACCTTAGCAGCTGCCATTTAAAAAGTAAACAATGAATACAACTGAAAATTATATTATACTTCAGGAACATGAATACCAACATAATAAAACATCTTGACAATCGGATTCTCCAAACCTCCGAAACTTAAAATTCCCGTAACTTTTTGCATATACCTTGTACAACTGCTTAATGTCATAAATTACATTTGATAATATGTACAAAAAAATTGGTAGTAAAATTGAAGCTAAAATTTATAAACAAAATGGCAGTGATCTAGATTTTCTTGAACTGTATAGTCAAGGAGAAAAAGTCAAACCTTTTGTGTAATATAGTAATGAGTAATTAATAAATAATCCAGTTGTGACTGTAACACATTGAATGTTAATATTTGAAGCAAGCTGAATGTGTGACACCGTTGCGTTTGTGTGTTGCAGAGAATTGTTGCAAGGAGACTCGAGTGTCGAGAGATCCACAGCTGGTAACAACGAACCTCTCACGCCACCCAAAGGTGAGAAGTTATCTCTTGTATTTTATCAGTAAATTTCTGGGGTGAGATTGGCTTCAGTGTCTGTTAAGAAAATTGCTGAACTCCTCCCTTTGTTTTTTTGCTTATCTGTGCTGCCTCATCCTCTCATAGATCCTTATTACTGATAACCCTAGGAATTGGTAACGTAGATTTTTTATACCAATCACTGGTATTGGGACAGGGTTCAACAAGTCCAATGTTGTGTTTTATACTTGTCTGCATTTAAACACAAATTTTACCATTGGTGGTTAACATCTCCATTTTATTCAATTGAGGAATTTCTTACTACAAATCATTTATGTTTCTAATTTGTTGTGGGTTTTTGTATGTAATTGTATTTGTATAATTTTATATATTGATTGTTAAATTTTATATACTGATAGTTAAATTATATATATATATAATATATTGATTGTTAAATTTGATATATTAAATGTTAAATTGTATATATTGATTGTTAAGTTTTATATTTGTTGTTGAATTTTATATTTACTGTAGAATTTTATACCTATTAATGATTTTTGTATTTCGTGGGGACTTTTGTAAAATTGTATACTTTTTGTTACAACCTTGTTGCTTTTTACAATTGTTAATGCCGTGTTCTGACTAGTCTTAATGCAGCCTACTTAAAAAAAGTACTAGAAAAACTGTCTTAAACCACTAAGCTTATATAATGTTGCTGTACATGCTACTGTTGGACCTCTGTATGATTTTTATTTTATTTAGTTTGTAGAATATAAATTGTTACGTGTGCTTTTGACTTGGCCGTCTGGCGGCAAATAGACATTGTCAATACTTGTAGAAGTCTTATGGCAATAAACATGATTTGATTTGCAATCATAGTTTGCTCAGAGGTTTCCGTAGAGGATTCAAGACTCTTATTCCTTTTCAGATAAAGAACTTTGGTTCAACCGTACTAACTGTATCAACCATGGCCTGGCAGTGAATAGAGGAACCACGATGAACAGCAGGTCTTCAGGAGGAATATTTCATTAATTTTGATATTGAATGCATAAAAATTAATTTTTTGCAACTTCTGTGGTCTTTTTTCGTAAAATATACAAAAAGTTTAGAGTAAAAATATTTACATAAAAAGATTATGAAAAGATATTACATGATGCTCTGTAATTTTTGTGACCGTTGACTGGATATTTGAACAGGTTGATTTTATTGTAGCATTTGAACTATTTTACAGTTGGTTTGGCATGGGCCCTTCGCAACATCTGTCCAACCTCGCCCAGTCTGCCTCCGTTACCCCAACTGCCGCCCAACCCTTTTAACTCACCTCAAAGACACGTAAGAGTTCTTACATAAGTACTTTTATTCTTTCACTTGCAAATGAATCAATCATACATGAAGCGAAACATTTGTCTAAAACTCTGTTAAAGGCAGAACATAAAAGACAATTAGATAGGTTTTGTAAAAATAAAACACTATAAATAAAACTACACAATTGTTACAGTAAAGTAGAAATTATTAAAAGAAATGTTTGTAGTCAACACAGATGTTTTGTATATGAAATAATTGCGTAATATCTTCAAATAAGAGCTTTTGTTTAAGGATAATGTAAAATTTTCATTCCAGTAGGCCTACTAATTAACTTGTTATGTTGCAGCGGCTATGGAGTCTGTTAGAACAATATTCGTCACAAGACCTACCTCGGCTGACACGACCAAAGTGAGTGATTTTGTTTGTTTTAGATGTTTCAGAAAGATATATTTAATATTTTTAGGTCTTCTTTTGTTTGGTTGGAGTTGCAAATTGTTTAAATTTTTTTTATATTAATTTATTATTTGAGGTACAAGTTAATCAGTTATAAACAGGTCTACTATTTAAGTGAAACACAAGAAGGCAAGGAAGACATTGTGGAGTAAATTATGTTGTTGCGTCTAAATTTGTGTTGAGCTCCCAAGAAAATTTGATTATTCTCAGTAATTTTCTATATAATATTAATGAGATTAAACTTAAATCTTATTTTTGTTGTATAGGTATATATGTTGTATCCAAATCATCAATTGTATCAATTGGATGTGTGTATACCAGGGATTTTAGGTGTCCCCAAAGATAAAATTCAATTGGATTCAAGTCTGGTGACCTTGGTGGTCAAGCTACTGGTCCACTACGACCAATCCACGTATTTACAAAGTTGGCTGTTCAAAAATGCACGTACATTAACGTTCAGATGCACGTGTTATATTTGTGTATGAAAAACCATAAATAGATATCTAAAGAAACTAATTATTATAGTCTTGTGAATAGTATTGAACTTGAAGTCCGTAGTTTCTATGTTCCATGTTCACCTATTAATTTGCAGGAACACTGGAACAGTGACCCGACCCTCGCCACTGGAGGGAGTGGAACACGGGGAGAGGCCACCCTCCCCCTACCAGGCACCACCTCCCTACAATCCCTTGTGGGCTACCCGCACCTTTGGCCCTTTTGAGCAAGGTTTGTTTCTTCTCTTAAGAGCCGGCTGTACTGCTGGCCGTCATGTTTTCAACCCTTTTAAACAGTATTAAACCTCAAGACGTTTTACACCCTAATTTTTGTATCGTAGCATTTTGAGATGATGTTTTATTTTTTAAATATTTTTGTAGTCTTGTATTTTTTAAAATTTTTGTTGGGTTTTTTAATGTTAAAGTTTTTTGCACTCATCATACGAATATTAAAAAAATTATAAACTTTATTCTTGAAAGGATAACATAAAATCGGAAATTTGCCATTGTTATAGGTTATAAAAGGTATAACACACCATTTCAAGGATTGGAATCTTATTCTCTTTGTCAGGTGTGAGAGGTATTAGTACATGCAAAAATAAAGAACAAAAAGAAGTAAAGAAGGGAAAGAAAAGGGTTTAAACATACCCAAAAGCAGCTCCTGGACTCCAAGCAGCTTTTGGGTATGTCTGAACCCTTTACTTTTCCTTCTTTATTTCTTTCTGTTCTTTATTTTTTGATGTATTAATACCTCCCCCACCTGACGAAGAGGATAGATTCCAATCCTCGAAACGTTGTGTTATACCTTTTATAACCTACAAAGAAGGCAAATAAATGTCCAATATCCTGTTATCCTTTCAAATCTTCCATCGTCAATAACAAACTTTAACAAAAAGAACTTTATTCTTGTTGGACTATAATCAAGATGGCCACCACTACAACTGATTCTCAAGTATATTGTTTTGTTAAGTTATCTTGTGTCTAAAGTGTCTTGTGAACAAAAGTAAGACATTGTTTTATTAGAGTAATCACTGTTTTAATGAATTGGGCTATTTACATAATTGTATGCTAGTCCATGACGTTGCTTACAAAGAAAACAACAGTATACATATTATTTAAAAATGTGTTTCTTCTAAAATTTCGGGTTCACGCTTAGTCAACAAAATTGTTAACACGGATAATCTTGAAGCATTTAGGTTTCATTGTGGAGTGCAATTTTCAGCAGTGGCGTAACTAAGGAGGAAGATCAGGGGGATAGAACCTCCCCCAAGAGCTCAAATAAATTAAATAATACTTGTTTAACAGCAATCAAACTTGTTTGAAATACAGCAGTTAAATGTTTTACTTTGAATTAGGCCTGTCTAATGTACTCAAATTTAGATTCATTCCATATTCTGGAGTGATGTGCTCCTCTATCACATTCATTCCCCAAAAACTAAATCGTAGTTACGTCACTGATTTGCTGTCAACAAAAAATTGAGCTAAAACTGAATAAAATCAGTTTGTGTGTAAACTCGTAAGATTTACTAATGGATTACACGAAAAATCTTGACAGATCTATAAAGTGAACCGTGTCCTCTGGTTATAGATCCAGAGTATTTGGTCTGTAACCACACCAAACAGCTAAGGTTCATTTAATATGTAATTTAAATAAATGGATTTATTGTTAGTTATAAATGGATATATGTTAGTTTAATTTTTTATGAGGTGGTAGAAGTGGTAGAGAGGACTTTATAGTCCTAACTTCGCATCTAATAAAGACATTTTTCATTTCAAATTGTCGCCTGGCACTTAGAATATTATAAAACTATTCATACAGTTTTGTCTGTTATAACCCTTTTTGTTGTCATTCAATATTGTGTATTCGAGTTCCATAGATAAATGTTGTGCATTTCTGTTATTTTTAACTATCTTACTACATTATCTTAATTTATATTTTATTAAAGTAGCATTAGGTAAGGCTGTATTTAATTTTTTTTATAGTGAGGCCCATTGGATCACCTCGTGACAGGCCAGAGAAAGATGAACATTCCTATCCCCGGAAAGAAGAGAAGTAAGTTTGCAATTTTGTAATATGCCAACTTATTGTAATATATTTATAGCTAGATTAGATAACTACTAAAGTAGCTATAAATATTATATAATAATAATATAATAGTATAATGAAAAGTCAACTAAAACCCTTTAAAAAATGTTTTTATTGCCATACATGTGTTTCGGTATTTTAACCATCATCAGTATACATTAACTTCTAAATAAATAACTAAACAATTGAGTATAAACATGTGGACCATTTAAACATATGTTAAATTTATACAACACAATTGTAATTTTGATTAGTAATCTGTATTTAATATTTTAATTTTTTCAAAAATTGGGTTTGTCTTATTTTTCAGATTACTATTTAAAATGTTATGAGGATCTTTATTATGTTTAAATGGTCCACATGTGTATATTTAGTTGTTTATTATGTATTTAGAGGTTAATGTACACTGATGATGGTTGGATACCGAAACATGTGTGGCAATAAAAACATTTTTTAAATGGTTTTAGTTGACTTTTCTTTATACTAGTATAAAGATAACCCTATAATGTGGAGTTAATAACATAATAATCATTATGTAATAATAATTATTGTATAATAATACTATAACAATAATATATAATAGTTGTTATATAATAATAGTATTATAATAATTTAATAATTATTATATAATAGTATTATATTATAATATTATTAGCAGTATCACAATGTTATAGTAATTGGAATTTCTTGTAGTTATACTATAAAAATCTGTAATAAAAAATTGCAAATATCTATAGTTAATAGTATTTTTAAATGCTCAAAATAATCTAATCATGTTTAATTTCTTGGATCTGTGTTTGGATTCATTCGAACTGCAGTATTAAGAAAAGCGTTGTTCTGTTTACAGCTTGCCAGACGAGCGGAGATCTACTTCTCCTTGAATATCACATCTCCGGTTGTAAACATTCAAACTGCAGTATTAAGAAAAGCGTTGTTCTGTTTACAGCTTGCCAGACGAGCGGAGATCTACTTCTCCTTGAATATCACATCTCCGGTTGTAAACATTCAAACTGCAGTATTAAGAAAAGCGTTGTTCTGTTTACAGCTTGCCAGACGAGCGGAGATCTACTTCTCCTTGAATATCACATCTCCGGTTGTAAACATTCAAACTGCAGTATTAAGAAAAGCGTTGTTCTGTTTACAGCTTGCCAGACGAGCGGAGATCTACTTCTCCTTGAATATCACATCTCCGGTTGTAAACATTCAAACTGCAGTATTAAGAAAAGTGTTGTTCTGTTTACAGCTTGCCAGACGAGCGGAGATCTACTTCTCCTTGAATATCACATCTCCGGTTGTAAACATTCAAACTGCAGTATTAAGAAAAGCGTTGTTCTGTTTACAGCTTGCCAGACGAGCGGAGATCTACTTCTCCTTGAATATCACATCTCCGGTTGTAAACATTCAAACTGCAGTATTAAGAAAAGCGTTGTTCTGTTTACAGCTTGCCAGACGAGCGGAGATCTACTTCTCCTTGAATATCACATCTCCGGTTGTAAACATTCAAACTGCAGTATTAAGAAAAGCGTTGTTCTGTTTACAGCTTGCCAGACGAGCGGAGATCTACTTCTCCTTGAATATCACATCTCCGGTTGTAAACATTCAAACTGCAGTATTAAGAAAAGCGTTGTTCTGTTTACAGCTTGCCAGACGAGCGGAGATCTACTTCTCCTTGAATATCCTGTCTCCGGTTGTAAACATTCAAACTGCAGTATTAAGAAAAGCGTTGTTCTGTTTACAGCTTGCCAGACGAGCGGAGATCTACTTCTCCTTGAATATCACATCTCCGGTTGTAAACATTCAAACTGCAGTATTAAGAAAAGCGTTGTTCTGTTTACAGCTTGCCAGACGAGCGGAGATCTACTTCTCCTTGAATATCACATCTCCGGTTGTAAACATTCAAACTGCAGTATTAAGAAAAGCGTTGTTCTGTTTACAGCTTGCCAGACGAGCGGAGATCTACTTCTCCTTGAATATCACATCTCCGGTTGTAAACATTCAAACTGCAGTATTAAGAAAAGCGTTGTTCTGTTTACAGCTTGCCAGACGAGCGGAGATCTACTTCTCCTTGAATATCACATCTCCGGTTGTAAACATTCAAACTGCAGTATTAAGAAAAGTGTTGTTCTGTTTACAGCTTGCCAGACGAGCGGAGATCTACTTCTCCTTGAATATCACATCTCCGGTTGTAAACATTCAAACTGCAGTATTAAGAAAAGCGTTGTTCTGTTTACAGCTTGCCAGACGAGCGGAGATCTACTTCTCCTTGAATATCACATCTCCGGTTGTAAACATTCAAACTGCAGTATTAAGAAAAGCGTTGTTCTGTTTACAGCTTGCCAGACGAGCGGAGATCTACTTCTCCTTGAATATCCTGTCTCCGGTTGTAAACATTCAAACTGCAGTATTAAGAAAAGCGTTGTTCTGTTTACAGCTTGCCAGACGAGCGGAGATCTACTTCTCCTTGAATATCCTGTCTCCGGTTGTAAACATTCAAACTGCAGTATTAAGAAAAGCGTTGTTCTGTTTACAGCTTGCCAGACGAGCGGAGATCTACTTCTCCTTGAATATCCTGTCTCCGGTTGTAAACATTCAAACTGCAGTATTAAGAAAAGCGTTGTTCTGTTTACAGCTTGCCAGACGAGCGGAGATCTACTTCTCCTTGAATATCCTGTCTCCGGTTGTAAACATTCAAACTGCAGTATTAAGAAAAGCGTTGTTCTGTTTACAGCTTGCCAGACGAGCGGAGATCTACTTCTCCTTGAATATCACATCTCCGGTTGTAAACATTCAAACTGCAGTATTAAGAAAAGCGTTGTTCTGTTTACAGCTTGCCAGACGAGCGGAGATCTACTTCTCCTTGAATATCACATCTCCGGTTGTAAACATTCAAACTGCAGTATTAAGAAAAGCGTTGTTCTGTTTACAGCTTGCCAGACGAGCGGAGATCTACTTCTCCTTGAATATCACATCTCCGGTTGTAAACATTCAAACTGCAGTATTAAGAAAAGCGTTGTTCTGTTTACAGCTTGCCAGACGAGCGGAGATCTACTTCTCCTTGAATATCACATCTCCGGTTGTAAACATTCAAACTGCAGTATTAAGAAAAGCGTTGTTCTGTTTACAGCTTGCCAGACGAGCGGAGATCTACTTCTCCTTGAATATCACATCTCCGGTTGTAAACATTCAAACTGCAGTATTAAGAAAAGCGTTGTTCTGTTTACAGCTTGCCAGACGAGCGGAGATCTACTTCTCCTTGAATATCACATCTCCGGTTGTAAACATTCAAACTGCAGTATTAAGAAAAGCGTTGTTCTGTTTACAGCTTGCCAGACGAGCGGAGATCTACTTCTCCTTGAATATCACATCTCCGGTTGTAAACATTCAAACTGCAGTATTAAGAAAAGCGTTGTTCTGTTTACAGCTTGCCAGACGAGCGGAGATCTACTTCTCCTTGAATATCACATCTCCGGTTGTAAACATTCAAACTGCAGTATTAAGAAAAGTATTGTTCTGTTTACAGCTTGCCAGACGAGCGGAGATCTACTTCTCCTTGAATATCACATCTCCGGTTGTAAACATTCAAACTGCAGTATTAAGAAAAGCGTTGTTCTGTTTACAGCTTGCCAGACGAGCGGAGATCTACTTCTCCTTGAATATCACATCTCCAGTTGTAAACATTCAAACTGCAGTATTAAGAAAAGCGTTGTTCTGTTTACAGCTTGCCAGACGAGCGGAGATCTACTTCTCCTTGAATATCACATCTCCAGTTGTAAACATTCAAACTGCAGTATTAAGAAAAGCGTTGTTCTGTTTACAGCTTGCCAGACGAGCGGAGATCTACTTCTCCTTGTCCTACTCTCAGCAATCCTTGAATATCACATCTCCGGTTGTAAACATTCCAACTTCTGCTTGTAAAGTGGAATATGTAAATTGTTTTGTTGTATTAGCTCACTTCAAGGCTGTTTGTAACCTTTCTCCTACTGCCACTCTTTCAATTCCTATTTTTGTTTTGTTTTTATATTTATAGTTGTTTAGCGCGATGGAATGCCAGTAAAGTAATTAAAAATGGTTTTTGTGAACTAGCATACATTATTTTTGATGTATTGAATAGTTGTGATTGCAGTTTGGTTTGCCATTGTGTTCCTTAGGATAAGCGTAATGATCATCACACTGTTATGGGCTTAGCTTTATTGATCTATGGTGAAACTTTATTTGGACTATAAAACGTTGTTTGAGGGACTCAATGACTTTAAGAATATTGAGGTCAGTCCCAGGACATGTAAAGAGGGCAGTACTGATCTTATAGGATGTTGTTTGTACAAGGTCGTTTGGAATGTCGTTTTCTTACTTATTTCCTGCAGTTGTTTAAAGTTGATATGTGTGTTATTAATTAATAAAAATAAAATATTATTCTAGTATACTGGTGAATGTACTTATGTTTATAACCGTATGGAAACATACTAATGATCTTAATCGTTCTAGTTAACCCGTTGTCATATAATTAATAGTCTTATTCAGTCACTGATAGTAAGGTGACGTTTTATAACCCTCTGGGGGCTAACTGATGTTATAAATAGTCAAGCATCCTATGTTGAATACATTTTATTGTCAGTGTCCTTACGGCGAGTTAAGGTGAGTTATGAGTTTGTAATGAGTGTAATGGATAAATGAGGAGTAAGCAACCTTAATCTTTTAAGCAAGTGTAGTTCAATGATTAGGGGGCAAACAGTTTTACGAAGAATCTGAAACTTTAAATTTTACTACTGGTTAGAATTTTATGTTGTTAAAATCCTAGTTTCTAAAGTGGCAACACAGCAAAATAGCCATCTTAATCCCTAGCCACAAATAAAACTAAAAAAAGTCAAAAAATGGATCTTGCCAATTACAATTTCATAAGTGAATGAAGAGCTTTCTAAATGTGTAAGTTCAGTAGTCTCTAGACCCTTCTTAGGCTAATAGGCACACATATGACATGTATCAAACTTTGACTGATCGTATCACCGTCACAGGACTGATCTTTTACTGATTGCTGGTAGTAAAACTGATTAATTGTCATCATAAGGACCAAAGTCATAATAGTGGAAGACTAGATGGGTGACAGAAATATTACAGTACTTTTACTATCAATCTATTACATAAGGGTAGATTACGTTGTTGTTATGAAACAAAATCAAATGAACACATTTACTATTAGAATGAAAAATTGGTCTATTAAATAACAACATATAAGCATTAACAAGTGTTGATTTATAAGCGTTACTCATTCAGCCTTAGTAGGACTGAAATTCGATTTACCGATACTCTAGCTTTATTGCACTAGTAATCCACTTAGTTGGTTGTATAGAAATCTGTATATCACCCCTATAACACTTTTTGTGCATTTACAAATGCAAGTGATAAGTTTAGAATAATAAAATGAAATTTTCTTCACACGATAAGAATATATTTTGGCATTGCCGTGGATATTTGTTGAATTCTATTGTGAAATTGTTTCAAGTTCTAGTTTCAAATTGTTTGTATAGGTTAGCAATACAGTACATCCCTCTTACCTGGATTAAATTGGAACTGGAAGTTATCCGGATAAACCAGAAATACTGTAAAACTCAATAAATTAGATGATAAGGAATTTATTTGTTAATAATGTAACATCAAAGGAGATCCAATTTATTATTTCGTATGACATAGATTAAATATTGAGGAAACAAATCAAATAACACATAAAGAGATGTTCACTGTTGCGTAATAAACTCCAGGTACACTACTTGAGGTTAAGTGCTAGAGAGGACTATTATTGTCCTAAATTCACCTCTAATAAGACGTTGGTCCCCAGGTTAAGTGTTAGAGAGGGCTTCTTAGCCCTAACTTCGCCTGGTAAAATAAGACATCTTTACTTTACTTTTTAAGACATTTTTCATTTTCATACGGGAATACAATCACACAGATGTATCAAGGCCATCAAAATACTTGTAAACTATAAGTTTCTACATCAGTCATGCTGTTGTCAATCTGTAGCAATCATTTAAATCTTCCAAATTTACGATTATCAAATTCTTGTATGGCTACTTTAACATTGTTAAACTTGCTATTATACTGTATACATTTTTCTTTTTCTTTTTTTTTTATAAAAAGGAGAAGCCGATCTCCTTTTTACCTTATTCTGCCCGTCCTCATGGGCCACTGGTCTGTGCGAGGATCTAATCAAACAGAATAAGGGGGAGAGTCGATACAGTACAAGGTCGATGGTACTGATAAAAAGTGCAACGGCCACAGACAGGATTCGAACCTGCGCTATCTCTAACTCAAACTCAAAGTCCAGCGTCTTAGACCACTCGGCCATCGGCACTCCTCCATTATTCTGAACAACAAAAATAGTTTATTATTTGAAGTATTAGACCCACTCTAGCTGATTTACTAACTTTAAAATACTTTACCTAAGATATGACAGTAGTTTTTACATCAATAAAAATTGTCATGCATATATATCAAGTAATAAGCTTAAAAATAAAATAAAGAAAAGTATTACAGAAATGTTTTCTTGTGTGTTTTGGTTGACTCGAACAGCATTTTTCCTAGGAAATTCTGATTTTTTTTTATTCTCTGCTCACAAAATAACTTTACAATTGGAATTAAATCCAAATAACCTTTATCTTGACATTCAGGTTCTTCATCCTCACACAAACCGTTAATTGGCAAATGGTTTTTGTGCATGGAAAATAAGTACATCTTCCTCATTTCCATCACTATCACAGATATCAGAATTGCACGTCTTGTAAACACTGTCTAATAACAAAGCAACAACAGAATCCATGTTTTTTACACCTATTACATGATACATTCACACTGGGACTGCTAGGTATGTAACTAGCATGTGTGTCTTCCCCAACGTGTTAAAAGTCCTAATTTCGGCTCTAAAATAAAGACGTTTTTATTTCATTTCACCTTATTAGAAAATCACAAAAACCGTTTTTCATAACCGTTAACCCAGTTGGGACAAAAACACAATTCACATTGCCACCTAGCAAACAAGAATTTGCTACTATATTTCACATTAAAGACAAAACGTTACTGTTTATAGTCCATTATTCTACAGGGTGTCAATTAAGTCTGGAACCTCTTTTTTAATTTTTAAACCACAATATAAAAAAATACCAAAGTTCACACGTGCTTACTGGTGATAGTAACGCACATATCTGCCCAATTACCGACCAGATAATCCCTTTGGGGGACGGTCCACAAGGAGTCAGACAAAATTCTTAAATAGCAGCATAGGTCAAGTTTGGTATCAAATTAAAGGTCTTACTTAGCAGAGTACAATGCCGCAAACCGGACTTAAAAAGGTGGATTCATTCATTAGTTATAGCTATTTGAATTTTAAAACAATTGAACAATGTAAATTATTAAGTATTACAAGTAAACACCAATTTTTAAGTACCTGTGATCAAAGTAAGTGTTCAAAATGTTCCCCTACCATCGTCTGGCAATGTTCTAGGCAGTTGTAAAAGCCATCCACTGCATTTTGAAGGTAGTCACGAGGAATATCTTAAGCTTCTTGGACTATGAGATTTCTTAGGTGCGCCAAATCTCGAGGCTTAGTACCATAAACTTTATCTTTGAGGTAGCCCCAAAGAAAAAAATCCAGCGGAGATAAATCAGGGGAACGAGCAGGCCACTCTACTGCACCACGTTTCCAATCCATCTGTGAAGGAATATTGTATCCAAGTATTCTCTAACAAGGAGAGCAAAGTGTGCACCATTTTGTTGGAAATAAATTATTTGAAATTGTCGACCAAGAGCAGCTTGTAGTGCAGGAATTATTTCATTTTGGAACATTGCTAGATACGAGTCACCATTTAAATTACCATTGATAAATAATGGGCCCATAATTTGATTTCCTATAATACCTGCCCAAACGTTAAGTTTCTGTGGATGCCTCAATCTGCCACTTTCACATTCTAACAGTAGTTGTGTTATTGGTAATAATTATTGATTCCTGGCTTCGATTACTACATTGTCAGATGATGGGAGGGGAACATTTTGAACACTTACTTTGATCACAGGTACTTAAAAATTGGTGTTTACTTGTAATACTTAATAATTTACATTGTTCAATTGTTTTAAAATTCAAATAGCTATAACTACTGAATGAATCCACCTTTTTAAGTCCCCAAAGGGATTATCCGGTCGGTAATTGGGCAGATATGTGCGTTACTATCACCAGTAAGCACGTGTGAACTTTGGTATTTCTTTCTATTATGGTTCAAAAATTAAAAAAGAGGTTCCAGACTTAATTGACACCCTGTATAACTAATTGTACAAAATTTAATTAAATTCAACTTTTAAAATAAATGTGGTGTTCCAATCTGCAGAAAATTATTTTGGTGTGATGATCAAGCCTACGTGAAATCTAATTTTAATCATTCATGTACAGTGTTCCCATTAAATTGGAAATAAACTATATTTTAGTTGTTTTACTGCATTAATTGTATATAACCAGTAAGTTTTTGTTCATTAAAAGCATTTATTATACCTGTGTCTCAATTTTTATTTATAAGTGATAATAAATAATAATATAATTTTAGAATAGTTAATAATGTGTTTATAAGTGAGAGGTCTTGAGAAACGGTGTAAAATATATAATATGTTCTTTTTAGTTTGATTAATATATAAAATATATATATATATATATATATATATATAATATATATATATATGTATATATATATATATATATATATTAATATATAAAATATATATATATGTATATATATATATGATTGTAGTTTAAAAGTTCTAATCAATGTACATTTTTTAATGGAAATCCATACATTTTTGTTTGTTTTAGTATTGTAACAAAATTATTTAATTTATTTTTTGGTGTGTGCTTCCAGTTTGCTTCACAAATAATCCAAGTTAAAAATGCATTTAAAAGGCAAGAGACTTAACTAGGATTGGTTACAAGTGCAATTTTGTTTTTAAGGTCATCAAAATTTAGTTTTTTGAATGCGTAGCAAACTATTCACATTAGGTCATGAGGAATTTTATTATGCAACAACAGTCACAGTATGTTCACTTTTGTAAATTTAAATGTTTGTTGTTGTAATTTTTTATCTTTTAGGAAACACTAGTAAAAATTAGATAGTGTGAGCAAAGCTAATGTAATACTTTCTTCTTGGTGAAATTTATATTTTTGAAGTAGCCTCCTTCAACTTGAATTCCATATAACTGTGATTCACTTTTTGTGGTAATTACGTTTAGTTGTGTTGGTCATAACTTTTTTTAATAGGTGTTAGTTCTAGTACCTAGTTTCTTGTTTGCTTATCGTTTTGCTTTGTTAAGATAATATAGTCTGTTTATTGTAGTGTTAGGATTGACCAGTGGAGTAAATTAAAACAAAATTGGAACTAATTTTCGTATTTGTTCAGTGAGGTGTAAATTCATAACAAAGTTTATAAAGATTAAATGGGATTTGAGCTCCCTAAAACATTTTTATAGATGCAGATTTAGATGAAAGGCTTTCAGTCAGTCAGTCCTAGGCTTTCAATAAGTTGACTATGATTATTGATCTCATACATTATTATTTATCTTATCTCTTTTAATACTTTTAACATAGTTTTTATATGTATTATAAGCTCAATTTCTATTACTGTTAATTCTAAATAACGAAAACATTTTATTTAGTTTCTCAGAAAGTGTAGGTCGTTTTGTTTTATTGATGCTTATTTGATCTCTACAACGCCTATGATGATATTTTATTTAATAAATATATTCAGCATTTCCTTTCAAACTAATTAATATGTACTCATTTTATTTTACTGCCTTAAAATATTGCACTCAATTGAAGTAATTTGTTTGCGATCAACCCACCCACCTCTAAGCAAATGAAATCTTACAAAATAGCCTTGATAGATTAAGATTAGAAAATAAGCAAAATGAGTTTTGTGTGTGATTGAATAGTAACAGTGTAAAATAAGTATATATATATATATATAATTTTTTTTAAATCTAATCAAACAATGCATTAAAATTATAGTCTACGATAATGGCAATGTATTAATTAAAAGCACATTTGTTTTTATAGGATTAAAATACTGTATTGAGATTTTAAGAAGTAATCATGTAAGTGATAATTTATTCTAAATTATCTATAAATGTTAAGTTGCATATAAATTGAAGAATGGATTCGACATATCTAGGGTAAAAAATATATTTCTCTTAAAAATAACTTCAATATTTTTATGCCTAGAACGAATTTTCATCTCGGAAACTCAGCTTATTTTTATATAATAAGAAATGAATTGTTCTATTTTGTATAAAGTGTATCTAGATTAGAGATCAAAAGATTGTGAGTTGATCTTGATGTTTACAGTGTGGAGAATGCTTCCAGAATGTGATGAAGTTAAATTCTAAATAAAAACTACCTCACCTGACAGTATAAACCAAGTGTGGCTGTAAAAAACAAAGGCATATGTTATAAGAGTGTTTGATTCTGAAATTTGTGTTGTATTTCTCATAATCAAAATTTTAATTACAACTTAAAGAGTTGCATTTAGATTTACTGAAAGCTTAAGTTATTATGTTTTCTGCCAGTAGTACCTTACGTTCAGGATAGAACTTCAGCTTTAGAGTCTCTTTGTCTGGTGGCTAAACTCCAAACTTTCAGAGCAAAAAGTAACATGAAAGTTAACTCTGTGGAGCTAAAAATGTTGGAATAAAAAGTTTTAAACTGTTAAGACTTTGAATTTTAAAGCCTAGTTTACCCTGGTACAAGTAATGTGTCCTTTGATTGCATTAGATACACAGGAGATAAATCGTTCATTCGGATGAGGTGTGCTAAGGTGAGGGGGATTATTTCAGTTTGTTCGGAGGTGCGATGTTAGTGTTGTACCATGTAACTTTGACTTTTAACATTCAAATATTTACTACCTGACCTCTCAGTCCGATGCTCACTATTTCTGTGCCTCTATTTATATAGCACTGGACGAGTTATCTCTTTTGTAACTAATACAAATTGAAAGTAGCATTTATCTGAAACATAGTCTGATATTTAAACATAACTAAAAGTTATAACTCATACTGTTTTAGATTTTGCTAATTTTTGTGTGAATGTTTTCCTTTTTGAGGTTATTTCCTTAATTTTGTTTATTTAGTTGCATTTGCATTATGCGCCCTCTGTGAGTATTTCATTTTGCGTATTACTGGTAGTTTTAAATTTTACTTATCAATTTTCATTTGTTTATTGTTGTGCCATTGTGTTTTTTTACGATTATTTCCTAAGTAACATCATACCACAATGAAAACCATGTGTTTGTGTGTTTGAATCTGATACCACTCAACTTCTTATCAATAAACTTATCACCTGTTCCCACATCTTTATCTAAAAATCTTGACTAAACGGAACATTGTTTAGTTCCTAAATCTTTTCAGATACAAAACATTCTTGATATCCATTGTTTAGTGTAAATATTACAACTGTCTTTAGTGAGAATAAAAGAATATCTGGTTTTAACACTGTTTGACGTTTTTAAAGCATTTGACACATTTTATTCTCTATCAGTTAAAACCTTGTCATCTAGGATTTTCTATAAAAATTCTCATTTGGATGGGATCTTATCTAGGTGGAAAACTACAGTTTGCTATGATCGACACAGAAATCCATTGTATATGGTGTGCCACAAGGATTCATTCTTGGCTCCACTTTTTTAAATATATTTTTTTATTGTGTATTATGCTACAATAACAGGCACTTATTAGTATTATTCTTATGCTGACAAGCTGCAGATTATTACTGTAATATTAGTAGCAAAAACAAAATTATTGAGTATATTTACTTGGACATCCAACAGATAGTGGACACCAAACTGAGAAGTGAATCATACTCAACCAGCCTGAACTTAATCCAATATAATTGAACATTATAGAATACATCTGGATACTTTTAAATATAGTTGACTGAAACAGTGTATGAGAAATATCAGTAAATGTACAATATAGTAGAAAGAATTTAGGATTGCGATTATGAAAACAGACAGCTAACAGGTTTTAAATATAGGCCTATTTTGTGTACGATTCGAAGTTCGTTCTTTTCAAAGAAGGCTTTGAAAAACCACCTCACATTGGTTCACTGATATTAGATCAAATAAAATTATTTGTTGCACATGAAATTTATAAATATGGTTACAAAAGAATCAGAAATTGTGGAAGTGATTAAACTCTCTGTAGATCGGCTTCTTTCAGCAAATTATTATAGTGTCTACTAGCAATTTTCAGAATTTCCTGTTTTTTTTCTCTCTTGAGAGCCAGCATCTAAGTGATTCAGCTGTTAAGATATATTTCATGCAGTGAATCCCGTCTCTGGCATCTACAGATTATTAGGCTTTGTACTAGCAGAATAAAACTGTGAATGTTGTCATGAAAAATACGTCATTTAACTGTTTTTTTGTAATATTTTCTATTTCATTGTTTTTATTTCATTTTAAACATCCTTATTTAATAGTTATATTAAATTAACACATTAACAACATATTCAATAGTTATTTAATTTATTTTGATGTATAACTCTTTTGTTGAAATGGTATTGATTAATTTATGATGTATTAACCAAATGCTTTTAGCATTACAAATCTTTTAGTTCATAGGTTACTCATTAAAGTAACACATATCTGCCTATAATAGAACCAGTAAATATAACATTCACTTAACAGGTTCACTTTGTACCAGTGTCAGCTAGGCGTAAAGGTAAGGCTTAAACAATAGGAGCAGCAGGCAACACTATTCCTCTCAAATATGTGAGACGTAAGAATTATAATGTTAACCCTTTTAGTGCTATAGTATCCCTGTGAGCATGATTTAGTCTAAAAGTGCGGGATTGCTGTGGATTACTCTATGTACTTCTTAAAATACGGTAGTTATGTAATAGTATTGGCTACTAAAAGTGTCTTCTTATTCCAAAAGCTTCAATTTGTTAATTTTCACTCCATGGAGGTATGTGAATTGATAAAAGTCGCCCACTTCAGTTGGTTTGATTATGTTTGGCAACTGGTAATTTTTTGGTTTTTGTTGAATGCGACAACGGAGCTTAATGGCAATTCCAAAGGCAGACTTTGTGACTTGTTTCTTGAAGTGGGAGGATTGTTTGTACAGTTCATACCTTTGGAGAGTACCTTTGAAAAAGACTAAAGTTTGCGATTGATAAGCTAGTTTTTCGGTAGAATATATTCAATACTTTCCGGACAGCACTAGTATTTTGTACTTTTTTTCAAACATTTTATCTTTTGGTTATGTCTATGGCACCGTAGTAAATTTTTGTTTTTTCTATTGATTCTCAAAGAATGTACATAAATTTTGTTGATCATTTATTGTTACAATGATCCTCAGAAATAATACAGTAATATTATGAATGAAACCCAAAATTATTTTGCACATTGAACTTTTTATTATTTTCTTGTACCTATATTTATATATATATATATTTTTTTAAGGAGAAGCCGATCTCCTTTTTGCCGTATTCTGCCCGTCCTCATGGGCCACTGGCCTGTGCGAGGATCTTATCAAACAGAATAAGGTCGATGGTACTGATAAAAAGTGCAATGGTCACAGACAGGATTTGAACCTGCGATATCTCTAACTCAGACTCAAAGTCCAGCGTCTTAGACCACTCGGCCATTGGCACTCCCATTATTATTTGGCCAAAATATTTTACGTTGCTATAATGGACAAATTGAATAAAAAAACTAAAACATTATCCCTTTAAATCAATATTTGATGATCTTTCTTCTTGAACTACTACATTCTGAGTAACTTTGGTATGACATTAGACCATAGGCTATAGCATTAAAAGGGTCATGAAAGATATTTGGATTAAAACACGAAAAAAATTGTAATTAAAACTCCCTAATATAATAAGCAAAGTTAAACTAAATATAATCAATACATTTTTAAAAATAATTTTACATTACAAGTTGTTTACTAGTAGTTGAGGAGCCTGTAGCCAATTTGTATTAAAAATATCACCAATATCTAGTTTTTCTTGAAATCAGTAGAGGGATTTTTCCTAAGAAAAAAAAAGTGTCAACTGTATTAGTTTTGGTGGAGGTCAGAATGTAAGGTTACTTAAAGATTAAAAATATCAAATGATAATATTTTCTCAGATTGTATTTTTATAGTTTATTCAAATCAATCATTACCGTGTCAAAAACCAAATGATTGACTAATTGAAAAACACTATTTAATATTTTGAAACCTTGTGATACCCTCTTATTTTGACCTCCACCACAACTAGCATAGCTGACAATAGATTTCTATCTTGAAATTCCTCTATAGATTTTAAGTCAAAGTATGTTGTGTGCCTTATGCAATGCAAAAAAATGGCTCCTGGCTCCTAGACTATAGATAAACAAATTAAATTAAACCATTACAAAATTTACTTAATCATCCTGTTATTTTTGGTTAACATGAATATAATATTTTACTGTATGTGTAAATTTGACTAACAAAATTTAATAATTTTTGTATGGTGTGAGATTGAGTTATTTTTTTCAAGTAACTTAGTGTACTTGTAACTTACTGTTATTTTATCAAATATAGCAAGTGCCAGGTATTTGCAGATTATAGCTGATGTAAACGAGGAATGTTGTTTTGTAATATTGTTGAATGAATAAAATCAACGTCTCATTTGCACATGATAAGATTGTCTCCTTTATTTCCAGTTTTCCATAACTCTTAAGTGTAACCCCTTGAGTATCTTACAGCTCTTGAATATGACTCTTAACACTGCTCACTTTCCCAACTTGCACTCAAATTTAATAAAATTTTCTCTAGAAAGTTGGATCAATTCACCAGGAATTTTCACCAATAGGTATATTTGTAAAATCATGTTAACATCAGGGTTACAAATATATTATTAACTCCAATATGTAAGAAATCAATGTGATAACAAAACCTATAGATACAAATATTGAATTTTTTATGACAAGTAGCTATTGCAAAACTAACACCCTGTTTTTGGGTTCAGTTGTCAAGAAGTAAGTTATTTATTTATTTATAAGATATTTCCAAAAATAAGAAATATTAATACATTTTTTGTTTCAAAAATTTGATGTCCTGCCAAATTAATTAATTATATTGTAGCTATGTTGATCTGAAAACCCAGCTCCATAATCTGAAAAAACTATTAATTCTTGCCAAGAAGATGACAATGCTAAACAGATGACCATAATCCATTTAAATGATAGTATTAAAACATTGAATACTAGCGGACCCGGCGCGCTTCGCTGCGCATTTCAATAAGTTTCCCGCGGCTTCGCACGCAATTTCCCGTTGAAAACAGTACACTATATTCACTTATTCATTTTCTATCACATTCTAAACATTGCTGAGATAATTGATAGTCGTTCCTTCGTGAGCTTCTTGGGCGCATTATGATGGTATGTACCACATTCCTGATACTTCTGTCAAAAAAAAACAACTAAGGTTGATTTTATAACATTCTTTATATTTGTAGCCAACGTAAGATAGTAATTATGATATCTGCATTGCTCTTCTGATCAAGCATGAGCATGGTTTATATTAAATAAATATTGCAGTTAAAGGTGAATTTTTACGTCAAATTTGAATTGTATTATCTGGATAGTAAAGTCTATGTTTAACAGTGATTGCAGAAACAGTTTAAACAAAATTTGTCGTTTCTCTTAAGCTTACTCTATGCTTTAAAACTATAAGTGTAGTAATTAAATTATATATAAATATATTTTTTGTCGCATTATATATGTTTACAAAGAACAGCTGATTAAAAATTTGAAAAGACTCTTTCACTTAATAACATATGTTTGCTGCAATGCATTTCTTACGGGTATTTCTGTAACCAGTGGGGTGGAATCCTGAATCGGGAAAGGGATAAAAAGTATCCTATAACCTTCTACAGATCAAGACGAACAAATTAAAAAAAAAATTAGGCGAATCCGTCCAGCCGTTTGTGAGTGATGCTGTTACACACGAACAGTTTCATTTTTATATAATAGATTGATTTGGGCAGTGTAAAAAGGAGACTTTTAAATTGTCCGAAGATGTAAAATCATTACAATCTAGGTTGAGGTAGGAGCTATCCCCTCTCACTTACATAATATAAAAAACTTCACAGTCACAACATCAAACAAATTTTCTCGTCTCTTACTTACTGGTGAGTTACTTACTAGAGTCGGATGATAAATCTTTGGATAGCTTCAGTATCAAAAGAAAGGTAAAACATAGAAGAAGACAAGGAAACATTTTTCTAATTACATTATATAGTGACAGCCATGGTAGAGATATGTAATATATTTTGAAACAAGAATTTGGGCCGAAGTCAAGTCTAGTTAGGCCTGGTCTGGTCAAACTTGGTATGCTACTTATAGAAATTGTAAGAGGTGTAAAGAAAGACTGCCATTGTTTTAAGACTACTGATGTTTTTTTTTTTCTTTGAGGGAGAGGCAGGAAAAATGCAATTACGCACGCAGGTGGCCAGCCTGTAGTGTGGGACTCCCCTAAAAACGGGTTTACCCACTAAAAAACCTCCTCTACTCTTTAGGATTCTAACCTGGGATTGTTTATCACATTACTTCAGGATAGGCCTAAATTCGGCTTAAGCCCGTGGGGCTCGCTCCTTATCCAGCCGCTCGGTCAAGGGATCTGGGCCACTTCGCGGTCCAGACCGGTTTCTTTTCCAGGAGGATGCCCCGGACGAACTGTGACAAACAATCCCAGTTCCCCTCATCCTCCATAATCTTTTTACAGACCGTATCCACCGAAAAAACACCGAGTTTTCTTGTGGCCTCCAGGCGGGACCTTTCCCAAAGAAGGTGTGTTCCGCGTCGTCGGGAACGCCCGGGCAGTAGATGCAATTCGGTGAACCGGTCTTGCCCATCCGGTTCAGGTACAACTTGAAATAGCCGTGACCTGTCAGGAACTGCGTGAGGTAGTAGTCCACCTCGCCATGCCGCCTTTCGACTCACGGTTGAACCTGCTTGATGAGTCGCGCAGTCCATCGTCCTCGGGTTTCGTGCTGCCAGCTGTGTTGCCACTGCTGGAAGGTTCGGGCACGCTCTTCGGATCTTGCTGCGTCCTTGCCGATCTCGCCTTGTCTCTGATAAATCGCCTTCCTCTCCCCTGCCAAGAGCTTGACAGGGATGATTTCGGCAACCACCAGGACGGCAGGCTCGGATACTGTCCGATAGGTGGAAAACACCCGGAGCGCAGCTTGACGCTGGACCCGGGCGAGTTGCAACCTATAGAATTCCTTGGTAAGAGCGTCTGCCCACACCTCTGCCCCATAAAGGAGCACGGACTGGACTGCGGACATCAATAACCGTCTTCTGCTGGACCGAGGACCCCCGACATTGACCATCAGCTTACTAAGATAAGAGACCACCTTAGCAGCCTTGTCCGCCGAACGGAAGATCTGGTCTCTCCAGCTTAACTTGTTGTCCACAATGACTCCGAGGTACTTGGCGGCACGCGTGGGACCACTTCCATTCCCACTCGCAGCGGGACGACGGTGTTAATTCTCTTCTTTGTGAGAATCACGATCTCCGTCTTGCTCAGAGCAAGCGAAAGACCGTGATCGGACATCCAGGCGTTGACCACTCGCATGACCTGGTTCAACTTTAGCTGGGCCAGCTCAACATTGCGTGCGGCGATGAGAGTCGCAACGTCATCGGCGTAACCGACTAATATGGTTTCCTCTGGCATCTCGGATCTCAGGAGGCTGTCATAAGCGATATTCCAGGGATCCGGACCGAGTATTGAACCCTGCGCGGCACCAGAGGTGACTTCCACCGTCCGCGCTCCGTCTCGAGTGTCGTATATCAGACGCCTAGAACGGAGATAGTCCTAGATGAGCCGTAACAGATACGTTGGAATGCGAAAGGTGTCACGAAGTGCATCCAACATATCGACCCATCTCGCCGAGTTGAAGACATTCTTGAAATCAAGCGTAACAAGAAGCACTACTCGTCGGGAGAAATGGTTGTGGCTCTCGGCTCTCTCAACTGCTTTCTGTACTTCCGTGATCGCGTCGATTGTTGATCGTCCCTTTCTGAAGCCGTACTGACGAGGGCAAAGGTCCCCGAAAGCTACCGCGGCAGAAATCAGGCGGGAACGAATCAACTTTTCAAAAAGTTTTCCAGCCGTGTCCAGCATGCAGAGAGGTCTGTAGTACGACTGCAGCTCAGGATCCTTCCCTTTTCCCTTGCTAATAAGTACTAGCCTGGCGGTTTTCCAGGGAGATGGAAACACTCCTTCAACCAAGCAGGCATTTTACATTCTCAGCAACAACCCGGAATTGATGGTGAAAATCTTCTTCAGAGCCTCGCTGGGAATTCCGTCCGGGCCGGGAGCCTTCTTGCTCTTCAGGGTGAGAACGGAGGTTTCCAACTCCTCAATAGTAAAAAGCGGAACGTTCTCCATCCGTTCAAAGTCAACTAATGGTCGCTGTGGGTGTACAGGAAACAGGGCAGTGACGATCCTCTCCATGGTGGCGCCCTCCATAATGGAGGGTGGAGAGCGGGCGCCGAGTTTCTGGGTTACAAATTTGTAACCCAAACCCCAAGGATCGGAATCGACGTCGTCCCGAAGTTTCCTCCAGCTATTCGCCTTGCTCCTGTTGATGGCTCGGCGGAGAGACTTTCTCACAACTTTGTAGACATCCGAATTACGAACTCTATCTGCAGGAATTCTCGCTCTAGTGGCGGCACGTTTTGCTCTACGGCATGTTCTTCTGAGTTCCGTAATCTCTTCAGTCCACCAGTAGACGGGTTGCTTGTCGCGGCGGAGTTTCCTTCGCAGCATAGACCGGTCACAGGCCGAGACAAAAAGTTCCATCGTGGATGTTACTAAAGCCTCGGCGCCAGCCTCACCAGGATTCGCCTGCGCTCCCCGAGAGATGACCTCGGTGAACTTGACCACGTCCAGTTTATTGGTGTTCCACCGGAGTGGCCCTTCCCGAGATACGGAAACTCTACGATTTATATCATGCAGATCAAAAACAATGTACTGGTGGTCACTACCTGTGTAATCCTCCACCACCCTCTAGCCAGAGATCCTCGAAAGAAGAGACTCAGACGCGAAGGTTACGTCAGGGATCGTGCCTCTCAGCCTGGGGCGCCTGAAAGTAGGCGTGTCGCCCTGGTTTAGGACGACGAGCCCGGCCCTGGCGATGAAGTCCAAGATGTATTTCCCCCGGGAGTTGGTAGAGGGCATTCCCCACTCGACGGCCCTCATGTTGAAATCACCGCCAACGACAACGTCCCAGTGGTGCCGAGCACGCTCTCCTCTAAACGATCAATCTTGTCGCGGAAGTCTTGGATGGCCTCGTTTGGGATGAGGTAGAAACTGAAGAAAGTAACATCCCTACACCTAATCCAGACGAATCCTCGGCCACGTCCGTGACTCCGCACCGTGACTTCTTGTGAGTTCCGGGCCCAGGAAGCAGCAGTACCGAGACTGTCTGGATCCAAATGCTTGGGTCCCTGTCCCGATACTGTTCGCTGACCAGGAGCGCGTCGGCACCGAGTTCTCGGGCGAGATGATTTAGAAGATTATCAGCCCCCCAGGATCTTTGAAGATTGGCCTGGAGGATACGGATTATTGGCCTCTGCCTTTTGCCTGTTCGAGTGCGGATCTAAAAACACCGCACTGACCAGAACCAGGTAAGTGACCAAGAGCATTCCCAGCAGAACCTCCTTGCAAAGGAAACAGGAGAGACTCGAGGTGCTTTCTTCTTGTGGCCTTGGTTTCCGCACCGGAGGCAGTTGAAACTTCGGTCGGGCCCTCTGCAGGTACGGGAAGAGTGACCGAATGCTAGGCACCGGAAACATCTTTGCACGATCACCCTTCGTTTGAGCCTGCTACTCACCCATCCGACTCTCAGGTGATGGAGGCTAAGCAGTTTATTAGCGTGCTTCTCGACCAATTCAGCAATTGCCATACGCTGCTGTCTCCGATTTGGTTTTGTCAACCAGACATTGAGACCTCCCGTTTCTCCCGGTAGTTCTGGAAGCGTCTTCTTTAACGCTCTGATCACCTCGTCCTCTGTAGATAGAGCGTCTAGGTCTCGAATCTCCACTGAACATATCGGTTGAAGGGTTCGAATTGAGCCTTTGTCACCAAGAGCGGTTTTGAGGGAAGCAGCAAAACCGTCCTTGTCGATTTTCCCAGTTCGAGGAGAACATCCCCGTTCTGGGATCGTCGAATGGACTTGTCTCCGTCTCTTCCGGTTTCGCCTGGGTTTTAATCTGTCCTAGGACATCGGTGAAAGATCGCCCCCCTAAGGGTTTGATCAAAATCGCCTCAGCCCTAGGCTTCCTGGAAGTTTTTCCAGGGGTCTCCATAACCGGTTCAGAGACTTGGGCCTTCTTCTTCCCTTTTGCAGGCGTCTTTTTTGAGGCAGCCTCGGCGCGTTTTAGCTGTCTCCTCTCCTTTTTTGACAGGCGTCTCTCCCAGTTCCCCAAAGGTGTTTGCGGGGCGGGCCCTTGTGCGTTGAGAGGTGTCGATGGGATTGACACTGGGATTAGAGCAGCTGCTGGTGCAGGAACCCCTACCGGAGCAGGAACTAAAGCAGCAGCCGGAACGTCCTCAGTCTCCGTGGAAGCAGAGAAGAAGACTGGATTCGGCTGACCTCCCTTCAGAATATTTGATGTTTGGTATCAACGGTTCCACTAAGGTATGATCTAAGCCCGTACTCAACGGAAAACAATTCAACTAGAGAGTTGGACTGGACATTACTCTCTCCAATCCCATTTAGCCACTTATGTGATCTCACAAAAATACTATAGCTAAATCATATTAATCACATAAACAACTGTAGAAGAACCATTCTCGACCTAGTATTTATCACTCTGCCCATCTCCAACGTTTGTGTTGCCAATGACATATTACTAGCACTTTATCAAAATCACCCTGCCTTGACTTTCTCAACACTATTACTTCCAGACCAGAACATGTGCCCCAGCAGAGACACGTTTTCAAAAAATGCAATTTAAAAAATGCCAGCAGTCCTCTGCTGGCTTTGAAGAGTAATTACCCAACAACAGGTTGAGGAAAAATTACTTTCACTTGATCCCAAGAAGGGAGCTGGACCAGACAATACACTTCTAAGTGTCCTCAAGCAATGTGCTCTGTATTGGCCCCATCACCTGGCAATTTTATTAAATGCTACTTTTTTAAAAAAAACAGTTACTTTTCAAATCTGGAAACCGGATTGATGTTTCAACTTCAAACCAATTGCTATACAACCCACCATGGCAAAGTCTTTGAGGTAAATGTTCTGAATAAATTGGCTTTTACATTGAAAAATGTTATTACACCTAAACGACATGGGCTCCGTAGTGGAAAATCAACAGTGACAAGCTTAATTGTTATGGAGGACTACAAACTTTCTGTTTTCAGTATGAAAATGCAAGTTGACTGCATACAATTTGATTATTCAAAAGCGTTCGACCGGGTATGCCATCCCTTGTTGCTTGCTAAGCTGTGAGGATACAGAGTACATGGATCTCTATTGTCCTGGATTGAGAGTTACTTGATGGATCACTCATTATTAGTCTGATTTAATGGTGGTCTATCACAACCCATTCCTGTTCTATTGAGTGTTCCGTTCCTGTTCAAATTCTTGATCAACGATGTTGGCAAAGCAATATCCTCTCAATACCTCCTATTCACTGATAATCTCAAGATCTTCAGTAGGACAACTTGGGTTCATCTTCAGATCGTCCCAAGACTACTTCACCTTCTACTCTGATCACGCTCTACAAGACACTTGTGCGCCCATTATTGGAGTACGCGTCTGTTACCTGGTGCCCCTACATGAGGATACACACTGAACCTTTGGATAGAATTCAGTTGAGGTTGGTGCGACTGGTTGGTACACGCATCGGCTTCCGTTACTCTGAAGTACTGGTTTAAGGAACTTTAACTCTTCTTTGGACTTGAGACTATTGTTCAGCGGAGATTAATTCTTGAACAGTTATTCTCTACGAATTGCAAAATGGACTTATCGATTGCCCGGTGATTCTAGACTCCATTGACTTTAAAGTACCAAGTGGAACTCGATTCCAGAGTCTCTTCGCTAAACGATTCCAGCCCACTACTTATGGTCAACACTAGCCAAGAAAGCTAACTAATTTTCCAAACAGAGTTACGAAATTTACACAAATATTACAAAGACAAATTGACAGAGACAAAGCAAATGAACAAAGTAAATTTTTGAAAAAATATTCTATGAAAGACTGGAAACCTTTCTAGAAAAAAACAAAATTCTGAATCCAGAACAATTTGGATTCCGAAAAAACAAATCCACAATTGACGCGGTGAACAGCCTTCTGGACAATGTTGTCGATGGACTGGAAGGTCGTGAACATGTGCTAAGCATATTCCTCGATCTTTCCAAAGCCTTTGACTGTGTGCATCACGGGACACTGCTGCAACAGTTAGAAAAATGTGGCGTCCGGGGTCTCCCACACTTATGGCTCACGTCTTATCTAAAAGATCGAGATCAGCGTGTGATGATCTCGAGCGTCGTTTCCGGCAAAATAAAAATGGCTCATGGTGTCCCTCAGGGATCTATCCTTGGACCTCTCCTTTTCCTGATTTATGTCTGTAGATTGAACTCAGTAATCCAACTTGGGGCACTGGTTCAATATGCTGACGACACGACTCTCTGTTTCAAAAGCAATTCAAAACAAGACCTGGAAATCAAATCTTTTGTGGGATTGAACGCATGCATTCAATATTTCACAGAATTGAACTTGACAACAAACCAGTCAAAATCAAGTGTCATCAATTTTTGTCTTCGTCAGCATGATCATGCGATGCGACCTTCTGTCTTTGCGGATGATGCCCTTTTAGAGGATACAGATTCCACAAAGTTTCTGGGGATGTTCCTTGACAGAGGACTGACCTGGAATGATCATGTTGATAGCATCTGTGCTAGAGTTACCACAGGCATATTTGCCCTATGGCACCTAGCAAAGATCTGTACCCTAGAGGTTCTAAAAACGGCCTATTAGGGCCTAATCCATCCACATCTTGTGTATGGATTAAGACTCTGGGGAGGATGTGCCAAAAACAAAATGGAGCGGGTTTTCAGGCTCCAAAAAAGCAGTCAGGATAATTTTAAAACTGAATTATAGAGAGTCGTGCAGGGCATCTTTCGGGGAGCTGGGATTGATGACATTGCCCTGCCTTTACGTTTTTGAGGTGATCGTGTACTGCAGATCGAGATGTGCCTTGATAAGTGGCAGGGACGTTCACCAATATGAAACTAGAGGCAGGGACAACTTGCGAACTCATCAACGCAGACTGGCATTATCGCAACACCTCCCTCAGCAAGTGGGTGTCAGACTAATCAACAAGCTCCCTGGGGATATCAAAAACTCCAACAACCTCAATCAATTCAAAACTCGTCTCAGACGCCTGTTGGTGTCTAAAGCGTTTTACTCGATTGATGAATTCATGACGAGCCGTTGGGATGATTGAAAATCATGGATCCGAAGTCTGTGTGATTGTGTCGTGAGAATACTGAGATGTAAGTATGACTGTGAGTGAATGTGTAGTTAGGATATATTTTATGATGCATTTGACTATTGCAATACAATGTTACATATTGTCAAACACGCAATAAAGAGATTATGAATTATGAATGAATTAATCCATAACTATAACGAACAATTTAATGGACTGTATTAAATTACAATTATAGGACTACAGAACTAAATCCGAATCGGATAGAGAACAATGCATCGTGTTTTTCATTTATTATAAAGTATCTAACAACAGACAAATCCGGCTCGGAGGCCAATGGACAGGCTAGAGAGCAACTGTTAAAAATAAAAACAAACATATCCTGACTTGGAGGACCATCAATAGGTTAGATTAACGAGTAGAATAGACATCAGGACTCTGAAAGACATGCTGTTACTGAGTTAACATAAGTTACAGAGCAAGTTGTGCAAATGGAAGTGAGGGGTTAATAATATTCACCAGGGCGTCGAGCCGATGCTTTCAGATTCACGCTACGTCATCCCACCAATCGGAGACAATCCCATCATCGGACGACAGAGATTAAATCTATCAAACCGGTTTATTGGAATCTTATTCTAAGCGATGTAGCTAAAACTTACTCTACCCAAACATATTGTGAATGTTCTACAATATTAAAAATATGTAGTATAATTCCTGGTTAGTATTCATTCAAAATATTCTGTAACGAAAAATATTTACTTGGACTTAGTGTAACAGTATGGATACCTCAAAGGTTAACCCCTAATTTGTCAACAAATGTTTATTTACAAGAGTGTGAGATAACCACAGTTATTGCGCTACTGGGAAATTTCATGAAACGCCTAGAACAACTTTCCCTTGTGGAAATGAAGACGATGGCCAAAACTAAACTAGTGCCAACTAGAAATAAGAGACATTTACCTTCAGGAAATGAATCTAACGTTTTAAAAACTTGTGTAGGGTCTGATATAAGACGTTATCAACTCAGTATTGAAGTACTTAACACTACGAAACCAGGTGTAGATTTGAATTTTGAATTTAGCTCCAGTTCACCTTCCTTATACTGCAGCGCCTAGTACTTGATGCTGTCTCAGACGACTCATGGAATCTGTAGTCATGAAGATATCCAAAGAAAGTCGGCGGCGAAGAAGCTCAAAACTAACCTTTACATTGTTTTGACTTCAGACACACCCAACCTTGCACGATGGAACAACCGAGTTTTCTACACATAACCAGGGCCGCATTTACAAATTCGGCGCCCCTAGGCCTACAGACCAAAGAGCGGCCCCCCCCCCCCAGGGGACTCTGATTACACTGACGTAGAAATCCAGTAAATTTCTTAATTACGTAATTTTGATGAAAGATAATTACAATAGTATATATATATAGGAGTATTTTGAATAAATAAAAGCAATGAACCAATGAATGAGTCAACGTCGCACCCCGGACCTAGTTGACCTTGGCACCCGCCCCGCCGAGCGCCAACACCACCCGCCGCCGCAACTTTTTTCTTTTGTGTACTTTCAAATTTATGCGCCCCCTAAAATTTTGCGCCCTAGGCCTGGGCCTAGTGGGCCTATAGGGAAATGCGGTACTGCACATAACCTAGCTATGATAGGAGGGTTGATCCATTTTGAATGTTGAATTTAGCTCCAGTTCACCTTTATTTCCCCTTTGAGTCAAGTATGAGACAGCGTCAGATACCAGACGCTGCAATAAATTGTACGAGACATATTATTGCAAACAAGAATGTAGCCAGCGAGGAGTTCCAAGGAGTCCGAACCCCCGATTTTCAATTACTCTTTAAGAAAACGATTATTATTATTTAAATAATTCAGTATTACTGATATGTACCGCTGAAAAATCGTCTCAACGTTGAAACGGGTCAAGCATTTTTTAAAGAACAAATTGGGGAATGAGAGGTTGACTGCACTTCCCTTACTTTCTGTTCAATACGGGAATATCAGTCGTCTTAACCCCCAAAACTGTTTCATGGCTACGTTTTTAATTACTACAAGCCTGGCCGTTTGGCTTTATTATTTATTTGTAATGTAAAGAGATCTCCATTAATGATTTACTAGTGTTATCGCCTGAAACTAATATTTTATGCTCATACAAAGACTGAACGATATATACCTGGAATAAAAACTCGTACATTAAACAACAGTTTACTTGCGACTACTCAGGCTTGGAATGGTGTGTCTCGTACTATAATCTACTCTGCCCAAAAGCGTATTTACACAAATAGTGTGTTAGCACGTAGTATATATTTCTGTATATCTATAGTTTGTGGTTTGGGTGTGTCGATTATTTGACATTAGTGGGGGGAGCAGAGTAGAACTACTTACTTTTAAGTGGTATTTACAAGGGTAGTGTTGCAGGAAGGGTAGAGTAATTGGACAGTCAAAAGTAGGTTACACTTTTACAATATTATAATTATGTGGAGCATGTTCTTGTTTACACATGGGTAAGTGCTTGCGATAGTAGAGTTGCAGAGTGGACTTTAAAATAAGTGCCACCATTTCTAAAATAAAACATTGGTTGACATTGTTTTGCCTAATTTTTAAATGTACCGGTACTTGTACGGACATTTTTAAAAACTATTGCTGAAGAAATCAACAATACAAAAACGAAACACCACTTACTCTACTCTACTCTGACCAAAAGCGTGTTCACATCGATGGACTTTACTTTGCCACATGCTGATGCTGCTAGTTACCATTTACTGTCAACTCTACTAGCTCCTATATTGCACTTAATATTTACACGAGAAGAGCAACTATACTCTACCAGAACCAAGTGCTGCCTAATCTTCATCTTTGACTGTCTCTATTTACTTACCTGTGTAAATCCGGCTTCACTCCACTCCACTCTACTAGATATTCACACGAGTAGAAAGAGTATCTATACTCTACCATGTACTATCCTGCATACTTTAATTTTGAAAATTCTGCATAATGCAACTTAAATTATCTTATTTATTTATTTACAACTAACATACTTCTCCATTTTATATTTAAGATTCATATAATTCACTTATAAACAACTTAACCTAAACAATAACTTCTACAAACAAAATTTGGATGACTGAAAAATAACACTAACATAATAATCTTATCGACCCAACTACAGCCAAAAATCAATTAAAGATTACAAAGCAATCACACAATAGAAAATAGTGAGACATCATGGTAAATAAGCAAAGCCTGCAGCTATGCGCATATGAAAAAATAACAAGAGGGATTAGGAATCAACCAGCTGTGAGCTGAGCTGATGTATAGGTTATGTTCATCTACACAGTACACAGTAAACAATTCAGCACTCTCATTGAAGAACTATAATTTTAACTAAACATTGATATTGTTCGTTTCTTCCGTTTTTGTATTTCATACTAATTACTTTATTTTATATACAACATTAAAATGGCCGAACCGGACTCAGATATCAAGACAGATAGGCCTTCAGATGAAGAAATTAGAGAAAAACAAAAGTGGGGTTATGATATGTACCCGGAAAGGAAAGGGGAATATAAGCCTTCTTTAGGAAAAATATTACTTGGTGAAGGACGAGAGGCAGAAGACAAACTTAAATGTGAAAGACGGGTTTACAATTGTTTTATGAGAAGTAAGTTTTATAGGCCGTAACAATTAATCCTAATGGGTCTAGTGGTAGATAAGACCTAGGTAATGAGGATTATACTAATTTACTTTAAGTAAATAGCCTACATAAAAAGATGACAGGTGTGCCACAGAACAAACTATGAAAGAAATTTGGATGGAGCTATATAAGCGGACCCGGTTTTTATATAGCTTATTACAATCATCAATACTTTATGTATCGAATAACAGAATTGTCAATCGATATCAACATATCTAAAATACTAAATTAAAGTCACTTGTTTAAAATTAATAGAAATTGTTAAAACAATTATGTATCGTCCAAATTAATAAAGGATTCCTAGCCATTAATCAAATGATAAAATTAGACAGAGGACAGAAAAAATGTCATTTAAACAATTTAGAAAATGTAGCAACAAAACAAACTTCTTGAAACTGAGAGACACAGTCAATCATCTTTGTTATTTTGTTTAGTTTTCTAAAGTTAACTTTTTTTATTTAAAAGAAGTTACTTATAGAACGAATTGTGTTTAGAATATGAAAAATGTTTATACAGTTGATTTTGTTATCATTCAAATGGATTACTATTGGTTGATTTTATAGATGTGTACAATAATTAAATATAGTTTGATAATTTCGATATAGAAAACTGGGTCTGCTTATCGTACTCTACCCGGAAATTTGGATAGGCTCTATAGTTTAGGTGAATCACTTTAGAGTTTAGTGACTTGATAGCAGAAATAATTGTGTTTGTTGTCAAATGCTTCAGTCAACTGACAATATTAAAACACCTAAGTTTATAATATTATCTAATTTTATAGTAACAGTGAGTAACTTGTTAGGGTCATTCCTTATAAAATAAACACACTAAAATAAGATAATTTACTTAACCACTTCAGAATTTTATGAAATATAGATTAGGAAGATTGACAATTTTCCTCCTAATATTTTAAACGGTTTCAATATTACGTCTATGTGAAGTTTCTCAAAAACCGCAACCAACATATTTTGTAATCACCATAGCTTTAGTCTTAATCGAGCTAGGGAGATGGGAGTGGTGTCATTTTACTCAATTTAATGCTCTTTCTTTTGATGTACAACACAACATACTTCATTATAAAAAGTTTTTTTGAAAAATCAAATCCAAAATTTTGATTTTGATTTTCTCAAAAAGTGCATTAAAAAAAATTAAAACAATTCCTATAAATAGTTTATATTTTGATAAATGATTCTTAAAATTTCAAAGTTGGAGGCGAATGGGATCAATAATTTAAAAAAGGATGTTTTATGAAACCGTTAAATCAGTTTACCTGCTGTTTACTTTGTGAGTTTTGTCTACAGATTTTGTAACTTTCTGTGTTTTGAGCACAAAAATATATTTTTAACACAACTTACATCTTAAGTAAAAGTTATTAAAAAATGAAGATTTGTGAAGTTTTTATGCCATGTTATTATGTAAATCCTTCTTGTAAGAAGGGTGAGATCAACTTTACAAAGTACGTCAATGGTTTCCACAATATGTCGGGATGAAGGACTAGCAAAGTGCAGAAATGTCATTTTTTACTTCATCTTCTTCCTTCTTCAACACATATGCTAACACCACTTTTGGTCATATTCAGGGGTTATATGTCTATTTCTGCTGTTTTCAGGACATTTTTGGGTGTTTACTGTTTCCTCTGTTGTATCTATAGAAAATATTTTTACATACATCCTTGATATACTTGAATTTACAGAGTAACAAGCGTGACATTCCTGTGTTTCCTTAATAGTTACTGATTGGCGGAAACGGTTATTCATACATTTCTTAGTCTCAACATACTCTTATTGAGTGTAGAAGGTAAAAGGAATTCCTGATAAATTTCAACTACCCATTCATAGAGTCGGAAAGGAGTTAAAATTTTGGTCTTCAAATGGATATTGTAGGCTTGTTCTTTCAAGTCTATTCATTGAACCCCCAACTTATCACTTGGTCTTTTTTCATGGGCAGTAGCAGAAAAATGCCAGTCTGCATCTACACAAAAATCTTGCTTATGACATTACTAGATAATAAAGATTTTCTTATTTTTATATTGTGCAGCACATCTATCTGCTATCTGAGTAATCACAAATCTTTTTTGGTACAGTACTGACGAAGAATCATCTAGATTAGTCTCCTGATCACATACATTGCTGTAAGGTTGTGCTTGTTGTTTATTATTCTTAATAGGCAACAGCTAACCAAGTTAAAGCCACTTTAATCAAATTTTTGGTTGTGTTTTTCTGATCAGTTGTGAATTAAGGAAGCCTTATTGTAATTAAAACTGTTTTTTATTGTTAACTTCGAGGTTGTTCTTGTTCATAAATACGTTGATTGTTGTTTAATACATATTTTATAATACCTCTAATGGTTTTTTTATTTGTTTAAATAAAATCAAACAGATTTTAATGTATTTTATTGCTTTAAATGGAATAACTAATATTCTAGATCTGCCATTTATTCGATTTTGTATTATTGGCTATTCTCTGAGAATCTCAGCACAGGCTGTGTCCTCTACTTATAATATTTTATAAAATTCACTAAACATGTTCTTGTAATTCTTTTGTAAAATTGCTGCTTTCTAAGATATTAAAAGTTTAATGGCCGCCATTTTAAAAGTATTAAAGGTAATATCATAATATTTTTTTGTATAATTTATTATTAACACTGACAAATGGAAAATTAAGAACTGGAGACCCATGTTCATATAGCAACATGCGTTTGTCCTGAGCAAGGATGTGATACACTTTTCTCCAAAGAGTTGGGAAGACTTTGTGGAATTGAAGCTTCACTCAAAATTTCAAGCCTATATATAGGTTAATATGTTCTCGAGATGAGATAACATCGCGTGGACAGACAGACATACTCAAATTGAATTTTTCCCGCCCTTGAGTGGCTTCACTACCGCACAGTAAATTAAGATTTCGGTATGTACTTATTCATTGTCAACAACCAATGCTTTTTTCTACATAAATATTAATGTAATAATGTTAGTCAACTTTTTAGGTCCAAAGCATGTTTACTAATTCTAGAGAAACCCAGCATATATTGGCTAGTTGTGTGATTCAAGAGTTCCAGCACTGATGTAGTGAGCGCTACCAAAGAATCTCAGTTGGTCTGAACGTAAATTTCAATAATTTTAAAGAAAAACAATTTTGGTTCCTTACAAAAATGTAAAGGTTAAGATTTTTATTTAATTTTGAGGCTTGTGAAATGTTCCTACATTTGTCACATACACAAAAAACAGTATTTAATTTTTTTATAAAATATTGTTTGTTATTTTAAAAAGTATTTGTAAATTATGTCATAAAATAGTACACAAACTTTAAAGCATACTATAAATAATCGTTATTCATTATTTTGTTTTTAATTTATATGTAGCCCTTTAATTTCTATCATCTTTGTTCCAGGTAAAATTGTTCAGTTGATGGCAGGTGCCTTAAAGGCTTCTGGATGGTAAGAAAAATTATTAAAATAAAAATATATTATTATTGGTTTTTTTGTAAACATGTATACATTTTTTTTTATTTTTGTTAGTTCGATTAGAGAGTTTCACATTCTATCACCATTCATTCTTTTATATTAAAGTAGCAGTATAGGAATTACAAAATCCGGAAACCGTTTATTTTTGATTTGATCTAATGTTTTCAAGCCCTAAATAATATTTGCTATGTTTGACAGCCATTCCACCCTGATCTAGTATTTTCTTTTCATACTAAAAATATTTTCCTGTATAGAAATTTATCATCCATTTGATTACTTCCATTTAATGCCCATCTTAAAGTAGAGTGTTCTAAGACTTTTTTTTTCTTAAGACAGTAACAAACATTAAGTATAATAGATTATACAAAATGTAATTTTTTCTTTTTTATTATTTATTAAGTTCTTAAAATTAAAAACTTGCTTTACTAATTTCTGAAATATTTTTCTAGTTAAAAATAATGTAATGGTCATTTATAATACTTACATCTTAGCAGTTACATGATTTTTGGATGGTTTATAGGTTTTGCCAATACTTTCTGCAATAAACTACCATATCTTGAATGCGTTATTATAGTATAGTAAATACTAGCTGTTTCCCGCGGCTTCGCACGCGTCTCTTAAGCTTTGCCCGTATATTTCTTTGCCTTCAAATAGTGTTTGGATATTTTAATATACGTAACTACTGTGTTGTAATTGCAGTTTATAATGTGCAGGCGCTTTGATAACTTTTATATCTTGCAGTACAGCCTGGTGGTTAGTTACATCAATGGGCATTGCGTATAAACCTTCTACATAGAAAAATACAAATTTTCATAGTGATCGGTCCAATAGTTTCTGAGTCTATAAAGGACAAACATTCATTTTTATATATTATGATTGCAGAAACAGTTTAAACAAAATTTGTCGTTTCTCTTAAGCTTACTCTATGCTTTAAAACTATAAGTGTAAAGAAATTTATATATAAATATATTTTTTGTCGCATTATATATGTTTACAAAGAACAGCTGATTAAAAATTTGAAAAGACTCTTTCACTTAATAACATATGTTTGCTGCAATGCATTTCTTACGGGTATTTCTGTAACCAGTGGGGCGGAATCCTGAATCGGGAAAGGGATAAAAAGTATCCTATAACCTTCTACAGATCAAGACGAACAAATTAAAAACAAAATTAGGCGAATCCGTCCAGCCGTTTGTGAGTGATGCTGTTACACACGAACAGTTTCATTTTTATATATATAGATATATATATTCGTGTTTTTTTCATACACAAATAAAGCTTACTCAGCTGAATTTATAATTGACAAAACCATTTGCGCACCATTGCAATGATACCTTTAGCTGGAACGCTGGAAAGATGATGCAATTGCTAGATGACAATTGGTTTCCTGTGATGAAGAAAACAGGAATTGATAGAGTCCCTTGTCCTTATGGATCACTAAATAGTTGAAAAATTGTATTTAAGGAAAGTATTTGTTTGAAAATATCCCTTACTTTCGATTTAGATAGGAAACAACTTTGTAGCATAATTATCATGTCCGATTTTTTGGCAATGAAGTGTAATTTTAGGAGGAAGGAATGTGGAGGATCAGAAAGCACAACTTGAAATGACAGTTTAGTTCATATCTTAAATTCATCTAGGCATATGTCAACTTATAGGTTATTAATTTCGTGGATTTCTTTGCCCAAAGTTTATTAAAAACTTGTTTTTGAGTTGGTTATCAGTTATTTCATCAATATCTATGTCAACAACAAGAAAGTTTAAACTCACCAAACAGCCACAACATATTAAGTGTGTATAATGGTCAGCAGTCTAATGAGCTAGCGTCATTGCCTGTCAGGCAAGATTTGAATCAAGGGGTGTGGTATACGCCCGCATGGCAGCTACTATATCAGTTTGTGCCTTTAATAACCTTGTGCAAGGGAATCAGTACTGAATGAGCAATTTAGAAACTTGATAGAATTAATGTGGTTGTATTACACTATTACCAGTCAGTATTTTTATTTATTATTAAATCTTAACATTGGCATTAATAATTAAGAAAACGTGCGGTTGATTAAATATTATTTTTAATTCAATTCTGAGTGTTGATTTGATGCCACTGTTGATAAGAGCTTAGAGATGGTCTGTAACAGTGCATGTGAAATCACTGTTGAACAAAGAAGGAAATTGAGAAATAGACTGTTTCCTGTTGACGCATATAATAGGAAAGTAATTCTGTAAAATGCCCTTTTAACTATCGATATAACTTACCTTACAGAAGAGAAAAAAAAAAAACTCTGTGAATGATATTTTTTTTATGTCATTATGTTAAATTGAAAAACGATTTTTTTCAGTCCAGTTGATATTAGAAGACACATATCGTGTGAGTGGTGTGGACCTAGTGTCAACGGAGGATATGATCCTGTCACGAATCAGGTAAGAAAATCAACGTAAATTTTTTGTTGAACTGGGGTAAGTTTTTTTTGGAATGGTCTCTTTTTTTATAAATGAGTAAGAATATATGGTAAGAGACTGCATGCACTGTAGACAGTAATAGACAGTAATAGTCAATGTCTAGTAATACTGAAGTGTTGAAATAGGTAGTCAGCCTATTTGTTTTTTAGTTTAAAAAAAGTCTAGTTACAGCTCTTTTACCTTTTGGACTTTGTAATATTATTAAGAGGCCCTTACTGATCTCTCACTCAGCTCAAATGAAATCTCAGATAGTTGACTTCTCGGCTCACTAGGCCAAGGTTAGTTGCTGTTTGGGTTCGGTGTCCCCCTCGGTGAAACCATGAACATCATTTCTAATTGTAGTACCACTTGATCTTTGACTCTTTAACCCTTCCCACGCCGTAGACGGATATATTAGAACGGTATACCGACCAAAACGCCAAATACAGTTATATCCGACATTATGTCTCTTGGAGAGTTTTTTAGTTCACAAAAGGCTTTGAAATGCCCGTGCTTATCGTGGTTGCCAAGGAAGTATTTATAAACGACCGTCACTCAGCGGCAGGGGGAGGGGAGCACCCTTTGTCTAACTCCGACCACCTACTCGTCAGTTTTGCGTCTCCTACAGAGCCATAACCAAACATATCTGTGCGTGTATTACTGCTTTCTCGGTTGTCGCGAGTGCGCGTCTACTACGTACCTCGTTATTATTTTTCATCGTGTGGTAATGTTGTGATTAGTTTGAAATATTGATCTTGTTTTACAGTAAAATGTAATTACAATTTTTAGTAAACTTTCAATAGTTCCTTTTTTATTTTTATCAATAAATATGCTAATTTTAAGTAAAATGTCCTGTTTTGTACTGTTTTTACTTTTTACCTTTTATAATTTAGCTATAATAAAAATTAGCTTTGAACTTAAAGAAACAAAGTTTTTTTACTTGTCTTGGTGTTATAGGAGCGTTAATGGATTTATTAGTGGTGTGCGAAGGATTCAATGACTGGAGTTTAAATGCAAATCTCTTAACATTTACAATGTTTACTAGCTTTAAGCTTAAAATTTATTTTATTGGTTATTAATTCCTTGTAAACATACCAAGTAGTATGTAATTTAAGCTATAGTTTTACTAATTAAAAAAATATGTACTAATTTATTTTTAGTCTCTAGTAGGTATCTAATATCAGTATAATATAAACTCATTTCCATATTTTGATGTATGGCTCCACAAAATGGAGTAGTATTTCAATAAATTGTTAATATTTAGTGGTAACATACAGGGTTTGTCCGGAAAGTAATAGGACTGATTTTCTTTTGCCGAGACTGTACTTCGGAGCGTGCGCGCAACGACTGAATTCGGTAGAGGGTGTTCCTAGCTAACGAACAAGCGGCTGGTCAGTTGTCTCCGAGCACCTGAAGAGTCAGAACAGGCATTTTCAAGTGACGTGTTTTTGTGAGTGGTGCAAGCTGAAAATGCAGCGTTCGTTAGAGAAGAGGTACACGATTAGATTCAGTGTGAAACTCGGTAAATCTGCGGCAGAGACATTTGATATAATCAAGCAGGCTTACCCAGATGTTGCTTTAGCAAGAAGTGGTGTGTTTCGGTGGCACCAGGCCTTTTTGGAGGGCCGGGAAGAGGTCGCTGATGAAGACCTTGCTGGAAGACCTTCGACTTCGACAAACACCGACAATGTGACTCGTGTGCGCAAAGTTTTGAACTCAGACTGTCGACTAAGTATTCATTTAATTGCCCAGATGTTACATTTACCGAAATCTGTCGTTCATGAAATTGTGACGGAGCATTTGAACATGCGCAAAGTGTGTGCGAAGATGGTCCCAAAAGTGCTCACTGGCGACCAGAAATTGCGGCTCACACTGTCTTTCTTGTGAATAGCTACCTGACCAAGGCCGGCATCCCAACTCTTCCACAGCCGCCCTACAGCCCAGATGTGGCCCCCCCCCAGACTTTTTTTGTTTTCTCGCCTAAAAAGGCAAGCATTTTGAGACGACAGAGGAGATATAAGCAGCTTGTACCGTGGCTCTCAAGGCTATTCCGGAGAATGGCTTCTGTGACGCCTTCAATGCTTGGAAATCGCGCTGGCAGCGCTGCATCGACGCAGAAGGAGCCTATCTTGAAAGTTTTTAAAGAATTGTAACGATTTGCTCAATACATTTTTTTTTAATTGACTCAGTCCTATTACTTTCCGGACAAACCCTGTATAGCAGATATAGTAGCACTGACACTCAGATACAAAAGAGCACTAAATGATGTTTGCTATGGTATGTGCTATAAATAGTAAAATATTTATTTAGTTCCTTATTTGGCAGAGAGGTTACAGCACTTTCTTGCCACACCTGGATAGGATTCAATTTTATAGTTGCACAATACAGTGGGTCCCATGTAGTAGCCTAATGGGAAATTTACAAGGCCATTAAGAGTAGCCCTGTAAGGGGATGGACTTCAAGTGGTCATGTGACCAAGTACAATCATGGCCACCCATAAGGGTCTCTCGAGCAGAGGGACAATCACATAATCACATAAGTTAACGAATGAGAGCAAAGGGTTAATATATCTTTTTTGAAGTCAGGAAAATAGAATCTTTTTACTGTTCTACCATCACAGTAGGCATTTAAAATAGTGTTTGAGGGCGTCTTGAAATCAGGTCCACAGAAAAACAGATGAAGCTAAGAATCTAAAACTTTGATAGTAGATACCTGAAAGATGACTGAATTGAATGATCTGATTGTAATAAAAATGAAATGGCGGAAACTATTATCAGAGAATATCTTTTTTAGTATATCTTGATCCTAAAAATTTGTGTTTAACACGTCATCACAGAGATAGCATTGGTACTTCTGAGTTTCTTGATCTCCATAAAATTTGAAATATCGTCCACAATCAAAATGTGATTAGCGTCACTGGAAATCTATGGTATTTTCCATAGATTGTTTTTAGGAACAGGGTACAATTCAAAATGTTTCAAATTAGATTTTTATTCAGTAAGAGTGTTCTTTAAGAATATACGTCTACTATTGCAATGTGCACTTTTGTAATGTTTCCGTGCCAATAAAATATCTTAATTTCAATGAACCTAATATAAAGTGTTACCCATTTGAATTTAGTTTTCAATAGCAAAACTTCGATTATAAAGATGTTTTCAAAACAACTGAAGTCTGGTTGCATGTTATTGGAGAAGCATACTAAAATTACATGTTATTAGTGGTTTGTTGGTTAAAAGGTTAAATAGTTAGAATAAAATCCTTTCAAAATCGTTAGTGGGACAAAAAAAAAATGTTTTGAATATGACTTCAACACACAAATTGTATATGCGTTGAAAATCATTATGTGCTTTGCAAACCAACAGATATTGATGTGATGTGTAAAACGTCACATTAACTTTTAAGTTTTAGATATCAAACCAAATATGAATATTGTAATCAAACTTTGTCACCAAATGTTTGTCTTTGAGGTTTGCAGCATAAGACATCTATACTAAATTATATATTTTAATTTATGTGTTTGTGTCGGTTGTTGCAGATTGTTGTTTGCCAGAACCGCTCTAAGTACGAGAAGATGGTGCAGGGTGTGTTGACGCACGAGATGATTCACATGTTTGACTTCTGTCGACACGATCTGGACTTCAAGAACCTGGAGCACCTGGCTTGCACAGAGATCAGGGCGGCCAACCTCACACACTGCAGCTTTATCAGTGCCATGGTGCAAGGGGATGCCCACCCGTTTAAGATCAGAGCCCAACATCAGGTAGCCTATGCAAAATTTTAATTTGGTTACATAAGAGTTTGTTGATTTAATATTTTGTTACTAATTAATATTAGAGCCAACTTCTAACCTGTATGGTAACAAGAAACAAATTTTTAAATAAACTGATAGTTATAATTTTAACATGTAACATATACAAGGAACCACCAGAGAGTGCAGTTGGCGGCGACCAATAGAATGGACTGGCCTGCGCGACGTTGCCACACAACTGCCGCTGCCGCCCGGCACGGCTGGCGCATTGTGGCTGATAAACCGCTGCGCTGTCACATCTAACACTGATACTGAACATTTAAAACTTATCAGTATAATTGAAAAACAATATTTAAAATGTGTTGACAGCTATATTATATTTAAATTACTTGTATAGTTTATTAATGTTATTACAAACTAACTATCGATTAAAACAAACAAATCTTCCTGTCAGTTAGTCAGAGTAAAGTACTTGCTTATTTCTATACGATACAACAATCTTTTCAGTGATTTTAAACGATTACTAAAACACACACAAAATTAATATACATGTTGCCTATATTGGACACTGCATGACGTGTTGCTTGATTAAAAATAATTAAAAAAATATAACAATATAATCAATTTTAAAATTATGGAACAATTATATTTTTAAAATTTGAAATAATCCAATTTTCCACTAAATAGCTTTTTGGGCCTACTATTTTAAAATGAAATACGTTAAAAAGCATGATTGACTTAATAATATTCTTACCTTTGCACTTGTATATTATTTATTCGCTCTCAGGCGGCAATATCGTAGCCAAAACCTCGGAGTCTTCTTCATTTTCACGGAATATTAACGGGAAATTAAGGTTTTTGCGGTATTTTTATGTTTTCTTTTTAATTTATATTTCGGCTAAAGATTTTAATCCTACGATCTTCGTATATGAGTAATATAATACAATAATTTATTTCAATCCATTTAACTCAACATGGAAATAAGCTACAGAGATGTACTTTTTTTTAACCCTTATAAGGCCGGCGGCTACAATAGGTAGCCGTGATCATAATGGTGTTCGCGGCCGACGGCTACAATAGGTAGCCGTCCATTATTTCCGGTTTACTGGCCAGTAAATTTTCCAAATGCCACAAACCATGATATTTTCTTGTTTGGGGTTAGATGGGCTTCATTAATAAATGCAAACACTGCCGTTTCTTGCATCATTTCTATTATTATACACCTATGCATTTCGATGAAATCGTCTGTCTTACTACAACGGCGTTGTGGTGTATAGGTTATAGTTGTTGTGGTTATATTTTGTTGATGCAATTCAGTAATTATGTGCGATGTTATAGGTATTTTAGAGTATTTGCAGTGAACTATTAAGTGTAAATATGAGCAAAAGAACGAGAGGCAAATCACCTACAAGTGAAAACACTTTACTCAACACTTTACTTGCTAGTGGTACCGGTGTTCAGTTTGTTGAGGTGTTGGGGATTTAGGTGATAGTGATTTAGATGCTTTGTACGATGATAATTCTGAAGATGAATTAGAAAATGAATGAACTTTTTAATTACTAACAGTGTTTTAGGTTTATTTTGTATGGATTCTTGTGAGTTGTATGGATTCTTGTGAGTTGTATGAAGAAAAAATATATTTTGTGTATAAACTGAAGACAAGACTAGCTTTTCTACAATTTTCACAAATAAGCCGCAGTTGCAGATTTTGAATAATTCATTCCTACTTCACTTTTATTATTGATAAGCACTTGAAAATTGGCATGTGTGTTGTAAATAATATGTAGTTTTAGACAATAATGTGTTACTTGGGTGCAAAACAATCCTTTGTATTTTTTATGAGGTGTTAAAACCAAAAAAAGTAAACTACGCTTACAAATTTTACATATAAACATGTACGTAAAAAATATTTTTTATTTTATATGACCAACCTTATAGTTTCCTGTCTAAGCCTATAATGTTACAAACAAATTAAAAAAAGAATTATCAGTTTTTACTAAGTAATATGGAAGTTGCAGCTTATTTACTAAAACTATGCAAAAAGGAACAAAAATAGCCTGGCCTTCAAGGTACCTGAGCAATAT
The DNA here is from genome assembly GCF_021130785.1 of Homalodisca vitripennis. NCBI lineage: Eukaryota > Metazoa > Arthropoda > Insecta > Hemiptera > Cicadellidae > Homalodisca > Homalodisca vitripennis. Next base: position 109,039,887 of record NC_060214.1, read on the forward strand.
CAGGAGATGGCCTTGAGACTAGTGCAACTCAATTGGTCATTGGCCTTAAAAGGATTAAAATGACCGTAAAATTACATTTTGTAATACGTAGTTAATTAATTCAAGACAGCTCTAACATTTCTTTCGAGCGTAACGGTTAAGTATTTTAAGAACGCTGGACTCGCGCGGCTTGTGGTTACAGCGGGGAACAAGTTTGGCAACGTCGCTCAGTTCTCGTTGGCCGCTCCAAGGTCACGGGCAAAATAGGCTCCTCCCTCAACTGCACTCTCTTGTGGTTTTTTGTATAGTTACACATTGAATGAGTTACTGTAATTTGTTGGGTTAGGTGTTAAAACTTTTGTTACATTTTGTCGGGATCAATAGACAATAGACAATAAACAATAGATCTTCAATACTCCGTTGTGTTGATATATTTTTATGCAGACAAGTTAGATGATGGTGCATGTGCTCCCATTGAATTTGGCTGTGTTAGGAAAGTCTATAATTCAGAGTGTATCTCGAGAACGAATTGAGGTATAAACTTGAAATTTTGTACATTTTATTTAGCTTTCACAAAGGGTTCGTGCAAAATTCCTCTTCTACTTGTATAACTGTCTGTTTGGTGGATAACCTAAATATTCTCGCCAGATATCTTGAGAATGATACAATCTGTAAACTTTAAATATTGCATAGTAGAGACTGAGTTCGACGATGGTACATGTTCATCCAAAGGATTTGACTGAGCATCATTGAAGCCTCAGTCGGCTGGCAGAATTTCTCTTCTGTCCTCGTGGTGCTTGTAAAAATTTCTTTCTGTCTGATTGTTTGTTTATCTGTCTGTTCACATACCTCTGGAGAATGAAATAAGCTGTAGACTTGAAATTTTGCCTGCAACTTCAGCGAAGCCAGTTACACAAAATGTGGGTATTATGGTTTACCTTACCAATGGAATCATACTCTGAAACAGCGATTGATTTCATGAATTAGGTATTCTTCAGGATATAACTTGGTTTTAGTGCTGTTTTGTTAATGCTACGATAAGACTATATGGCATGGTGTGTGTCAGTTTGTATTTATTTTTATGACAAATATTGTTTTCAACAACTAAGACAGTAATTTTGGCAATGAGGTGTATGTAAGTCTTAAGTCAAATCAAATCAAATCAAAAAACATCTTTTATCTCCATTATGTAAAATAAATTATAAATCGTAGTGTACCGTTAGTTAGTTCCATTTTATATAATGCAACATTTCACAACCTAGTTAGCCAGTACAACCTAATATTATTTTTTATCCAATGTTCCGGAACTAAATTATCGACGGACTAACTACCTAATTGGCACGCGTATGAATATTTTATTGTAGCCCAACTACGTGACCGATTTCACCTCGCGCGCTATGCCCCTAAGTAAAATTTATATTTACCAACTAAAAGTGGTGCTTGTAAGTTTCATTAATTAAATTGAACTTATAAGTAAACTTTGCAACTCGAGTATTTATTACTATGACCTCAGAAGTCACCACCCCCATGTGTTATCGTCATTTGGTACAGTAGGAGCACAATTTTACATTTATCATATAAAATTACTTTACTAATTAAAAAACACAACTTTGTAAAAAAAGTTAAATATTTATATGTAGCATGCTCTAAATATATATGGAAATACTGCCTGACGTAGGTGCATTGCACTGTATGTGAGAGAATTAGTCCCATTAATTAAAAAATAAGTGCCTTAGGGAAATAAAATGTGTAAAAATGTTCACGTAAAACATAAAAAACATTGCCAGAACTGGGGAAAAATGTATGAATATAGATAAAGTTCACAGTAGGTGGGCCAGAGGAAAAAAAACAGTAAGGTTTTAAAAGTGATGTAATAAGTAAATATTCTTATCGGTGGATGTAGGTAATCAAAATAGAAGTAAACGAACTAACTGTCAGACGAGAAGAAGTAAAACCGACAGATGAACAGGCACCTCAGTCAAGATAATGCTTGAGGCGTCTGCCAAAAGTAATTGTTTGTAAGACTGTGTTAATTATTTTTAACACTAGTAGTTCTGAAAAGTAGATCCAAAAGAAGTTGATTGATGTGGAACTTGAAATTACAAAATCTTTAAATTCGTATTATATTTTTGAGGAAAATTTTGAGATAATTACGATCTTTTGGTGGTTACAGGAGTGTGTAAAGTCAAAAGCCATGTGGTCAGTGATGGTAGTACGTAACCTGTCTATGGAAGAGGCCCACAGGATCGTAGAGAAGGTATTCCCCCACTGTTACAACGATTTGGAGCCGATTGGTCGAAGGATAAAAACAGGAACGGCAGATATGGATAGAGCCTACCATGAAGGATACTTTTATGGATATGTATAGTATTGGATTCGTCTGTTAGATTTAGTGTAAGTTCGTAATAAATTAATTTGTTTTCAGTTGTGTTATGTTTAATTTTCAAGACCAGATTTCAGACCTTCTGTTTATAGGGCAAATGTATAGTTCAATAATTTTCTTATTTAATAATTATTCTTAATAATTATAACTATCAACAAATAAATATCACACAACACAAATTCTACTAAACTTGCATACAATATGATGCCTTTGGAATCCAATAAGTTTGACGAATATCCACAACATTGCAACACCAACCGGACAGCAATCTCCTACTGATTTCTGATCTAATTGGGTCCCTTATAACAAAGTAAATAACACAATATGCCATCCATCATCACCAAAGGAAACAGGTGATATCTTGAAGTGAGGTAACTCTGGCAAAAGTTAGTTGAAACTGTTATATGTATATTCATAACGGATGACAAATATTTCATAAATTGATTCAGTGTATAAAGACAAGAAAGTAATTGAATGGAATATATGTCCCAAACACTTTTTTTACATATATACATACATATATACATACTTTCCCCTGAATCTCAGAAAAGCATAAAACACTGGATTGAGGTGTCATATTTTCAAAATTTTCCTTATCGCATTTTTATTGTTTGCCTATCTTTGAGGTTTTTTTTAATTTGATCTCACGCTTAAATAAGTAACTTAGACTATCGTCTGATACCCTGTTGGATGCACAATAGTATAATGTTTAAGCTACATTATTTTTTTCAGGTACATTATTTTATCTAGGGGTATATGGTAAGAACATTAAAAATCTGTATTTAAATAACTTTTTTCTGGAAAATTGCAAAGCTTAGATACTTTTCTTGCTATACTTAGATGTTTAATGTAAAAAAAATGATTATGGTTTTTTGCTAGTATTATAGAAAAGTCATTAAATAAAAAAAGTTCAGAAATAAGCCGTCGTTGTGAACGTGTTACAGGAGGAGTTAGATTATGTTACAAGGAGTCTTAACAGGATTACAAACAGGTAAAAAATTGATAAAACAGTATACAATAAATGTATTAGTTACTAATTAAGTAAATGAACAATGCTTTGTACAAAACATACAAGAAATAGTTTAAATGCAGCAATAATTTTCAATTTACATTGTAAAATACTTTTTACCACAATATTATAGGCACATAATGAGTGATTATGATTGGTTTTTTTATTTCTTAAAAAGTGAAATTATTAACAGGTTTTAGTGAGATTTAGTGTATAACGTGCGTATCTTTATCAAAGTTTGAACTTGGAATGACTCAGTTAAGAATAAAAACAAAACAGAACTGTTTGACATTCATAATATTAATCCTTGATCAATGTGCTGAATATAACTCTGAATAATATTAAGTTATGATAGTGATATTTGTGATGACTTTTTCGATAAATATGTAAAACTCTCAAAAAGTAAAGATATGAAACAAGACACGGTTCTTGGTATCTTTACTGAAAGTTAATTTTAGTATTACACAATCTACAGTATCTAAAACATTTGTCTAAAAACTAAAAAATAAGTAAGTTAAAATGGAAACACGATTTAAAAAAATGTCAGAATTGAAAATAACTTACAGCGACGGTACTATATCCTACAGAAAAAATTTAATAAAATTATTAGTAAACATTACATTGTAATTTCAACAAGTGTAATCAAACTGAAGAGTCTACAAAGTTATATTATGTTTTAAAAGAATGAACTGTGTCGTTTATCTTCAATTTTGGCCAGTTGTTATTATTAAATAAAATAGTAATGAATATAAGCTATAATCATATTTCCTGTCTTAAGTAAATATTTATATGGTGAAGTTAATTCTTTATGAAATATTTAGAAACATAGGTGGATCAAAATAACCTGCCTTTTTTACTATTTTTATAATATTGGAAGTAAAATGATACTGGCTTACTTTATTTTTTACATAACATAATTCTCTACAATTTTTTAAAATTTTCTCATTGAATTCAAATATTTAAGTCTTATTGTTGGCTCTTTGTTAACTTAGTTCTCTTAGTCTTGTCATTGAAAAATCATAATTTTTCATTGATTAAAAATCAAGCACTATGATATGATAGTCATGAAGGAAACAGGATTTTTCCGGACATTGAAACAAGAAATCAGTAACACTACGTTTCGAGATCTGCAATCTGATCTCTTTTTCAGGTAAAAAACTAACCTAATACATAATTACAAACTAGGTTAAAAGAAGAGATTACTGAAGAAGAGATCAGATTGCAGATCTCGAAACGTAGTGTTACTGATTTCTTGTTTCACTGAACAATGGCAAATGTCCGGAAAAATCCTGTTTCCTTAACAATCCTTTCATTGTCAAAAATAACCTTCAAACAAAGAAATGATAGTCATGTGAGTACAGAAGTACAAAATGACTGATATTTTTAACTCGTAATAAAACATTAAACCAAACAGATTTCCATCAATAAACATATTTGGGAGAAGCCTTGATAAAATCAAAGCTTGATTCCGTTGGATGAGATCTTCTTATAAGCCAGTGGCCATGAGGTAATTTAGAATATGGCTAAAAGAAGAAAGTCATAGCTTTTTTACAGTGTTGCAATGATTCTTATGTAAGCACCAATGTTTATACTGAAAAATTTAATACCCTTTACTTCAGATTTTTTATTTTGGATTTTGGAACAAAGCTAATGGCCTCATCCAAAATTATTGAGTCAGTACTTCTATTCATTGATTTCTTATACGCAGTATTTTGGTGTGGGAGATTCCCAGACTATGTAACTGTAGATAATTCCTGCCCCATTTTTCTTCTTTACCATTTAACATCTATTGGTAACAACTTATGCTCCCAATAAAGAATCGATAATTTTATCACAAAATTGTAAAGAATCCTATGATAAAACATGATAAATTATATATAACATTGTAAATCAAATGTTGGAATGTGTTGGATAAAGTTTTTGTTTGATCGTGCCTAAGAAAAGATGAGGATAATTCAATTTGGATAATTTAAATATATATATTATTTAAATTATCCAAGTTGAATTATCCGCATCTTTTCTTAGGCACCGATCAAACAAAAAATTTATTCAATACATTCCAACATTTGATTTACAATGTTACATAAGCTTTTATTTGATCCACCCTTATTTTTTATTATTTACAAATTGTATTATAAATCTCATATAAAATTAAGCAATGTTGACAGAAACTCAAAATAGAAGATGTCCGAATGTTTCTAAAATGTTTTGTTTTCTCCAAAACAGCTTTAAAAGGAATTTGGATTTACGATTGATAATGAAAGTAGAAGACAGCTGATCGTTCGATATTTGAAAGAGCACAACACTTCACCGACGGATGTATTGATTATTTCCCAGTTGTGGCCAGTCCACTTCAAGCATGATATCTTAGTTTATTGGAGCTAATAAGTTGAAATTGGCTAGATTTAGCTTCATTGTTTGTGTTCTTTCTATGCAGAAGGTTTATATACTATGCCTGCCACCAGACGGCACTGCAAAAGGTAAAAGTTTTCAAAGTGCCTGCACATTATAAACTGCAATTACAAGACAGTTACGTATATTAAATAGCCAAACATTATTTGAAGGCGCTAGGTTATGATGTATTTTATCTTTAAAATAAACATAAGTTTGAACTTTAAGCTTGAGTGTTAGACCACTTTATAATAAAGTACATGTACATGTACGATGGTTATGGTTATAAACATACACTTTTGACAGATTTTCTTGATCGTGGCCACAAGGCAAACTCTACATCGGCGTTGGAAATATAATTTACTTGAAACAGAAGTGCTCATACACGGGCAAAGCTTATGAAAAGCATGCAAAGCCGCAGGAAACAGCTAGTCTCTTATAAACATTTCTGAGATTTGTGGAAAATATTTAAAAAACAGGGCTTTATCAAATATGCTAGTATTGTTGTGTCAGTACAGTAATTGTCAGACACTTGCAGGGAAATTTATGTGCAAGCAAATGGCTGTGACAGCCAATGGCATGGCTAATCTCGTACATCACATGGATCATTCCTGATATTTATTGGAAAGATTTCATATATATTACATTAAAAGAATATCTGAATGTTAGCATTTCTGTCAACATGAAACTAAAATAATAATGTATTTAAGCTGGCCAATTATTCTCTAGTACATTTTTAAGTATCCTTGGAAGTTCTCAAGAAAATACAACTCAAACTGAAAACATTTGTACATCAACAGGTTTGGCACTTTGGTTGTATAAATATTGCTAATGCATTTAGAAGAAAAACTAGTACGACTGTATCAAAATCTAAATCTCAAAAGGCACTTAAAAATATTTGTTTCTGCACGAGGCACTAAGCAGCGACTGAATTTATATACAGCTTTTACTAGAAAGTGTGAAAATTTATATTTACACAATTTGGTGACTAGAAAAATGCCAATTAACTCAGTATAGCTGGAATACAAATTTTAACAAAATTCAAATTTAACAACTTGAATAACAAGAAATATAAAGACTCATAATTTTAGCTAGTAACATTTTTATATAATCATTCAGAAATATGAATATAAATTCAGTTTTTTTACATATTTACAAAGTAGCATAGCGTATACAAACTTCGACAGTATATGATACTTACTGTTATTGCTATAGATAAATTGGTGAAATTCTAAGAAAACAGTGATTTCATTATTATAATTAGTACTAAATGTTTGGACTAGTCCATGAATACACTAATGTCTATATTCATACGTACATGATAGTTATAAAGGTAATGGATAGTTAGAAGAACTAACGTAGTGCTGAGATCAAAACAACAATATTTCTATTTTGAATGACTAAATTGGTCAAGATGTTCAGGCCTTCTTAGCCCTCAAAATTTAAATCTTAAATTAAATTGTACCTCAAATTTATCACTTGCCAATTTATGACAAATGCTTTGAAGATACCTATATTAGAAATTAATTTCATGGATAATATTCAGTTTTTAATGCCTCAATAAATGGTTTACATTACCTCAAAAGTATAAAGTTTACATTATTTTAGTTGCTTTGGCTTTTTAGCTCTTTCAATCCCAATATCTTTTGCATGATTTCAGCTTTCAAAATTGAGTAACGGCATGGCTAATTTAAGAGTTTGAATAAAAATATTGTACTAAAAGAGTATATTAAAACATGATTTTTTTCGTATTTGTTTGCTTAGTCTATAAATTAAAGTACACTGTAATTTTGTGTTTGAGTGCAAGTAAAAATATGTACAAATATATAAATAGTGTAAATATGAAGTCAAAATATTGTTTTTATAATTTTAGTATTTTAAATGAAATACTGTAAACAGTTTTATCGTAACATGTTATCAAAACTTATAGTGGACATTAGATATGGATTAAAAATACAATTATAAAATAGAGGATCGAATGATGCCTTCTATTTGCATATTACACAACAGAGATTTCTGAAACCTCTAAGTTGAGTTGTTGTTTGGGACATTGTAGTTTCTATTGTGTTTTTATAAAAACTAAAATTAAACTTTTTTTACATACAATTGAATGAATTGATCTAAATCTAAAAAAATCTAAAAATTGATCTAAATTGCAAGTGTTGTCTGATACGCCAGAGTTATTTTAAGATTGTTGAATTCCAGCTAAAAATTATATACTTTTGCTATACTATCTTAAAAATAATAGAAACAATGAAAAAAGATTCTCTAAACTGATTTATGAATTTGATTTAAATGTAAAATTTCATAAAAACTGGACAACTTGTATGGTTTCTATAATGATTTCAATTACACTTTATTCCAAATTAAATTGTTATATATTATAACTATTAAATGAACTTTTTGTAGAGAGATACAGTTTTATATATAATTAAGTATCTAATAGACTATAAACAATCCAAATTTGATTCAGTAAAATGTACAAAAAGTTTTGAGAAAAATTATGAAAAGTTAAACTTGAAAAAAATACAAAATATATGTACCAATTACATGTATTTGAAAGTTTATTCTTAGTCAGCTCATTCATTTGGTTATTGCCGACAGGTTTTTGGTATTATATGGAGGCCATTTACTGTTTTTGAAAGAGTTTTTATTACCAGGGATCTATAAAACTACATTATTAGAAAGAAAAGATTTTATTTCACTAACTAACTGTGAAAATTACAAGTCATTATCGACAATCAGTTCTTTGTTTCATGCCTCTGAAAGGAAGCTATGTCGGTGAGGAGGCCACTCTGTACCTATCTACTACCTGTTCTTACACGATATAAGTAGGTTTAGATTAGGTTATCATACTAGTACTACGCTATGTTACTAGTAGAATCAAAGTTAAAGATAACCTTTACGAGTGCTCACGTGATCTGAGCTTGAATTTGGGTACTATCTCGAAGAATGTTTATCTTTTTTTGCAAAAAGTGTGGGGTGGCACCAAAGGAAAAACATTCCTCAAGATAGTACCTAAATTCAAGCTCAGATCATGAGTGCTCGTTACATTTTTATATTTATAGTATGTACCTATGTATTTACCTACTTATTCGTATATAGCCTAATAACATATAGTAGATAGGGACAGAGTGGCCTCCTTCCACCGACATCGCTTCCTTTTGGGAGCCAAAAAACAAAGAACTGATTGCCATAATGACATGTAATTTTCATAGTAAGTGATTTAAAGTCTTTTATTTCTAATAATGTAGTTTTTTAGGTCTCCGGTAACAAAAACTCTTCAAAAAATAGTGGCCTCCGGATAATACAAAAGTACTGCCCAATGTTAACTTACATGGATACACACATATAGACATTTTTGATCTTTGAGAGTCCCATAAGATAGATGTTTCTAAAAAAACAAATATTTAATCTCTTTACCATCACATTATTTTTTCTATTTTATATGGAAGAGAAAATAAAAGAACAAATAAAAAGTTATAACATCCTACATCAAACTTAAAAATCATCCTAAAAAGGAATTTAAATTAGAATAGGTGTCTTAATTTCGGAGTTTACTTCTTTCTGAGTAATCAGATGTATGGTATAAACATAATATTTGAAAATGGTATAGTAAGCATTTGGAGAGTTTATAGATAGATGTTTGTGACGGAACATTTTAAAAATGGGATTGAAAGGGTTAAAAGTAGTGACCTTGAAATTAAGGCCTTACATTGTGAACAATGTCTTTGATTAATTGCTATGGACGGTTTCACCATTAAAATGTTTGACTTATGACCAGCACGGTCTATAGATGGTAGATGACCTTGGCGACACTGGGTCATACGGCGTCGCGTCGCTTGGCCTCGTTGAGGTATGTGACCCAGTAGACCACTGTGAACACGAGGAAGCTGAGAGGGAAGAGTGCGAGGGAAACTTGGTCAAGAGTGCCGCGCTGAGAGCCGCAATACAGGATAATGTATTCTGTCACAGCGCGCAGACGTGGCTTCTGCTCCGCTTCTGATTGGCCGGCCTCAGTATTGTTTTCCTACAACATCCATTGTGCTCACTTTGTGTTATTAAAACCAGAAGCACTCTTTAATTTCCAAATGGCATAATGGTGTATTTCTAATGTATTACATACGTAAACGTAAACTGTTATGTTATGTGAGCAAAAATTTTCTATGATAACATCAATACTGTATAGGAGTAGCATGCACAAAAATTCTAGCTGATTTAAAATCCTATCATCAGATCTTATTGTCTGAAATTTCATAAAAATGGCTTCTGGGGTACTGAATTAAAGTACAATAACATAAGTATCACATAGGAGTACTATTTTGATTAGTATTATTAATTGTGTCCCTCTCAGCCAGTGGTGTATATAGAAAATTCTTTCGGAGGGGCTGATTCACTGGGTCGATTATATAAAATACCCTGCAAAATAAGGGGTTCAGGATTATTCTGCTGGGAAAGTTTTGAGCCTTAAGACCTCATAATTGTGTTCTAGCACAAAACAAACTACTGAGTACAATTTTAATATTTATTATGAGTGTTGGGTTTAACTCTAGGACACCTTCATCTTAATGCAGTGCCTGAAATCTGACGTTGCTACAGACTTGACTCTTGGAATCTGAAGCCATTTTCATCTGAAGAGATTGAAAAAAGTCGACTTTGAAGTTCAAAACGATTAATTTAGATTGTTTCCACAACAGAGATACCCAGATTGCATAATGTATAAAAATAGTGTAATCCAGATGAATTGGCATTGTCATTGTCTCATCAGGTGCACAATTGAGTGCACTACGATGTTACAGACACGATCTCTAAGCACGGTGGAGCAACCGAGTTTTCTACACACAACTTAGCCATGGTGGAAAAGATTGATGAGCCAGATTCCAGGAATCAAGTGTGTAATAGCATCAGATTCCAGACACTGCATCAAGAAGAAGGTGAACTGCAGCTAAACTCAACATTCATATTAAATTAACCTTTCACACCATGACTACACTTAATATTTTGTATTTCAACGTTTTGGGGAGTGGAGTTTGAGCCTCCATACACCCTTTTGCACTCAGCTACCTATTTGAGTACAATAAATTCAAGAAGTCAAGCTTCTATAAAAATGAAAACCTAGTAATCATAACCACTAGTCAATATCTAATTATATTTATTTTGTACAAATGTAAACCTATATAAACACATAGTACAAATTATATTCTCCTGACTGGAATACTCATTTATATTTTTAAATGATACAAGTATACTGTTGTACTGTGCAGTATCAATGGCAAAACAAAATATTGTTGAAAGAAATACTTAATAAATTCACTAAAAATTATTTTGATACACCTTTCAGTTAGTTTATACTCATACACACTGGATTAAATTAAACCAGTAGTTACTAGACCCAATTTAAAAAGTTCTTTATGATACAGTTTAATTATGGTACAAATTGTCACAGTTGTTAGTTATATGAAAGACTTGTTACTAATGCATGCACTAAAACTAGTAACATTTACACTAGAAAGTGCTTTCAGCTTACCTCTGAATAGAAGTTAATCCCATGTTAGAGTCAATGAAACAGTGACAAATGATGTGAATGATTAAACTGTGTCTGATTTGCGTTATGTTGTGAAAAAGAAATAATAGCAAATTAGATAGAATAGAATTAACATGATTTGATGAGTAAGTTATGACTATGTGGAGTTATATTAAGTGAACATTTTGATATGTATTGAAGAGTGTTAGTTCTAATTACGATTCATAGTAATGAGGAGGGAAGTTTTTTTTAAAAAAAAAGACAATATGAATTAGCATAAAAATGTTATGCTGTTTAACAATGGTGTAGTTAAAGTAAAATACTTTACTTTTGTACCCTTTGAAAAATTAGCACAGACTTGGACACCTGAATGAGTCAAGGAAGGACCTGCAAGGGTATGTGCTTGGAATGCAACCACGAAATGAATTGCAATCAGACCACCTGCTTTGCTTGTAATTACTTCAGACCACCTACTTTGGTTGTAATTGATCAAGCCACCTGCCTTGCTTGTCATTGTTTCAAACCACCTGCCTTGCTTCAGGCCACTTGTCTTACTTGACATTGATCGAGGCCACCTGTCTTGCTTGTTATTGCTTCAGGCTACTTGCCTTACTTGTCATTGCTTCAGACCGCCTGTCTTGCTTGTTGTTGCTTCAGGCCACTTGCCTTACTTGTCATTGCTTCAGACCACCTGTCTTGGTGTTCATTGCTTCAGGCCACTTGTCTTACTTGACATTGATCGAGGCCACCTGTCTTGCTTGTCATTGCTTCAGCCTACTTGTCTTACTTGTCATTGCTTCAGCCCACGCCTGTCTTGCTTGTTGTTGCTTCAGGTCACTTGTCTTACTTGACATTGATCGAGGCCCACCTGTCTTGCTTGTCATTGCTTCAGGCTACTTGCCTTACTTGTCATTGCTTCAGACCCACCTGTCTTGCTTGTTGTTGCTTCAGGCCACTTGCCTTACTTGTCATTGCTTCAGACCGCCTGTCTTGCTTGTTGTTGCTTTCAAATCACCTGCCTTGCTGTTTATTACTTTAGGCCACTTGCCTTACTTATCATTGCTTGAAGCCCATCTGTCTTGGTGTTCATTGCTTGAGCCCACTTGTCTTGCTGTTCATTGCTTGAGGCTACTTGCCTTACTTATCATTGCTTGAGCCCACCTGTCTTGGTGTTCATTGCTTGAGGCTACTTGCCTTACTTATCATTGCTTAAGCCCACCAGTCTTGGTGTTTTCATTGCTTGTAGCCCACTTGTCTTGCTGTTCATTGCTTGAGGCTACTTTGCCTTACTTATTCATTGCTTGAGCCCATCTGTCTTGGTGTTCATTGCTTGAGCCCACTTGTCTTGCTGTTCATTGCTTGAGGCTACTTGCCTTACTTATCATTGCTTGAGCCCACCTGTCTTGGTGTTCATTGCTTGAGGCTACTTGCCTTACTTATCATTGCTTGGAGCCCACCTGTCTTGGTGTTCATTGCTTGAGGCTACTTGCCTTACTTATCATTGCTTGAGTCCCACCTGTCTTGGTGTTCATTGCTTGAGGCTACTTGTCTTGCTGTTTCATTGCTTGAGGCTACTTGGCCTTACTTATCATTGCTTGAGCCCACCTGTCTTGGTGTTCATTGCTTGAGGCTACTTGCCTTACTTATCATTGCTTGAGCCCATCCGTCCTTGGTGTTCATTGCTTGAGCCCCACTTGTCTTGGTGTTCATTGCTTGAGGCTACTTGCCTTACTTATCATTGCTTGAGACCACCTGTCTTGGTGTTCATTGCTTGAGGCTACTTGTCTTGCTGTTCATTGCTTGAGGCTACTTGCCTTACTTATCCCATTGCTTGAGCCCACCTGTCTTGGTGTTCATTGCTTTTGAGGGCTACTTGTCTTGCTGTTCATTGCTTGAGGCTACTTGCCTTACTTATCATTGCTTGAGGCCCACCTGTCTTGGTGTGTTCATTTGCTTGAGCCCACTTGTCTTGCTGTTCATTTGCTTGAGGCTACTTGCCTTACTTATCATTGCTTGAGCCCACCTGTCTTGGTGTTCATTGCTTGAGGCTACTTGTCTTGCTGTTCATTGCTTGAGGCTACTTGCCTTACTTATCATTGCTTGAGCCCACCTGTCTTGGTGTTCATTGCTTGAGGCTACTTGTCTTGCTGTTCATTGCTTGAGGGCTACTGCCTTACTTATCATTGCTTGAGCCCACCTGTCTTGGTGTTCATTGCTTGAGGCTACTTGTCTTGCTGTTCATTGCTTGAGGCTACTTGCCTTACTTATCATTGCTTGAGCCCACCTGTCTTGGTGTTCATTGCTTGAGGCCCACTGTCTTGCTGTTCATTGCTTGAGGCTACTTGCCTTACTTATCATTGCTTGAGCCCACCTGTCTTGGTGTTCATTGCTTGAGGCTACTTGTCTTGCTGTTCATTGCTTGAGGCTACTTGCCTTACTTATCATTGCTTGAGCCCACTTGTCTTGCTGTTTCATTGCTTGAGCCCACCTGTTTTGTTGTTCATTTCTCTTCAAACCACCTCTCTTGATTGTTTGTTGCTTTAAACCACCTGCCTTACTTGTCATTCCTTAAGGCCAGCAGCTTTTGATTCCCAGCTGGAATCAATACTTCCTACGGATATTAGGAAGTATTTTTAACCTGCCTAACTCAGCTCTTCAAAGTTTTATAAGAATGGTTTCAAATTTACAAAAAGTTCTTAAAAACAGCCATGCCAGAAGTATATTGAACTCTACTTCCTATAGACACCTGGGCCACTACCTGTATCGGCCAAATAAATTTAAATAAAAATCTTAGTTTTAACTATAACCTTACATTTGTCACTTCAATGAGGACAGTTTTTCTAATGGTTTGGTTACACTCTGGATCAAACATGATTAAACTTGTTGGAACTTATGTGCCAAAAGTTAGGTGTTACACAACCTATATTTACATTTCACGTTTTCCAAAACTGACTTCTAATTCCTCCAAAAGTGTCATTTAGGCTGTTCTATACTAACAGTAGAAAATAATTTTCCTGAGTTCATTGGAAACCCCAAAATGTGGGGTTACAGTTGCAAAAAGATTCTGTGATCCCAATCTTGTGATCTGACACACCTGGCCATCGGAAGATTTTAGACCATAGCTGAAAACTTGGAGAAAGGAATTGAAAGAGTAAGACAACCTTGAAATAAACGTAAAAACCATTTCAGGTTATTCACTGGGTGTATAATGTATGGTCATCATAGAGTATGGAATTTTCCTAGTGCATCTCAGCTGTTTGGAAGAATTTATAACAGTTTTCTCTGAGCCAGACGAAATTTTCAATATGAGGAATAGGATGACAGGATTCAACAAGTGTTACGTGGAGTTAGATAGTTTAACCTCTCATTACATGAGAGCTTTGGATTTATCTTAAGTTCAGGCTTACTTCCTTACAATACAGCCCTTCCCACTCCATACTCTCCATTTCTCTACATGAATGATTTGTCTGTTTGGATAGGTTCTGTTAGCCAGTTAGATTGATAACTAAAGGCTGCTACCATTGATTGATGAGTACTTTCCTCCACCAATTAGGACCCATAGTATTGTTGGGCGACGCTGTTGGGAAAGACAAGGTAAAAATTACAGGCATTTACAAAAAAATAGGAACATTTTTTTTTGTTTACAAAAAAAAAAAAAAAAACAGGCATTAATTTGGAATATTGATATTGTTGGCAAAAGTACAGAGTAGGTATCAACTTAACAAGAGGAGAGATAAACATTTCAACAATTAAAATACTTGTTTTCACTGTGGCACCAGACATGTGCTGACTTTATGATAGCTGGAATAATAACTGGATATGCCTGCCGCAGTCGAGGTTTCAAACAAATTGAGGCAGATAATTTTGAAAAATTTCTTACTGTTTGCCAATTTGATAGAGTTGTAGTTGTGTGTACTATAGAATGTGGTATGAGAATGAAGGTATTGCACAATTTAGGTCAGAGGGTTCAACAGGAAGAGATTATCTCACACATAATAAGTTTAATATACAGTGATATTACAACAATTGAGAATGATAATTGAGTGTCTCACCTGGCAAAGGTTTAAGGACGAACTCCAAACTTTATTCAAACATAAATAGACAGAGTTTGGGTGCCATTCTGACAACTCTACCTGAAATGGAAACTTTTATTGATTGGATACAAATTCAAACAGGTTATTGCTCTTCAATATTGTGCTATACTATAGGTACAGGTTATGCCAAACTGAATTTCCAAATTATTCGTAAATAATAATATCATTACTGTAATAGTTCTAAGAAGTTCAAAATCCGAGTTTTTCTACCTGCCTATTTTGAAATGTAAGAGGTGTATTTAGAAGCTCTAAGAGTTTTCTTAGAACTGAAGGAGGAGGGATCCAAGGATTAGATGGAGTCAGAGAGCTGTACCGGTATAAAGATACGAAGTATAGCTGTGCTATTGGAGAAGGAGACAAGGAGAATTTATGTAGTTCTTAGCCTACTCTTTGTGTCAATGCCGAATGATGTAGCGAAGAAGATAACATTATGCAAAGGAGTATAAAGGTTATATTTGTGGTTTATCACACAAACTTTGATACTGTAGCATTTGCGAATGGTGGGAGTATAGAGAGATAAATGAGGAGGTACATAAAACTTTGAAATGTCATCAGAGGAGTTGTCACTTTTTGGGTGAGATTTGATACTGTTCCAAAAAATAAGATTAGAGAAGACTAATGATGAGAGAACAGTAGATAAGGAAATAAATTAAAGAGAAAGCAGGGTTCATAAATGTATAGAAAGTATAGAAAAGAGCAAATACGTATAGAGAGGAGCATGGTGGTATAGAGATGAGAAAGATAGTGTAGAGAAAAGCATGGAAATATAGAGAGGAGCAAGGTAGTATGCAGAGAAGCATGGTGGTATAGAGAGGAGCAAGGTACTATAGAAAGGAGCGTGGTACTATACAGAGAAGCATGGTGGTATAGAGAGGAGAGCAAGGTAGTATGCAGAGAAGCATGGTGGTATAGAGAGGAGCAAGGTAGTATGCAGAGAAGCATGGTGGTACTATACAGAGGAGCAAGGTAGTATGCAGAGAAGCATGGTGGTATAGAGAGGAGCAAGGTAGTATGCAGAGAAGCATGGTGGTATAGAGAGGAGCAAGGTAGTATGCAGAGAAGCATGGTGGTATAGAGAGGAGCAAGGTAGTATGCAGAGAAGCATGGTGGTATAGAGAGGAGCAAGGTAGTATGCAGAGAAGCATGGTGGTATAGAGAGGAGCATGGAAGTATAGAGGAGGAAGGTAGTATAGAGAGGAGGAATGAAGTATAGATAGAGAGTAGCAAGAAACTACAGAGACAAGCAAGGTTGTATCATTGACATGTCTGAAAGTGATGTATAGAGGATACTTTGTACCTATAATGTTGTAAGGAGCAGAACATTAGTTGAATTAGAAAGAAAAAGTGATATTGCAAGCAGTATGAAATGATGTTTTTTTTTATAAGAAGAGTCTGAGAAGAACCAGTATTTAAAAGGATCGAGAATGATCCGAAGGACTAATGTAATTTGTACATGTAAAGAGGATGCGCAGCATAAGTTGCCAGAGAAGGTACACAAGAATAGTATGTGAGGAAGATGACCAAGAGGAAAACCAAGGGACAAGGAGAAATGAGAAAGGCATTGAGAGAAGAGAAGAGAAGGGTACTGGCAGAGAGTGTTTAAAATAGTACATGGGAAGATGGAAGAAGGCGTCAAGGAACCAAAGTGATGCAGATAACTTTGGTAGGTGACAATGAAAGAGTAAATTTATTCTAGTACTTCATTTTTCTTTTAAGTGGATGTTATTCCACTTTGTATGTACAGCAATTACGTTTTTATAATACAATACTGAATGGAAAACAATGGAAGTAAAAAATATTGATTAAAAAAATCATTTATGTTTTATTTCAAAGTGGATAGTTCTGGTAAACAAGACAATTTTGTAAAAACATAAAAGTGCCATGAATGCATTTGGTGTGCACCAGGAAATATAAGCAAAATAGTAGAGTATAATGAAAGTGCAATAGGCTCAATGATATAGTTAATAATGATTGATATGTAGATTATTCTGGAAGATGGTGCATATTAATGACTACCCTACCTTTATTACTATAAGGCACATCCGTATGTAATATTGTACTATAGTGGAAGTTAAAGGTGTAACATTATTCAAACATGCAGCCATTGTTTCTGTTCCAGCAATAAAATCCATATTTTAGTTTTTATATCGATGATTTAAACCTATGTTTGCTTTCAGGATTTGTTTTTTGGAGAAATTATACAAACATCTTATTTTACAAGTATTTCTGTTATAATTCACTTCACTTTACAATCTTAGCCATTTTATAGTTCTGTCATTATTATTGGTGTTAAAGGTCAGGATTCTGAGAGTAAGTACTTTTCAGCACTATTTATATAAGCAGTGTTTAAAAAAAAGTTGTGATTGTTGTCCTTTACTAACTGAAGTATTAAGAAACACATCATGTAAACTCAGGGTAAATATATCAATTATTTGTGTTTTTAATATTGTAGCACATGTAACTTGTTAGAGAAGTTAAAAAATATCTGTCCCATATATATTTATATTGAATTATATTCATGACTGACATACAGGGTGTCCCATGAAGAAACGGAGAAACTGTCAGGACTTGATCTTACGGTGAAAATAATGAAAAAAGTTCATACACACATAGGTTTTTCTTAAAGTTTACGTATAATTTTTATTGGCTTATTTTACATCATTATCTTAAGAAATTAATTCTTTACAAGTTTTGTTAAAGAATTTTATGTGTTTGTTACACATTTAACAAAGTTAATCTACTTGAAACCTAAATGAAACTTGTTTTTGGATACCGAATTTTGCGTATTTCTTCAGATATCTTAAAAATTACTGCAGCTAGAGGTCTGGTACCAATTTTATTCAATTTTTCAGTTCAATTTGCATAATATACATTAAATTTTACGTCCTGGGTAACGCCCAAAATAATTTAATAGGGCTCCCTTTTAACGGTGGCACTGAAATCTGGGTGAAATCTTTCACCCTGTATAGCTCGCTAACTAAGCGTTTCTGGACCTATGTGTATATGTACTTTTTTCATTATTTTCACCGTAAGAACAAGTCCTGACAGTTTCTCCGTTTCTTCATGGGACACCCTGTATATAAATGCATATCATGTGAATATGGCTTATACTGAAAGCCATTTCCAAAACAAAACAAATTGTGTAATTTCTATGTTTTGTACATAAAGTAAATTTGAGATAGCTCATATACGCTATAAGATCCAACATTCTGGGTTTAACCTCAGTCTTTCATGCATTTAGATTTTACAACTAGGCTCTCAATTTCTTATGGATTACATTTGAACCTTAAGGCAATTGGTCTCCTTCCCTTTGTATTTTTACCTCATGTCCTTAAGCCTCCTTCTAAACCCAATCTTGTCATATTCAGTCATATATTTAACAGATTGACCTCTGAATTTATGGCCTTCCTTACTTTCCATTTTGAACTCTGATCTTCTATTCTACTCTGTACCTCTAGTTTTTAGATCTTTTACGTTTTGATTTATAAATCTATCACATGCTGTTCTTTCAAAATTGGCCTCTTTGATATTTCTTCCTTTCAGATTTGACTTCTAGGTCCTTGATATCACATGCTTTTATATTCCATGAAATCAGTATTTGATCTCTTGATCTTTGACATCAGACTTTCAAGGTTTAAGCTTTTTTTCTACTTTAAATTTACTTCTGGGTGCCTGGTCATCCTTAATGCAGACAAGGATTACGTCCTGTCTTCTATGATTTTTGATTTTGTATTTTACCTCTAGATCCTTTTAATAGTTTAAAATTTAATTTCTGTTATATTTATATCCACTTCTAGATTCATATCTGTACATCCATTATATTCTAAGATTTAATATTTGGGTTCTGCAATCTTGATCCTCCCCTAATTTTTTTTCAGGTTTAATATAAAAAGTTCTGAGTTTTCAAGCTTTTTGACTTCTTCTATCAGTATTTGATCTTTTATGCTCTCAGTTCGTTTTCTGAGTTTTGAGCTTCAATGCTTTCAGATTTATCCCTATTTCCCCATATCTTCCATTAACATTTTCTTACAATAATTAAGCTTACAAGCTATCAGAATCGACATGTAAGTTCTTTACACTTCATGTTTAAGGTGTAGGCTTTTAATAATAATTTTTTATAATTTGAGTCAAGGGTCCTTAATTGCCTATGCTTTTAATCTAGACCTATATCTTGATCTAAGTCCTTTTATCAGCTATTATTGTATATTTTACTTGATTCTTTCTCTTTTATTCTTTCAGATTTTACTTCTGAGTTACCTTTTATACCTCAGATATGACTTTTAGATTCTTAATTATTTTCTTAAAGTATGTATCCTCTAAGCCCACAATCTCCAACTCTTTAGATACACTTCCTGCTCCTTAATTATTTATTTTTTATATGTTACTGTTGGATACATTTGAATCAGCGCAGGAGTAGGGCAAGGTTACGGATTCTCCCCTCTCCTGATCAATTACGCCATTGGAAATAAATTGAAGACGCAAAGAGTGTGTGCCAGGCGATTTAAACATTAGAGGGAAAATAAATGTACTGGCATTTGCGGATGACGTTACAATTTTGCAGAAAACAGGATTTTACGAAACAAATACAGGGGTTTTAATTAGATGCAGCAAATATCGGACTTAGTTAATAAGAAGGAACTCAATATATGAAGATAAGCATATCTCTGTTGAGTGTGGCCTTAATCTCATCATCTGTACTGTGACTGCCGAGGTCTCGGATTTCCAAGGTCACCACGGATCTAGCTTTCGAACGGTTCCACTCGCCCCAATGATATCATTCAGTGAAGAGGTCACGGTTTGTGGTTTCACCGCCAAATTCCAAGACACCTCCAATTCTTGTCTGATGACCCGAACGTTATTGTCTGAGTTACCAGGTTTTATTTTATCCATATATTTAGCAAGTTCGTGTAAGTCCGGTCAGCGGCTGCCTCCAGACGGGCCTTCTCTAGGACTTTTTCTTTTAAGTGACATCTTTGGAATATAGTAGCAAGTTGCTTCACTTAAGCTTTCTCCATTTCAGTCGCCTGCTTCTCCTTTATTTGGCTCTCCTTCGATCAGCTGAAGTAAGGTGCCAGATACTCTCTTTGCAGAGGTCTCTAACCTGCCTCCAACACCGGAGTTGAGAGCATCGAGCTCCTACAGGAGTGACAAGCACCCTCACCAGTCCTCTCCTCGTGTTGAGAGCGAGAATGGACAAGGCCAGCGTCGTGACTGTGTTCTTAACCACAACTGCCCTCTTTTCTTCAGAGAGAAAGTAGCTTTTGAGAAAAGCTCAACAGGAAGTACGTTCCGATTCACCAACACCCTTTCCCTGTCCATTACTATCTGCCTGGTGCATCCGTGGATCTATCTGACCCATTCAGCGATGTGGCCCACTCCTATCTTGAGTAATGAAGGCACTCTATGATTAGTCTGACAGACCGCCCACATCTCTTTAATTTTTTTGACCTCAATCTCTTCAATCAGATCGAGGGTGTTCTCCCTCATCCTGATCGGCATCACCAATCTGTCACCTTAGGAGCTCCAGATCGGTGAGGTCCTTCTTAGGGTTGGTCCTCAGACATTGGTATTTCGCCCCTGTACTTCTGGCTTTAACCCCAGTGGATTGGCGTCCTCACTCTTAAGGGATTGAGCAATGCAGCCGCTCTTCCTAAAAGGATTCGCTTTGTCATTAGAACTTTTGTTTTTAGTGCCCATAAGATTTTGTACTACAAGGGGCAGAGCGTAGTGACCAGGAAGGGGGTACACTCGGACACAAAACGTCCTACCACAGTTCTCTGAGGCATCTCCATTTTTCTAGTCCAAGAATACACGGTAGGACGGGGCTTGCCCATGGATATGGAAATGCAGAGTCAAACCTCTGCGACCATGTCGCACCTGATCAAAGTCCGAAGTGGCAGTGTACAGACCTCACCCAAAGCGACCCATTGGCTGAACGAATTCACACAGCCCCCACCAGAGAGGTCTGAGGTTTTCCCCGGACGTTGGGCATTCTTCCAAGGCCATCCTCAACAGTACTGATCTTCAGACATCTCTTAGGAAGAAAAAGACAAGGAAAAGTTAAAGAGTTGAAGAGAGATTGGTAGACAGAAGAGAGATATGGGAAAAATAAGTGAGAAAACCACTGGAAATTCCAGTATCGGAAATAAAAGAGGTTAGCCAAGGGTGGTCAGTAAAGTACAAAGGAGTGGGATCTCATTTGGAAAGGAGGAAAATAGGAACCCGTGGAAGGAGCATGTCACAAGTAAGCGGAAGTAATGACATACTCAGCTCGGATAACCTCGTGGTTGTTGTCCATGCCCACTCATATAAATTACGCCATAAGCCCCTGGGCTACTCTTAACTACGTTATAATTATACTTAGTTCTTTTATCTTTAATTATTTTATATTTAAGAATTTATTTCTTGATCATGTTTTTAGATTTGTGGTCTATGTTCCGAATCTTTGATTCGTCAAGACTTGATATTTTAATTCTTGATCTTCAATGTTTTTAAATTGAATCATGGGTATTTAAATGATTTTAAGTTCGATCTGTTGTTTAGATACAACAGACCCTTAACCCCTAAGTTATCAGTATTTTCCAATGAGCTCCTGCTTTTACTTTAAATTTAGCATTTACACCTGATTTTCAATCGCTTTCCAGATTTCACATTTTGTAGAATGTCAATGTCCCATCATTGTGATGAGAACTTTGCTTTGCAATATTTTGTACTGTAAAGTTGTTCACCTCTCTCAGATCTGACTTCTGACTCATTAATTGTTAATACTTTTGGATACTTTATTATCCTGTTCTTAAGATCCTTGGGATTTCCTTGCTTTAAAATTTGACCTTTAGTCTTTTATCCTTCATTGTGTTTTTAGGTTTGCGTCATCGATTTTATATTTAAAAATGTTACCACTGGGTTATTACAGATGGGATCTTTAGGTTTTTGGTAATAAATAGTTTTAGATTTAATCTTTAGATTTATTAAATCCCTTCATATTCGATCTATCGTTTTTCATGTTTTTAGTGTACATCTCAAAGTTAAATACTTTCAAGAATGGTCTGTAGCTCTAGACTTGTGATGTCTATTTTAAAATTGTATCACCATTATAAAATGCAGAAAATGTTAGATTATAGATAATATGTCACATTATTACAAAAAGGTATTTTTTGAGAATAGTAATCTGCCGTAAATATATAAACTACACATACACTGAAAAACAGCCAAATATGTATTGCACAGGCTACTCTTGTAGTGATATAGTTTTATTTTTCAATTTCAAATTAAAATATTTTAAGGATTCCTTATGTATTAGTAGCACGTGCATTGCCTTTGGGATGAAGCACTACAAATAAAGAATTATAGAGTTCGTTTTTATAAGACAGAACATTCGTTATGTGGAAACAAATTATAAAATAGACTTTCTATAAAATTAATTCTTGTTCTTACTGTAGTATCAAATCTATTTTTATCTATTCGTAATCTACATTTTCGTAATTTCTACATCAACTAATAATCTACTGTACAGATATATTTACAAGCCATTGTTGTATTTCGTATAAGTTCTTAGATTTATTTAGTCCACATGAAATGCTCAGTCCAAACATAGAACAAAACAAGACATTGCTTTTTAAAATCCCAGAAGTATCAGTAAAAGAATTTACTATAAAGAAGAAACAAGTAGTCCAATAGGAGGTTTTAATGAATAAACCATAACTTTTTAACAATGTTCTGTGAAAATCATAAATTTTAAACTCCCAATGCAACTTGAGCTTACCTATATTGATTTTTTAGCGTTAAGAAAGTGATTACGTCATTTAATTACAAGAAATAATAAAGTTAGAGGAAAGTTTTCTTGATTGGTGCCAGTCAGTGGACACGAAATCATAAAATCGACTGATAATCTAACCCTGTTATACAATCCTAAATTGTATCTTGATAAATTAATTTGATAAATAAATAAAAAATCATAAAGTTCTTTTGTATTTAATACATTGAGTGATTACAATAAGTTATTTTAAAGCGATAAAATCCAATCCATGTAAAACAGCAAAATAGCTGTGGAATTTTTAAAGTATTTTTTAAATTTTAATGTAAATCTTTATATATTTAAGACATTTGCTAATTTAATAGAGAGAGGGATCACTTTACAACCAGCTACTTAAAAAAGAATTGCACACCATATAAACTACGCTACGATTTTATTTTTATGAGAATGTGTTTAAGTAATCACCAGCAAAATACGTTTACATCAAACCCTATCACAAGGATTGAAGTTTCAATAAACTCATCATCTAAGTTTAGACAAGAAGGAAGTTTTTGTTGCCGTAATAATAGGAAACTGTACAGTCTGCTTATGACACTACTTTAAGCAACACAGTTTTTTTTATCAAGGGGGTTCTTTCAACGCCAATGGAATTTTTCATTGATAGTACCAAACGTTTTTGAGGGAATCCATTTGCCAATGTTTATTGATCTCTTCGGGAATTGAACTCGTGACCTCAGAGCTGCAGACTTGTTCCTACGGTACGGGAAAGGTCAAGTGTTTTGCAAAGGTTTATCATTCAGAAACAGCCCTGACTGGCACCGACTCAAGCGAAAGTTAGAACCATGCCAAGAGAAGTGAAGAGATAGAAGAGATAGAGACGGAAGGAACATTCATGAAGGACGGAATCTCATTTACCCCTTGCAGCTGGTCCGACGAGGGTCCGTTCTTTGCTAATCGTGCATGATGTTGGGGATGTACCTTACTGGTGCCGAAGAGCCTTAACCTGGAGGCCTTGTCGGGGGGAGCTGCTACGTGATTGGGTGGCTGCAGCTGCATCTCGAGGTCCCGCTTCTTGTGACGCCAGTGCTTGTCGTACCGGATGCCGAACAGGACGATGAAATACTCCAGCAAAGCGAAGAAGACGAACAGTGTGCATGAGATGAGCCAGACCTCGATACACTTCAGCTCCAAGGCACTAGGTGAGTTGTTCCTGCAAAATTCAAATTGTTAATGAAGACATTTTACCAGCTTCTTCTTATTGGAAACTAAATGCTTAATATATAATCAAACACTCCAATAAATGAAAGATTTTTATTTTGTGAGGCCTTTCGTGCTCAAAGAACACATCGTCAGACCCACATAACTGAAATAAAAGTAAATTAATAATAAAAACAATTTAGATTTAAATAAAAACATATGTCTTGAAAAATACAAAGAGATAAGATTTTAAAGGCCAGGAAGCATGTCTACTGTATATATAAAAATTAACATTTAATTAGATTAAAGGCAGTAACGGTGAATTTTGTAGAGGTCCAGGTTCATTATTTACTAAATAATTTTGGTTCTTCTGCATAAAAATAGTTTCGTAAGCATCGAGGAATTTGTTGTCATTGATTTCTTTTAATAATTTGACTTGTGAAAAGCAGTGTCCAGTATGGAGTGCATGTTTCGCCATGGCCGATCTTTCCTCTTGCTGATACTTCAGACATGCTTTATGTTCCTTTACTCTCTTTTTTATTTTCCTTTTTGTTTGGCCAATATATTTTAAATCACAGTTGTCACAATTAATTTGATAGATTCCAGATTTTTCTTCATCGTCTATTTTATTCTTTGGATTTCCTAATATGTTTTTTAGTTTTATTTTGGAATTTGAGGATACATTAATACTGGCATGTGTTTTAAAACTTTTAGCAATTTCTGTAGTTAAATTGTTGTAAGACACAGATATCCATTTTTCAGGTTCTTTGCATTTAGTTTGATAGAGAGTTGTTCTAGAATTTCTTTCAATAGTTTTCTTTTTCTTTTTTATCATGTTGTCAATCATTTCAATTTTTGTAACCATTAAATAATGCAATTTCTTTAATTTTCTTTACTTCCTTTTTATAATTTTCAATTGATAGAGGGGTATGTAAGAGCCTGTGGATTAAACTGTGAAAAGCTGCTCTTTTTTGTGAAGGGGGATGAATTCACCGTTACTGCCTTTAATCTAATTAAATATTAATTTTTATATATACAGTAGACATGCTTCCTGGCCTTTAAAATCTTATCTCTTTGTATTTTTCAAGACATATGTTTTTATTTAAATCTAAATTGTTTTTATTATTAATTTACTTTTATTTCAGTTATGTGGGTCTGACGATGTGTTCTTTGAGCACGAAAGGCCTCACAAAATAAAAATCTTTCATTTATTGGAGTGTTTGATTATATATTAAGCATTGTCAATGAAGTTTCATGAAAATTCATAATATCATTGAAGTTTTCTGCAAAAAATTGTATTAACCATCAAGTACTCCTGCAAGAACATATTGTCAATCAAGCAAAAGTTCATATTGACCATCAAGTAATTCCAACAAAATTCATATTGACTATGGAGTTTCCTGCAATAAATCATATTGACCATAAAATATTCCTGCAAAAACATATAGCCAATCAGTTATTCTAGCAAAAGCTCATATTTACCACCAAGTATTCCAACAAAATTAATTTTAACAATGAAGTTTCCTGCAAAGAATTATATTGACCATCAAGTACTTCTGCAAAAATATATTGTCCATCAAGTATTCTAGAAAAAGTTCATATTGCCCATCAAGTATTCCAAAAAAATTCATATTGACAATGAAGTTTCCTGCAAAAAAACATATTATCATTCAAGTATTCCAGCCAAAGGTTAATATTGTCCATCAAGTATTCCAACAAAATTCATATTTACAATGAAGTTTCCTACAAAAAATCACATTGACCATCAAGTACTCCTGTAAAAACATATTGTCAATCAAGTATTCCAGAAAAAGTTCATATTGACCATTAATTACTCCAACAAAATTATATTGACAATAAAGTTTCATGCGAAAATCATATTGACCACCAAGTATTCCAACAACATTTATATTGACAACGAAGTTTCCTGCAAAAAAAATCAGATTGACCATCAAGTACTTCTGCAAAAACATATTGTCAATCAAGTATTCTAACAACATTCATATCGTCAATCAAATATTCCAAAAAAAGTTCATGTATTCAATCAAGTATTTTGCAGAAGTTTGTATTGCCAGTAAAGTTCTTAATAAGTACTAATTGTCTTAATTTTCCGTTGAATCACACCATGGGAAACTTTTTTTACAATTGATCAGGTTGAGAAAGAACTTCATAACATTTATAAAAAGTTGCCCAAATAGATTATTCTTAATTGTCGTGTTGGCTACGAAATGAAGTAAAACTGAACACGATTCTAAAACTACCTTCATAAATGGGGCAGGTACTGTTGGATTGTTATTTGATTTCAAGGTAAAGTCCTGGATAATAATTTCTGCCAATCACTAAGTTGTAGCAACAAGGTAGCTCAGCACGACCAACGCTTGCATGACTTAGTTGTAGAGCTCTTATGCAAATTTCCTGATAAGATCTCCCACTATACTTTCATATGATGTGCGATCCTTGTGCTCTCGTCGTCACAATGCGGTATAATAATTTTCATTAGACATTTCTTGTTTGGGAGTTTAGGAGCCTTCACTGGGAGTCCTTGGTTTCTTAACAAGATCGTAATCTGTGTACTGTAATAGTGAAAATCTCTCTGTAAATATTTTAATTAACGCTTTAAGTGTAAAATTGTTCTAATAAATACTCTTTGTCATCGTTATATGTTACAAAAGGTACAAAACTACGTTTCGAGGATTGAAGTCTACCTTCTTGTCCTTTTTTGTTTTTTAAATTTTTTACCTCCCTCACCTGACGAAGAGTATACAAATACGAATACAAAATTATTTATCGTTTGAGACATGGTTTTTTCATGTATAACAACAGTCAATCTTGTTACAATTAATTTATACCACGTCAATGTTACACGAATTGTGCTGTTACGTAATAAAATATTTTTAGTTAGAGTTGTACAACTGTGGTGTATGTTGATATTTTAAATCATTGGTTGCCTTATAAACAAAGCTGAACGTAAAATAGCAAAGTTTTACTAATTCTACATATACACATTTCATAAAAAAAGAAGAAGAAAAAAATACATTAAGATCATTATTGACTCAGAAACTCTCCAACCGTATAAAACATATTGTTGACAAGGTACTCCCTCAGTTTCCTTTTGGAACTGGCAGGGGTGGAAGCTGATTTTATGGTATGAGGTAATCTGTTAAATAAGACTGCATCAAAATTTTGTGGTAGTGAGGCGGAAACCTCCAGTCTATAAGTTCCAGGACTAAGGTCGTGTCTACTTTTTGGATTATAGCCATGCACATCAAAGTTTTTAATAAAATTCTCTCCAAATGTGGCAAGAAAAGTGGCTTCAGGTATGAATAGAGATGACAAGGTAAGAATAGACAATTCCTTACTCGCCTGCCGACATGATTGATCGCTACGTAAACTGGCCACTATTCTAACTGCCCGTTTCTGTATTGTAAAAAGTCTATTTAGATGGGTTTGAGCAGCCTTACCCATCCCGGAAGATAACAATATCGTAACGAATTATGCTCTCAAAAAATTGCATGGTGAAAAGTTTTAACAAATCAGTATTTTTGTAACTAGCCAATTGCCGAAGTAAAAATAATGCGGATGATACTCATTTATGATACAAAATCAATATGTAAATTTCATTTTAGATTTTTTTTTATTCCAATCCTCGAAACGTTGTGTTATACCTTTTATAACCTATAACGATGACAAATGTCCGAAATCCTGCTATCCTTTCATATCTTCTTGTGTTTTTTTGTATTGCAAACCCTAAACGTATTAGGGTTTTTACACCTGAAGATGGGGTAGATTTCACTCCTGGAAAGTCAATGTTATACTTTTGTAACATTGGAAAATGTCCAAGTACTTCTATACTTCCAAATAATCCTTCCCCAATAACAGACTTTAAACAAAGAAATACTCTTTGTTAGAGGAAATTGAATTAGTGCAGATATCGTTACTTATATTTGGGCAACCCAGTGGATGTCCAGGGACGGCACATGGCCAAATACAAATGTCGAGATATTTGGGTAAAAGGATAATTTGATTGATAATTCTAGTTTATTGCGGAATGATTATGATTGGGTCTTTGTTACTAGATAAAAGCCTAAACGTGAACTTGACACCTCCTTTGCTCGCTTTAGAAACTGGAACAGCTCAAGCCTTCTGTTCTTTTAAGGTGGCATAGGTGATATATTGCTCATCATACTCTCTTTAACCATAGCACCTCAGCAAGAGAAGGCCCCAAACCTCCACCTTACCCACCTTTATCCTAAATATCACTCCGGAAGATACAGAGAACTCCTTTAGGATTTAGGATTAAATGTAGAAGACCTTGAGCGCCTTTTCATAGAGAAAGAGACCTAAGTCCCTAATAAATACCAATAAATTGACTGATTATTGTTCAATGGGTAAAAATAAATAAAAAATGCTTGTTCTTACACTCTACAGAACACATTTTTCAACAATCTTCTCAAAATGTTGTGCAAATGTTTCTCATTGAATATATTGGATAACTTCGTTGGTCAACCAATGTAGACTACCGAAAAGGGACTTTGAGGATTTTTCTTTGAGTGTTTCTTTTTATTCCCTAAAAGAGGAAGTATATACAAAACTTGTAATTTAATTTCAAACCAAAAAATAGATAAGTAGATTCTGTAGCTCTACCATGGTTTTCGGCAAGAGGTGGTCCCAATCCTCTACCTTACTCCCACTTATTCTGAATATCTTGTCACTCCGGAACCCACTGAAAATACTGTTAGGCATAAGTATAGAAGAGGTTCCCTCAGCGTCTTATCCTAGAGGACGAAACCCAAGCTCAAACGGTGGAAACCACTATGATTGTGGATTGACTCTTATTACGTCAGGGCTTTGTAACTGGGAGACGAATTATTTTAAGTTCTCAGATGGTTTAAAATCCAACCTCGTTAAAAGAGGCTGGAATTAATATTGGTTGATTTGTTTTAAGGCGAACACCAGGATATTTCCGACTACTGCGTACCTGACTGTGTCAAACATGGTGACCAAGGACAGAAGAGTGGTGACTAGGAGGACCATCCTGCCAGGAACCACTTCCGGGATGACGCAGAACCCTCCCCAGGACATGATGACAAACAGAGAGCTGGGCAGGTAGGTCTCCAACAGGTGACTCCTGATCTCTCGGCTCATTGTGATCTTCATACGGGCGGTCGAGTGGTTGCCTATCATAGATGTTCTTCAGTAAGAAAACAGTTTGTTTACATAGAAACACTTGATAAGTAAATGCAAATTTTAGTTTATCTAGATACATAACTTACACTATCTGTATTTTAAAGGATCACATAGATATAATATTAAAGAATACATTTTTAAAGGTCTATTACGATAATACTTTGTAAACGAGAACAGATTTCATTGTTTACATAAGCACACAATCTAATTTTTCAACATTTAAATAAATTGTTATGTCAGTCTGCCAGCGAGATAAAAACACCTGAAGGTCGCCATTTCCCGCCACATAGTTGTCTTTTTTATGATTGAATGACACTTTTTTTACTTTGTGTAGCGTACGTGTCTGATGATTACTTCTTGAACTAAAAATATGAGAAAATATTAATTTTGATATTTATAACATCTATAGACTCTTTTATAATCTCCCATTTAGCCTTCTACTAAAAATAGTGCAGTTGATCGACTTATTTCCTAGGGAAACCACTTAAGCCCTGTTATAATGCAAACTACCTCTAGGCTTTTGCAGTATTAGATTAGGGTTTTAACTATAAAATTAACAAATAAATCCTGTAGGTTTACTACCATCGTCAGATTTCGTTCAGTGTTGTACACAGCTTATTTTAACTTATACATGGCTCTGCAGCTGTTTAAAAAAACCTCAAAAGTTGTTTTTGATAATATTCAAACATTAATTTGTATACGAGCCAAGTCTAACAATAAGAAATTCGACGATAATTGTAGTTCGCGTATCAACTTGCTACATATTATTAAGTAATAAAAAAGCTGTATCTGGAATATTATTTAGGTTAAAATTTAAAAAAAATTGACAGATTTATTTTAAAAATTAACCGTACAACTCAAATATTTTTGAAAACACGTTAAGTCAACGCAAAAAAGTCAATTTTTCAATATTAATAACATGTATTGACAAATAAAAAAATTCACAAACATTAGTTGGTCTTACAAAAAAAGGTCCATTTTAGTTTATTGAGTTTAACCAATTTCCAACCAAAACTTGTTAAATACTTCATTATTTTCCATCAATAAAAATAAAGTGTATATAACATGTGGAGAAACTTCAAACTTTTGACCAATTACAAAGGAATGAATTTAATTTTTCTTACTTGTGAAAAATTAAAGCGATGCAATCAAATGTTCGTTAGTTTTTTTATTTGTAAATCATTGACTAGAATTTACAGGCCTATAAAATACCTTTTCTGAAGATAGGAAAAATATAAAAATTTATCACTCCTTGAAGAGTTGCATCATGCACAGTCAGGCCCAAAGAAAACCGGTTGATGATAAGGATATAAAGTAAGGATACACTCTGTTTGGTTTTTGATGGATAAAGATGGAGGAATGGAACTTGGGACACCCTTCTAGGAAATAGATGTGAAATTTTTAGTCACTGTTACAACTTTACCCAAATTTCCCCAAAATGGGATTTGGGGGGGGGGGGGGCGATGGCTTAAAATTTGTGAATGTAAAAACCCATCAAGTGACACCTAAGAAGAAGAGCAGTAGAAACTAGAGCTTTCTATCTCAACCCAGTACAAAATGGCAGCTCATTAAAATTAATTAAAAATTAATTGAGGCAAAACATGAACATCCACATTCACAAAGTAAATAACTTCAATAGACAACCACTTTCCATACAAACTCAAACCTGTTTTACAGTTATTGCCTGCTGCAGGGCAGGCGTCTCTTATCTTATCAGTTTTGAAGTCCAGTATCATGTTCAGTTTATGGTTGGAATTAACAAAGTTAAGACGTGTTTTGTGGTACTTTACGTTGAAATGTAGTGTTTAAGGGACCAAGAGCGTACGGAGACCGGGTGATATCTTATGATAAGGTAAGGAATTTATACGTATTATGAAATTTATCCCAAACAGAGTGTATCCATACTTTTTACTCACACTGAATATAAGAATTATATATATATATATATATATATATATATATATATATATATATATATATATATATAAAAGAAATAATGAAAAAGATTACTGGAGGGGTTAACATGTAATGTTATTTTCAATTAGAGGATACATTTTTCAGCTATGGTGTGAAAGGTTGATTCAATGCGAATGTTGAATTTAGCTCCATTTTGCCTTCCACTTAGTGCAACGTCTAAGATCAGACAACCTCGACTCCTGGATTCTGGAGTCCACGGCCGCTTCCGTGTCAAGAGATCTAAATGTGTCTGTGACGAAGACTGTGATTGATAATATGGAAGATTTTAAGGATTTCCCTACAATTAGTACTTTAATTATCAAGGAGAAATGGTCTAAAATCTGTTAATTATTTATTGATATCTCCTGAAATTGAATCCGTGACTTAAGTTGGTGGGCCGTAGTCACTGCGATGGTCGAGCGGTCGGAAGGAAGGCCCAGCCAATTTGTCAACTCTCCTTCAAACAGTAAATGAAACGATAAAATTAACCAAGTCTCCAACCGCGCCTCTGTTTTGAACTCACCTGCGGAATCAACAAAGAAAGGACCGTGGAAGTAGTCGCTTGTGGAGACGGAGAACCCAAACTGATAAGAATCCTTGATAGCGTGAAGCACTGTAACAGCCATGAAGCGTTAACATGCTTAATGTTCCAAGAGGTAGCATTAACTAAATGAAATCTGCAAATAATCAAACGAAATAAAAAATGCAAAAGAGTAAAAGGCAGGCTGCAATAAGTTGAAAAAGGTCGATATATTTAATATAAAAAAGACATGTTAATTTCCACTTTAGATTTATTCTGCTCGTTCTCATAGATGAGTACAACATATTTTCCCATTCTTATAAAACAGAATGAACCAATAAAACGGAGTATCATAGGACATAAACAGACAGACGGAATGCCCTTTTACATTTTGATCATACAATCAATAGAGCTCTTCCTTGGCCAAGAGGAATCCTATGTATCAAGTTTCAAGTCGCCAAGACCTTTATACCGAGAGTTATTGCACAAATGACGGACAGACAGACGGACGGCCAGATGGACGGACTGATCATACAACCAATAGAGCTCTTCCTTGGAATCCATGTACCAAGTTTCAAGTCTCCAAGACCTTTCTATCGAGATTTATTGCACAAATGACGGACAGACAGACGGACGGCCAGATGGACAGACTGATCATACAATCAAGAGTGCTCTTATTTGGAATCCATGTACCAAGTTTCAAGTCTCCAAGGCCTTTCTATCGAGAGTTATTGCACAAATGACGGACAGACAGACGGACGGCCAATTAGACGGACTGATCATACAACCAATAGAGCTCTTCCTTGGAATCCATGTACCAAGTTTCAAGTCTCCAAGAACTTTCTATCGAGAGTTATTGCACAAATGACGGAAAGACAGAAGAACGGTCAATTGGACGGACTGATATTACAACCAATAGAGCTCTTCCTTGGGCCAAGAGGAATCAATGTACCAAGTTTCAAGTCTCCAAGACCTTTCTATAGAGAGTTATTGCACAAATGACGGACAGACAGACGGACGGCCAGATGGACGGACTGATCATACAATCAAGAGTGCTCTTATTTGGAATCCATGTACCAAGTTTCAAGTCTCCAAGGCCTTTCTATCGAGAGTTATTGCACAAATGACGGACAGACAGACGGACGGCCAATTAGACGGACTGATCATACAACCAATAGAGCTCTTCCTTGGAATCCATGTACCAAGTTTCAAGTCTCCAAGAACTGTCTATCGAGAGTTATTGCACAAATGACGGAAAGACAGACGGACGGTCAATTGGACGGACTGATATTACAACCAATAGAGCTCTTCCTTGGGCCAAGAGGAATCAATGTACTAAGTTTCAAGTCTCCAAGACCTTTCTATAGATAGTTATTGCACAAATGACGGACAGACAGACGGACGGCCAGATGGACGGACTGATAATACAACCAATAGAGCTCTTCCTTGGAATCCATATACCAAGTTTCAAGTCTCCAAGAACTTTCTATCGAGAGTTATTGCTCAAATGACGGACAGACAGACGGACGGTCAGATGGACGGACTGATCATACAACCAATAGAGCTCTTCCTTGGGCCAAGAGGAATCAATGTACCAAGTTTCAAGTCTCCAAGACCTTTCTATAGAGAGTTATTGCACAAATGGTGGACAGGCAGACGGACGGCCAGATGGACGGACTGATCATACAATCAATATATCTCTTCCATGGGCCAAGAGGAATCAATGTACCAAGTTTCAAGTCTCCAAGACCTTTCTATAGAGAGTTATTGCACAAATGACGGACAGGCAGACGGACGGCCAGATGGACGGACTGATCATACAATCAATAGATCTCTTCCATGGGCCAAGAGGAATCAATGTACCAAGTTTCAAGTCTCGAAGACCTTTCTATAGAGAGTTATTGCACAAATGACGGACAGGCAGACGGACGGCCAGATGGACGAACTGGTCATACAATCAATAGATCTCTTCCATGGGC
The DNA here is from genome assembly GCF_021130785.1 of Homalodisca vitripennis. Taxonomy (NCBI): domain Eukaryota; kingdom Metazoa; phylum Arthropoda; class Insecta; order Hemiptera; family Cicadellidae; genus Homalodisca; species Homalodisca vitripennis. The sequence goes on from NC_060214.1 coordinate 109,073,859, forward strand.
CAAGAGGAATCCATGTACCAAGTTTCAAGTCTCCAAGACCTTTATATCGAGATTTATTGCGTAAATGATGGACAGACAGACGGACGGCCAGATTGACGAACTGGTCATACAATCAATAGATCTCTTCCATGGGCCAAGAGGAATCCATGTACCAAGTTTCAAGTCTCCAAGACCTTTATATCGAGAGTTATTGCGTAAATGATGGACAGACAGACGAACGGCCAGATGGACGAACTAGTCATACAATCAATAGATCTCTTCCATGGGCCAAGAGGAATCCATGTACCAAGTTTCAAGTCTCCAAGACCTTTATATCGAGAGTTATTGCGTAAATGATGGACAGACAGACGAACGGCCAGATGGACGAACTGGTCATACAATCAATAGAGGTCTTCCTTGGGCCAAGAGGAATCCATGTACCAAGTTTCAAGTCTCCAAGACCTTTATATCGAGAGTTATTGCGTAAATGACGGACAGTCAGACAGACGACACGATTTCATTAAGGCAGTGTCTAATCCTTAATATCCATGATACACTACAGTATTGGGTACTACTGCAGAAAGACTTTGACCTGACCTTGGTCTTGCTGCGCTATTTGTAATTCAGGTCAAATCCGACATAATTTGTTAAATAAACTATCAAAGTTTTTTTGTATTGAATGGACTTACAGCTGTGACTAGTTTTTCACACAGAAACAGTGCTGACAAGGGTTAATCAAATTGTCTTTCGGTGACTTTCAAAATCATGTTTTAGTTATAAGATAGATAATATATAAAAGTGGTATATTTTTTAATTGTATATTCCGATATACATGTATTAAATGCAGTATTTCCTATTCGTATATTCATTAGCTTTAAACATTGTGTTGCAGCTTTGTCACCTCTCCCATTACACTTTAATTTTGGATATGCACTATTTCTAATATAACACATCGTTAATCTTATTTTGTATAAGTTGTAATACTGTTTCAAAACCATTGAAGTGAAAAGAAAGGAGTAATTAAGAGAGATTTTCTCTTACTGTTTTGTAATTCTCACAATTTTCAAATATTCGTACCAAACAAAATTTTTAATTTTACAATATAAATTTTTATGTTGTATCAAAATTAATTATTAAACGTAATTTAGTTTTATATGCCAGTTACGATATTGTAATAGACATTACCGAATGATATGATTTTATTTATTTGTGTTTAGAGGTTAGGTTAAGAGAGGCCTTTTTAGTCCTAACTTCGCTTCTATAAATAAATACATTTTTCATTTTATTTAATTTCAAACTGTTTCAAGGAATTGGCAATTTAGAGGTAAGGTAATTTTACTTCAACTCTTTAATACTTTTTATGGAATAATATTCTTTAGAATTAATGCTTATTTGAATACCACCTAAACGAGGAAAGCGTGAGTGTTTATTTGTCTGCTAACTCGATTCTCCAGAAGCTCCTTCATATTCAGTCGGTTGTCTGCAAAATGTTTCGAAAGTTGTAGAATTTAGAGAAAGTAAATTATTAAAGCTTCTTTCAGCAAAACTACATAAACAACGTCAAGCCTTTTCTGATAATTAAGTTTGCAGTAATAACTACTAATTTTAGGTTGAATAATAGGTAGGTATATGCCTTTTGTGATTTATAAGGCATTTAAAAACTTATAAAGCAACAAAGAGTTGTACTAAAACAAATCAATAATAGAAAACTACTTCTGTAAATAGCTTAAATAAATTTGATTTTAAGTCAGAGTAGAATTTAAGATTTTAAAGAAATTTAATGAGCTTGAAACACTCGACAGTTAAGTTCAATGATGTGAATGTGCCAGAGTGAGGGAATAACTCAATGTCAATGCTGAGTTACAGAGTGAAGGTAGAATTGTGCTGAATGAGTAAAAAAGGCGTCAGATTGCTGGAGGCCCGAGGGTATGCTAAGTATCCTCTCACAGAGAGATTTGTTTACCATAAAATATACAAATGTAGACAAAGTAACTGCATTAATATCATTTTCAGAATACTTTGAAATACCCAGAGGAAATATTTGCTTTCCATATTATTGCGGTGGGATGAAATAAACAAATGTATTATTTCAGAGTGTGTTCTGTTTGCAATACACACAATCTCAGTTCATAGTTAAAACAATTTTTTTCTATTACATTGTTATTTTTTTATTTTCCCTTTACGCATAGTGTACAAGTAATACACATTAGTGGACATAAAATACAACGTGGCTTGTTTAAAGATGCATAATTACAACAAGAATGGATATGTTTGGTATGAAACATATTAATGCAAGATTTGGAAAACATAATGATTGCATTATGTGATTTTTTATGTTCTCTGGGTAAAGCAGTGAATAAGGAAAACACTTTCTGTCATAAGTAAGGGTATTTGAATTCTGCGGTTGCTTGATCTTAAAAATACAAAAATAGCAGCCCTGTACAGGTTTGTTGGTTAATGATGAAGTATAAAAAAGGCGTGTGACAAAACCTAGTTAAATGAAAGACAAGGGATGTTAGCTTGATAGGTCTCTAGTTTGATTTGGGGGGGTTTTTTTTTTAAAAAAAAAAATTAAAAAATTTTTCTAAAAAAAAAAAATTTCGTTTTATTTTTTTGGTTTTTTTTTTTTAAAAATTTTTAAAATTTTGAAAAAGGGTAAATTATTTTAAAAAAAGGGGGGGAAAAACAATAAAAAAAATTTTTTTAAAAATTTAAAAAGGGGGGTTTTAAAAATGTTTCCCCCAAAAATTTCAAGGGGGGGAAACGGGGAAACTTTTTAATTTTTAAAATTTTAAAAAAAATTTTTTTTTTTTTAATTAAAAAAAAAAATTTTTTTGGGTGTTTTTTTTTAAAAAAAATAAAAAAATTTTTTTTAAAATTTTTTTTCCCCAATTTTTAAAAAATTTTTTTAAAAAGGGGTTTTTTTAAAAAAGTTTTTTTTAAAAAAGGGGAAAATTTTTTTTTTTTCCCCCCCGGGGTTTTTTAAAAAAAACTAAATTGGGGTTTAAAAAAAAATTTTTTTTAACTTAATTTTATTTTTGTAAAAAAAAGGGTTTTTCAAAAAAAAAAAAAATTTTTTTTATTTGTTTCAAAAACAAAAAAAACCCCCCCTTTAAAAATTTTTTTTTTTAAAATACAGAAAAATTTTTTTTAAAAAAAAATTTTTTTTAAAAAAAAAATTTTTTTTTTTTAAAAATTGGGGGAAAAAAAAATTTTTAAAAAATTTTAAAAGGGAAAAAATTTTTTCCCAAAAACAAAAGTAAGGGGGTTTTTTGGGGAAATTTTTTAAAAAAAATTTTTTTTTTTTTTTTAAAAGGGAAAAAAATTTTTTTCAAAATCCTTTTTTTGGAATCCCTGTTTTTTGTTTTTAATACTTAAGAAAAGTTTTTAAAACCCTTTTATTTTTTTAAAACAAAAATTTAAAGAAATTTTAAAATTTTTTTTTTTAAAATAAATTTATTTAAATTTCCCTTTTTTTTTTTTTAAATAAAACCATTTTTAATTTTTTTTTAAAAGGTTTATTTTTAAAGGGGGGGGGGGGTTTTTTTTAAAGAAAAAAAAATTTGAAGGTTTTTGGGTCATTTTTTAAAAATTTTTTTTTTTTTGTTTTTTTTTTTTGATTTTCTTATTAACCGAAATTTTTTCAAAACCCCTTTAAAGGGTTAAAAAAGGGAAAAAAACAACCCCTTTCCCCTTACCCAAACATTGTTCGATTAATCCTTTTAAAAGGCGCCCAATTTTAATTTAAAATTTTTTTTGTTTTTATCTAATTATTTTTTTATTTTTTTGAGTTTTTTTTAAAAATTGTGTTTAACATTTGTTTTTTGGAATAAAAAACCCGGGAAAAATTTTTAATTAATATTAAATTTTTTTATTTTTTTTTTTTTTTTTAAAAATTTTTAAAATTTAAAATTAAAAATTAATTGGCCAAAATTTTAAAATTTTTTTTTAAATCTTTTTTTAAAATTTTTTTAAATTTAAAAAAAGTAAATTTTTTAAAAAAAAAAATATATATTTTAAATTAATTTTTTTAAAAAAATTTATATAAAAATTTTTATATTTAAAAAAATATTTTTATTGTTTTTTAATATTAGAAAATCCCCAAAAAAAAATTTCTTTTAATTTTTTATTTTATTTTGGGATTAAAAATCAAAGGGCCCTAAAGGCCACGGTTTTTTTTTTGGGGTTTTTTTTAAAGGCAAGGTTGAATTTTTCATTTTTGGATAAATTTTAAAAATTTTTACTGTAGTGGGAGTCACAAAAATTTTTCAAAATAAAAAAAAATTTTTTTAAATTTATTTTTTTTTGACTATTCCCCGATTAATTTTTTTTTTTTTTAAAAAAAAAAAAAAAAAAAAAAAAAATTTTGGGTTTAAAAACCGGAAGGTTAATAAATTTTTTTCCCCTTTAAATTTTTAAAAAGGGTTTTTTAAAAATTTTAAAAATTTTTTAATTTTTTGATTTTTTTTGGGGAAAAGTTTAAAAAAAATTTTTTGGTTATCCCCAACGGGGAAATAAAAAATTTATTTTTAATTTTTGGATTTTAAATTTAAAATTACCATAAAAAAAAACCAATAACATTTATTTTATTTTTTAAAAAAAAAAATTTGAAGATAAAAAGTGTAATTTGGGGGGGGAATATTTTAAAAACCCTTTATTTATTTTTGGGGGGGGTTTAAAATGAATTACCAAAAAAAACTTTAAATAAGAAAGGGTATTTTTTACAAAAACCCTTTTGAAATTTTTTAAAATACAAAAAAATAACAATTTCAATTTTTTTTAGTAAGGGGAAAAAAATTTGGGTTTTTTTTAAATTAATTATTTTTTTTTTAAAAAACAAACAAAATATTTTTAAAATTTAAAAGGAAAAAAAAAAAATTTCCCCATAAAAAACGGGAAAAATTTTAATTTGGGGGGTGGGTAAAAGAAAAAAAACAGGGGGAAAAAAAAGGGGTTTTACCCCCCAAAAAATTTTGGGCGGGCTGTAAAAAACCAAAAGGGGTTTGACCCCTTTGGGGTTTTAAAATTTTTTTTGGAAAACAAACCCTTATCTTATTTTTTGGTTTAAGTTTAATGCAAAAATTTTTTTTAAAACACTAAATAAAAATGTTTAAAATTTCCCAGGGGAAAATTTTAATTTTAGGTTAAAAATTTAAAATTTTTTAAAAATTTTTGAATTTCCCTTAAAAAAAGGAAAGAAAATTTAAAAAAATTTTTATTTATTTTAAATTTTTTTTTAAAATTTTTTTTTAAGGTTTGGGTTTTTTAGTATATTTTTTTTTTAAAAATAAAAAAGGTTTTTAAAAAAAAATTTAATATTAGAAGGGCGTAAATTTTTTTTTCAAATTTTTTTTTTTAAAAGGAAGAATTGTATAAAAAAAATTTAAATTGTTTAATTTTTTTAAAAAGGGGGTTTTTTGGGTTCCCTTTTTTTTGCTTTAAATTTTTAAAAAAAATTTTCGAAAAAAATATAAAAAAAATATTTACTTTCCCTGTCTATGAAATAAGAAATTTTCCGAAAAAACCCGCATTTTTTCCCCGGGGGTAAATAAAGAATCCCTTTTAAAAGGGGCCCAAAGGTTTTGATTAAAAAGGGTCCAATTCCCAAAAGTAGGGTAAAGAAAAAATAAGAATTTTTCCCCCCCCCCGTCTTTTAACCGAAAGAAATGTTGGGGAAAGTAAAGGGCCTTTTTTCCCTACCGGAAAGGTGGGACGAACCCCTTCCCCCAGGAAACCCCAGGTTTGGGTCCCCCCCGGAGGGGTTTCCGAACCCCCCTCCTTCGTCCAGAAATTGAAAAAAAACCCTCGGGGAAATTCCCGAAAAATTTTGTTTATTTTAAAAATTTCTGAAAGGTTTAATAAAAATTAAAAAATTCTAAAATTGTTTTTTAAAAAACTGAAAAGAAAAAAAAATTTTTTAGTTTTAAAAAATTTTTAAAAATTTGCCCAATTTTTAATAGTTTTTTTTTTTGTTTTTAAAAATAAAAAAAATAAAAAAAAATTTTTTTTTTTTTTAAAAAAAGGGGGCCTTTTTTTTCCCTCGTTAAAGTTTTAAAAAAGGGGGGGTTCTTGAATTTTCCTTAAAAAAAAGGTTATTTTAACTTTTAAAATTTTTTAAGTGGGTTGTTTTGGGTTTTTAAAAAAAAAAAAATTTTAAAATTTTTTTTTGGGGATTTTTTTTTTTTAAAATTTTAAAAAAAAAATTGGCAAATTTTATTTTATTTTTTTTAAAAAACTTTTTTTTTAAAATTTTGGGTTTTTAAAAGGGTTTTTTCCCCAAAATTTTTTTTTTTTTTTGAAAAAAATTTTTTTAAAAAAAATTTTTTTTAAAAATTTTTCCCTCAAAATTTGTTTTGGAAAAAAAAAAATTTTTTTTTTTTTTTTTGGGGGAAAAAATAATTTTTTAAAATTAATTTTTTTAAATAATTTTTTTTAAAAAAAAAAAAAAGGGATTATTTTTTTAAATTTGGAAAAAGGGTTTAACAATTGGTTTTGGGGGGAAAAAAAGAAATTTTAAAAAAATTGGGGTTTTTCGGGTTTTTTTATTTTTTAAAAAATGATTTTTTTACTTTTTTAAAATTTTTTTTAAAAAAATTTTTAAAAAAATTTTATTTTTTAAAAAGGAAAACCCCAAATTTTTTTTGGAAAATTTTTAAATTTAAAAAAAAAAAAAAAAAATTAATTTCAAATTTTCTTTTGGGTTTTTATTTTTTTTTTTTTTTTTTAAAAATTTTTAAATTTAAGGGATTTAATTTTAAAAAAAAAAAAATAAAATTTTAAAAAAATTTTACCCCTTTAATTTTTAAAATTATTAAATTTTCCTTTTTTTAAAAAAAAAAATTTTTTGGAAATTTTTAAATTTTTTTTTGTTTAATTTTTTTTTTTTAAAAAAATTTTTTTCCAATTAAATTTTTTTAAATTTTTAAATCTTTAAAAATTTTTTTTTAAAAAAAAAAATAATTTTTTTTTAAAATAAAAAAATAAAATTTTAAATTTTTATTTTAAAAATTTTATTGAACAAAACAAATTTTTTTAATTTTTAATTGTTTTAAATTAAAATTTTTTTTAAAGAAACCCTGGAGGTTTTTTCCTTTAAATGGAAAAAATTTTTACCCTTAAAAAATTTTTTAAAATTATTAAAATTTAAAAGGTTTTGATGAAACAAAAATTTTTGTTTGCTTTAATTTTTAAAAAATTAAAAAATTTAAAAAAATAAAAAATTTTTTTTTTGAATTTTATCTTTAGAAAAATTTCCCCCTTTTTTGGGTTTTTTTAAATTAAAAAATAATTTAAGTTCCCCCAAACCCCTTTTTTAAAAATATTGTTTTTAAATATTACTTAATTTTTTGAACCTTTTTTAAAAAAAATTTAAAAAAAATTTTAATCGAACAAACTGGAAAACCCCTTATAAAAAAAAGGAATTTTTTGAAATTTTAAATTAACGAACCCCCCTTTATAATAAAACTTTTCTAAATTTCCGGGCCCCCCCGGGTTTTAAAAAATTTTTAAAAATTCCCTTAAAAACTTTATCGATTTGTCCAAATCTTCCCAAAATAAAACTAACTTAATTTCGAATTTTCTCATTGTGAGTAAAAAAAAAATTTTTTCTAACTTTTTTTTTCTTTTTTAAGATAGGGGGAAATTGGCATATTTTTTAATTTTAAAAAAAAAAAAAAATTTTTTTTTTTCCTTTTGAAAGCTTTTCTGGGACAAAAAAAAATTTTAAATAAAAAAAAAAAAATTTTTTTTAAAAAAGGGAAAACATTTGTATTTTAAAAATTTAATTTGTGTTTTTCGTTTGTAAAAAAAAAAAATTTTTTAAATAAAAAAAATTTTTTAAAAAAATTTAAATTTTTTTTTTTTTTTGAAAAATTTTGAATTTTTGTAAATTTAATTTTAATTTAAAAAAAAAGGGATTTTTAAATTTTTTTTTTAAATTTTGTTTTTTAAAATGTTTGGTTTTTTGATTTATTTTCCCATATTATCGGGGGTTTGGGGGCCTTTTTTTTTTTTGGAAAAAAAAGTGAATTTTTTAAATTTTTTTTGTTTTTATTTTTTTTTTTTTGGTTTCTCCCCCAAAAAAAAATTTTTTAAATTTTTTTTGTTTTAAAATTTAAATTTAAAAGTTTTTTAGATGTTAACCACAAGAAAATTGCCTAATATTAACGGGGGTATAAAAATAAATCAGAATTTTAAAAACCCCCTTGGAAGGGGTCTTCAGACTAAAAAAGGCCTTTTTTTTGGGGGGTTTAATAGAAGCTTCGTTTTTTAAAGGGGCTGGGACTTTTTGGTTCAAATTCCATGGTTTTACCCAATAAAGGCCTTTTTTAAAGGGATTCACCCGGGGTTGAGGGGGGACAATTTTTTAAACAAAAAACTTTTCTTTTTTCCCTTTAAGGGGGTTAAACCAAACTCCCTTGGGGATTCCAAAAAAAAAATTTTTAAAAATAAAACTCGTTGAAAAAATTTTTGGTTAAAAAGGAATTTCTCGGGACAATTTCAGAATGCTTTGTTAAAAAAAAAAAAATTCAAAATGGTTTTTCCATTTATTTAAACTGAAAGAGGGTTTTTAAAAGAGAGATTTTATTTTGGTCTTTTCAAAAAAGGGGTTAAAATTTGGCGTTTTTTAACTTTTTAAAATTGTATTTAAAAAAAAATTTTAAATTAAAATGTTTAAATTTTGGGTTGGAAAAATTTTGTTTCCCAAGCCTTTTAACCTCGCCTAAAGGTTTAAGGAAAGGGCTCAAACTGATTTTTTCCTAAAAAAAAATTTTTTTACCCTCTTTCCCAATAGCTTTTTGAAAAAACCTTTTGTTTTCCGGGTTTTTTTAAAAAGGGGGATCTAGGTAAAAGTTTTTTTAAATTATCGGGGTAAAAAAAATTTTAAATTTTTAAACAAATATTTTATTTTTAAAGGGTTTTTTTTAATTTGTTTACAAAAGTTTTTGGGGGGTTTAAAAAAAAAGTTTTTAAAATTTTTTTTTTACAGAAAAAAATTTCATTAAAATTTCTTAAAGGGGAAAAAAATTTTTTTGGGGAAAGTTAATTTTTTTTTTTGGGGGAACCAATTTATTTTTTTAATTTTAAAATACTATATCCAAGATTTAAAAAACCCTTTTTAAAAAAACCTTTTAAAATCTATTTTTTCGGTTTAAGACAAAGAAATTTCGGGGACCGTTCCGGTTTTTTAAAATTAGATTATTTTTTAAAAATTTTACCCCTTTTCCTTAATTTTAAAATTTTGGAAAATTACCTTTTTTTTTAAAATTTCCTTTTTTGGGTTTTTAAATTTTTAGGGGGAAAAAAGGAAAAAACAATTGGCCAAATGGGGAATTTTTTTTTTCCATTTAAAAAAAAGAAATTGGGTTTTTTTTTTTAAAAAAAAAACGGGGGATTTTTTTTTTTTTTTTATAAAAAATTTTTTTTTTTTTTAAAGAAAAATTTTTTATATTATTTTTTTTTTTTTTTTTTATAAAAAATTTTTTTTTTTTTATTATTTTTTTTTTTTTTTAAATTAAAATCTAAAAAATTTTATTGATGGTAATTCCAAATTAATTTAAATAAAATTTTTATTTCCTAAAAGTTACCTTAAATATGATAATTTAAAAAATTTAAAAAACACTTCAAACTTTATTTAAAAAAGTTTTATTCCCCAAAATTTTTCCCATTAATTGGGGAAAAAAAACAAGGAAGGATTAAAAAAAATTTAAACCCTTATTTAAAAAACCCCAAGTTTTTTTTCCCAAATTGGGGAAAAAAAATAAAAACCAAAAATTGTTTTGGGGGGGAAAACCCCCAAAAAACCGTTTTTTATTAATTTATTCTAAAAATGGAACTTTTTTTTCTAACAATGGTTACCCCAGGGAAAAAAAATTTTTCCAAAAAAAATTTTAAAAAAACTAAATCCCCCCTTTTCCCACGCTCGGTTTAAAAAAAATTTTTTAAAAATCAATTTTTTTTTTCTTTTGGGGGGGTTTAAAAAATTTTTAGGGGAATGGGAAAAGGGAATAAAAATGAATTTTTTTTTTTTTGGTTTTTTAAAAAAAGTTTCCTTTTTAAAAAAAACAAAAACCAACTTAAAAATTATTTTGTTTTTTTCCCACTACCCCCCTTTTTTAAAATTTTAAAAAAATTTTGGTTAAATTTTTCCCCAAAAAATTTTTTTAATTTAAAAAAAATTTTTTTTTCCCTTCTTAAAATTTAGGGGGTTTTTTGAATTGGGGAAAACGAAAATAATTTTTAAAAAAAAAAGGTATGGGGGGGGGGAAAATTAAAATTTTTTTATTTTTTTTTTGGGTTTTTAAATTTTTTTTATTTTTTGGGTGGGTTTTTTGGGGGCCCGGGGCCAAAAGGGCGCTAAAACCCCCCACCCCAAGGGGGGTCGGGGGGGGGCCCCAGGGGAAACCCCGAGCGGGGTTTTTTGGGGGAGGGGGGGAAAATTTTTTTTTTCCCTGGGCCTTTTTGTTTAAAATTTGTGTTTTCCCGGGGGGGGCCCCCGGGGTTTAAAAGGGGGGGGGGACCATTTGCAATTAAAAAATTTTTTGTCTTCCCCCCCACTCCCCCGGGGGAGAAAAAAAAAAACCGGGGGGGGAATTTTGTCTTTTTGGGGGGGAGGGGGTTGAGAAAAACAAAAAATAAATTTTAAAAATTTTTAAAAAGTTTTTTTGGAAATTTTAAACTTTCGGGGTAGGGTTTATTTATAGGGGGGGGGGGAAATTTAAAAACCCTCAAAAAAAATTTGTACATTTTGGGATGTAGTAACGGGGAAAAAACAGTTAAATCAAAGGAAAACTTTTTTTATAAACCCATTATTATCCATTAAAATTTTTTATCCTTTACCCATGTTGAAACCCTTTTTTGAAAAGGGTATTAAAAACCCAAAAAATTTTTTTAAAATTTTTTTAAAAATTTGAGGGTTTATTTCCCGTTTTTATAATTTCCAGGGGGGTTTTTGGTTCCATTATAATTTATGGGGAAAACCCTTCCCCCAAAAAACATTTTAAAATTTTCCACGTTTGGGATTTTTTAAATTTTTTGGGGGGCCAACCCAGTTTTTGGTACCCCAAAAAATAATAAAAAACCCCTATAATTTTCCCCAATACCACCTTTTTAAAAGAAAAAAACCCGTTTTGTTTTCAAACAATTTGGAAAAATTTTCCCCTTTATAATTTTTAAAATTTTTCAATTTTTATTAATAATTTTTTTTGGGAAAAAATTTTAGGGGGGTTTAATAATTTAAATTTCCCTTAAAAAAATTTTTCCTTTTTTTTAAAAAAAAAATTTTTGTTTCCAAAACCCCGGAGTGGGGGGAAATTTTTTTTTTTAAAAAAAAAGTATCCTTTTAAAAAGGGGGAAAATTTAAGGGGGGGGGGGCCCAATTGGCCCTTTGGAAAAGGGATTTTTTTAAAAATTTTAAATTTTGGGCTTTAGGGAAAAAAAAAAATTTTGGGGGGGTTTTTTTTTTTCCTGGGGGGGTTTTTTTGGGGCCATAGAAAAAAGGGGACCCCCCCTACTAAACCATTTTGGGGGGAAAAAAGGGGGTTCAAAAATCTTTTTAATTGGGAAATTATAAAGGGGGAAAACCCAACTAATTTCCCCCCAACGGGGCCCCAAAAACTTTCCCTAAATACCCCGGGGATTGAGGGGAAAGGGTTAGGGGTTTAAATTGGAAAAAAAATTTTGGGGTTTTTAAAAAACCCTAAGGGGGGCCCGGGGGAAAAAGAAAAGGGGGAAAAACGAAATCGATTTAAAATTCAATTTGATCAATTTTCCTTTGGGACATTAAAAAGGGGGGGTTTTTTTTTTTTCCCCCTAAAAAAATTATTAAACCAAAAAAAATTTTTTTATCTTTTGAAGGGAAATTGGGAAATTAAACCCCCCCAAAATTGTTTTCTTTTTTTTTTTAAAATTCCAAATGTTTTTTAACTTTCCTTATTTTTTCCAAAACCATAAAAAATTAAGGGGAAACCTTAAGGGGCCAACCCCCCAAAAAATTTAAAAAGTTTAAATTTTTCAAAATTTTAAAGAAAAAATCAAACCTGAAAATGAAAAAAACGGGTAAAATTGGGGCCCCCCCCTTTTTTGGAACAAACTTTTTTTTGGGGCTTGGTTAATAAAATAATTAATTTTATATTCGGTTGGTTTTTTTTTGGGGGGAAACCCTTCCTGGTTTAAGGGGGGTAAATTACCTTTTAAACAAGATTTTTTTCCCCCCCTTTTTTATTAAAAAACCCTTTTTAAAAATAAAAAATTTTGGGTTTTTTGGGGCCAAAAAATTGGGGTTTTTGGATAAACCCCCTTTTTTCCAAAGAACGGGAAATTCCCCCTTTTTTTTGGGGTTTTAAAAGGGTTTTTTTTCTTACCCCGAACAAAAAAGGTTTTTAATTTTTTAACCTTGGAAAAAAAAAAAAAAGGTTATTAAAAAATTTATTTCCCCCCCCCAGTTTTTTAAAATTTTCTGGGGGGGAAAACCCGGGGGGTTTTTTTTTTGGGGAAAGGTTTTAATTTTTTTACCCCGGGGGGGGGGGGTTTTTTGGAAACCCAAAAAAAGGGGGGCCAAAAAAAAAGGGGGGGTAAAAAAAAAAAAAATTTTTTAAAAACCTTGTTTTTAAAAATTTGGGTCAAACCCAAGTTTATTTTAAGGGTTTTTAAAAAATTTTTTTGGGGAAAAAGAAATAAATAACAAACTTTACCCCCTTAAAAATTTTTTTTGGTTTAAAAAACCCTTTGGAAGTTTAAATTTTTTTCCCCACCCCGGGGCTTTTTTAATTGGGAAACCCCCGGGGAAATTAAAACATTGAAAATAGAAAAATTTAGGGTGGGGGGGTTTTGGGTTTAAAATTTTTTATGGTAATGTTTTTTTTAAAGGGATCCCCCTTTATATAAAAAAATTTTAAAAATTTTAAAAAAATTTTTAATAATATTTATAAGAAAAAAAAAGGGAAGAACAAATTAAGAACCAAAACCCGGGCCCCAAAATTTCCCCTTTAAAATCAAAACAAAAATTCCCTTTGATTTTTAACATAAAATTTTTTTAAAAAAAAAATTTTGTCTTTGAAATTAAAAAAAATTTTTATGCAAAAACGTCTATTTTAAAAAAAAACTTCCCATTTAAAATGAACAAAAATATTTTGAACAAATTTTTTTTTAAATAGTAACTTTTTTAAGTTATTCCATTATTTGATTAATATTACTTACCAACCAATAGAGTTGTTTATTGAAAATTTTTTAAAAAAATTTAAAAACCCATTTTTTTATAATATTTTTTGGAACCCGCGGTTCGCACGAAATTTCTTGGGTTTCCCCAGTACAGACTTAGGCCCCGAGTGAATGAATTTTCCCAAATGATAGTTTGTTTAATTCGATCAAAAAAAAAAACAAAAAGGTATATTTATGGCCATTTGTATTTGATTTATTCTTTTTATTTAAATTTTTTTTTTGTTTTTTTTTTTAGTTTTTAAAAAAAAATATAAACCCTTTTTTAAAAAAAAAAAAGGTTTTATTAAAATTTTTTAAAGTTTATAAAAAATTTTTAAAAATTTTTTTTTTAATTTTTAAATTTTTGAAAAATTAAAGTTAAAATTCATTTAAAGGGGAAAATATTTTTTTTTAATTTAAAACTGAAAATATTTTTTTTTGTTTTTTAAATTTGGGGTGGCTTAATTTTAAAATTTTTTTTCCCCAAAAAAAATTTTTTTTTGATTTCAAAAAAATTTTTAAAAAAACAGTCAAAATTTATAAGTTTTTAAATTTTTTTCAAAAAAACTAAAAAGGTTTTAAAAATTAAAATGTTTTAATTTTTTTTGTAAAAATTTTTAAAATTTTTTGTAAAAAATTAATCTAAGTTTTTTTACAAAAAAATTTTTTTTTTTTATTGAATTTTTTTTTGTGTCCTTGGTTTAAAAAATTTTAACCATCAATTTTTTTTTTATTTTTCATAGTTTTGTCTTTAAAAAAAATTTTAAAAATTAAAAATTTTTTTGTTTCCCCAAAAATGGCCAAAAAAATTAAAACAACAAATTTTTTTAAAATTTTTGGGCAATAAATTTAAAAATTTTTTTTAAAAACTAGGGGGGCTAAAAAGATTCGAAAAAAAAAAATTAAAACCGGGGAAAAAAATGTTTTAAAATTTCAAAAATTTTTTTTAAAAATTTTTTTGCAAAAAAAAAACAAAAAAAAAAATTTTGTTTTATTTTTTAGGGTTAAAAGGAAAATAAGGGGGGGAAAACAGTAATCTATTGGAAGTAAAAGAATTTCTAGAACTTATAAATAAATACTCACACAACGAATTGTAGATTCAATTTTTCTGGTAAAAAGAAAAAAAAATTAAATTTTCAAAGTTTAATTGTTCAGAAAATATTTAGAAAAATTTATTTAATCCAAAATACCAAATTTATGCAACAATTTAAAAAAAACCTTTTAAAAAGAAAAAACTTTTCAAAAAATTTTTTTTATTAAGAAAAATTTTTAAAATCTTTTAACAAGTTGTCTATTTTGGATGTAAAACAAAACCTGAAAAAGCAAAAAAAACCCGAGGAAAAGTTTCAAAAAATGGTTTTACATTTTGAATCTTTTGCGCGATCAACAAAAAATTTGCCTAATTAGGGGTTTTTAAAAAAAATTTTTAGGCAAAAAATGCAGGGGTTTTTGGGGGGGGGGAACATTTTAAAATTTTTGTGGGGAAATAGGAGGAAAACCACTGCTTCCAAGAGAAGTATTCGGGAACGGGGAAAAAGGACCCTTTTGCAAATTTTTTTTAGAGGGAAAAAAAAATTTTGGGAAAGGAATAAAAAACCCCCCGTTTCCCAAAAAGGGAAAAATTAAAGGATAAAATTCCCCCCTTGGGCCCCTTTTGACCAGGGGTTTACCCCCCGGTTTTAACTAAGGCCTTCCCAAAGGATAAATTTTTTCGAAATTTCCTAGGTTTTTAAAAAATTTTTATAAAAGCGTAAAAAATGGCATAAAACAATAAAAGAAAAAAGTTTAAAGGCTTTAAATTTGGAAATTTTAAGTTTTTTCCTTCTAAAAAACTTAATTTGGGGACAAATTTTTCCCCTTTAGGTTTTCAAACAAAACCAAAGCTGGGCAAGGGGCCCTTGAAAAAGGCTTAGGGTTCAACTTTTAACGTTTTTTTTTTGCTTAAAGGAAAATTTTTGAGGGCCGAATTTTTTACTTTCCGGTTTCAAAGCTTAAAAACCATTTAAAGTCAAGTCTAAAGGTTAAATTGAAACTTTAAAATTATACTTCAAAGGGTTTAATTTTAAAGGGGAAATTTTCCCAAGGTATTTAAAACTTAGAATCAAAATTAAAAAACCTGAAAATTTAAATTTTAAATTTTTTAAATTTGGAAATGAATTTTTTCAGGTTAAATTTATTTTACATGTTTTGCTTTTGAAACCCGGAGGTTAAGGGTTGAAATAAAGGTTTGGAAATTTATTTTTTCGGCGAAATTTAATTTTTTCAGGCTAAATTTACCCCTTTTAAAGGTTTTTAAAGTTTGAAAAAAGGGCTGAATTTTAAAATTGAAAGGGAAAGGATTCGGAAATTTCCTCTTATGTTTTAAATGGGGGGAAAAATTAGGGTAAATTACCCTTTTCCCGGTTTTTAAACTTTTTAAAAGTAAAGAGGTTTAAAATGAAAGGTTTCAGGATTGGGGAAATTTTTCTTTTATTTCTAAAAAAAAATTTTTTGAGGATAATTTAAAATTTTTTTTTTAAAAAATAAAACCGAAGGATAAAATGCCTTGAAAAGGGTTTCAGGTTTTAAATTTTTCTCTCTGGTAAAAGGGAAGGGATATTTTGGGATTAAAAAGTTCCCCATCGGTATTTTTTAAATTTGAAAAAATGCTAATTTTTAAAAACAGTAAAAACCCAAAAAAACAATTTTTTAATGGCCTGGTTTGGACTTTCGAGTTTTAGGAAAGTTTAAATTCTGGGTTTTAGCATATTTTTTTAGTGCCAGAATTCTACAATGAACCCGAAGGAAAAATTTTAAATAATTTTTTTACATTTTTTTTGTTTGGGGAGTTTTTACAAAATTTTTTTTAATCAAAAAAATGTTTTATCAGGGAAACAATTTTTTTTTAATTTTCGTATGGCCGTTTTTAAAAAACAATTTTTCCCTCTTGGGAATTATCGAAATTTTTTTTTAAAGAACTTTCTTTGGGTTTTACTATTTTATTTTTCTAAAGGGTTCCAATTTTTTTTCAAGGAAAAAAAATGGGAACAAAAAAAACGTAATAAAAATTTTAAAATCAAATTGGAAGGGGGAAAAATTTTTTAAAAAGGGGAAAAAAAAAAAAAAATAACTGGAAACTGTTCAAAAGTGGACCAAAATTTTTTTTTTTTTATAAGTAAAATTTTGAAAACCCGGAAAAACCAAAATTTTATTTTTTTTCCATAATGAAATTTTTCAACGAAACTTTTAATTTCTTTAAAAAAATTTTTAAAAAGAAGAATTTTTTTAAAGGGTTTCCAATAATTTGGGGAAAAAAATTTTTGTTTTTTTTGGTTTTTTTTTAAGGCCCCCGGGTTTGAAGGAAATGGGAAATTAAAAAAACCAGGAAATGTAGGAAAAAAGAGTGGGAATTTTTTATTTTTGTTGGTAAAAATTTATTTTTTAAAAAGGAAAAAAATAAATTTAATTAAAATTTCCCTTTATTTATTAAAATAAACATAAAATTTTTCTCCCAATCCCTTTTTAATCCTTTAAAAAAAAATTTGAAACAAAAAGATTGAAAAAAAAAACCCCTTGAAAAAAAAAAACAATTTAAAAACTTAAATTTAAACGAAAATATAAAATTTAAATTAGTTTCACAAAAACTTTTTTTTATAAAAAAATTTTTTTGGGGGGAATCGATTAAATAAAAAAATTTTTTTGGAAATTTTAAAAATTAAAAGCCTTGAAAAAGTTTTTGTAAATAAATTTTTCCCCCCCCTTTTATTAGTTTTAAGTAAAAAAAAAAAAATTAAATTTTAAAAATAATTTTTTTTTAATAAATTTTTAAAATTATTAAGGGGGCCCCTTCAAAAATTTTAAAAAATTATTTATTTTTTAAAAGTAATAAAACCTTTTCCCCCGTTTTTTTAATAATTTTTTTTTAAAATTTAAAAATTTTTGGTGTTCCCCGGGGACAAACTTAAAATCCCCCGGGTTTTTTTGTTTTTAAATTTAAAACTTGTAAACCCGAAAAAATTTTTTTTTTGATTAATGTTTTCCAAAAAAAAAAAATAGGGTATTTTTTTAAACCCCTAGTTTTTATAAATTTAAATTAAAAAAAACAAGGTTTTATTATTTTTTTTTTAAAAGCCTATTTTTAGGTAAAAAATTTTAAAAATCTTAATATTTTATTTTTTAAAAAAAATTTTAAAAAATTTTTTTAATTTTAATTTTTTGATTTTTTTGAAAAATTATTTGAAACAATTTTTTTAAAAAAAAAAAGGGAAAAAAACCCAAAAGGTTAAACCAAAAACTAACGAAATAATGGAGGAAATGGTTTTTTTTAACAGTTTTTCTTTAAAAAGGGAAAAAAAATCAATAAAATCATTACACACCCAAAAAATGTTTAATATCAAAATTTTAAAATTTGAAAAAAAACAATTCAAACAAAAAAAATTTTAATTTTTTTTTCAAGCGCAATTTGCATTGAAAAACCCCAAAATTAAGGACAAAATAACCCAAGAGAAACCCTTTAAAATCTTTTAGGAACAAAATGATGGGGGGGCTTACGCTTTGTTTGGCGGGCCCGGTGGGTTAAAACTGTGACGTTTTTTATCCCCAAAAGTTTTTGCGGAAAATTTTTCAATCCCCCTTCCCCCCTTTTCTTTAAATGCCAAAAAATAAGGTCAAAAATTGCTGGTTCTGGGGTTTTTTTAATTTATGTTTGATTTTTTAATGTTTAAAAATTTCCCCCCTTTTTTATTGGGCCTTGTTTAAAGGCCAAAAAATTTAAAAAATTCGGGAATTTTCCCGAATTTTAAAAATTTTCTTAAATTCGGAAAATGGGGCTCAGAATTTAAAAAAGGAAAAAAGCCATCTTGAAGAAATATGTTTGTAGTTTACGTTACAGGGCAAAAAAAATGGGAAAAACCTTAATTTTTTTACCCAAAAGAATTTTTGCTGGTTCCGGAAATGGGAAAAAGGGGGGGGGTTTGAGATTCCAAAAAAGGGGTTTTGGGGGGGGGGGGGGTTTCATTTTACAAAAAGGGGTGTTCATTAAGAGGAACCGGGGGGGGAACCGGGACGGTTGGAAAAAGGTTTTTTGAGTACCCGTCCCGGTAAAAATATTTTTGTTGGGGTTAAAAAATTTAACCCCCCAAAAAAAAGAAGTTAAAGGTTAACCTTCCGCTAAAAAAAATTTGGGAAACGTTTTTTTTAAAAAAATGAAAAGGTTGCCGAATTTTAGCCACGAAAATTTTAAGTTTTTTTTTAAAAAAAGGGAAATAATTACCGACAACCAATAAAAAAACAAACTATTTCAGGAACAAAAGTTTTCGTAAAACCCCAAATTTTTAATTTTAAAATTTTTTTTTTTATTAATTTAATTTGGCATCCAAAAAAATTTTCTAATCCCAAAATTTTTAAAACACCCCAAAAAATTTCCCAAAAAACCGGGTTTTTGGGGCTAAAAAAAATTTTTTTTCAAAAATTTTTTTAGAATTTAAAAGAACCCAATTAAAGGCAAAAATTTTTGAAAAAGTGTTGAAAGTTTTTTTAAAAACCCAAAAAAATTTTACAGTTTTTGGAGCAGGATAAAAAAATTTTTTTTAAAAAAAAAAAAAAAGTTTTAATTCAAAAACCCAAAACTAAAAAAATCCCCCTTAAAAATTAAAAATTTTTTAAAAAAAGAAAAATTAAAAAAGGGAAAAAAGATTTAAAATTGAGCAGGGAAATAAATTAAACAAAATTTTAAAAAAGAAAAATTTTTTAGAAAATTTTTAATTTTGGAAAAATTTCGGGTGTTCCACTACCCCCCCTTTTTTTATTCCCAAACCTTTTTAAACCAATTTTTTTGGAAAAAAAATTAAATTTAATTTTCAATTTAAAAATTTTTTATTTTGTGAAATACGAAACATTAAAATTTTATTATTTTCTAGGGTTTTAAATTTCCCAATTTAAAAATTAAAACAAAAAAGACGAATTTCCATTAAATTTTTTTAAAAGAACCCCTTTAAATTAAAATTTTTCCCCAAGGGGAACAAAAAATTTTCCCCGTTTTCAATTTTTTTAAAAAAAAAAACCCCCCCATTTACCAAAAATTTTTTAAAAAAACCTTTTAATTTTTAAAACAAAACCAAAAAATTAAAAAGGTGGGGAAAAATTTTTTTAAATATTAAAATTTTTTAAAAAAGCCCCCAAGTGACACCCCGTTTTAAAAAAATTCCCCCTTTTAAATAAAACCCATTCTTTTTTTTTTAAAAAAATTTTTAAACCCCGATAATTCCACTAAAATTTTAAGATTATAATTTTTTCTTTTAAAATTTTAAAAAAAAAATATTTTTAAATTTAAAAATTTTTAACTTTTTTTTCCAATGATAATAAAAAAAATTAATTTTTGTGCACCTTTTAAAAGGAAAAACAAAATATGGTTTTGAAATTTTGGGGAAATTTTGTGCAAGCTTTTTTGGGAAAATTTTTATTGGGTTTTTTTGCAAAGGAAAAAGGTTTAATAAAAAAGTTTTTCACAAATTTTAAAAGAAATAAAATTTTGACTTTCTTGTTTTTTAAATTAATTAAAATTTGTTTTTAAAGGTAAAATTGTTTCCCTTTTAAATTAAATTTAAATTTTTTTGTAAACGTTAAATTTTTAATCCCCTGGGGGGTTTTGGTTTTTCTTTGTTTTGCCCTTTTTTAAGTTTTTAGGTTTAAAATTTTTTTATTTTAAATTTTGTAAACAATAGTGTTTCTTTAATGTAATTAAATTGTTCAAGGGATTTAAACATAAATTTATTAAACCCTTAACGCTTTAGGTGCAAACCCAAAACCGTTTTTTAACTTTTTGGAACTAAAAAACAACAAAATTTTTGGGAAAAAAAAAATTTAAGGGTTAAAAAATTTTTTTGGGTTGAGGGGAAAAGGGGTCTAAAATCCAATTTTGAAAAAAAGTTTCTTCTTTATCCCCTTGGGGCCCGTATCTGCTTTTTTGGGGGGGGACCCGGGCCACCCCTGGAGGCATTGTAACTTCCGGGGTTAATTTTTTATGGTTTCCCGGCCCCAATAATTTAAGCTTATCAAAAAAAAAAAAGAAGGGGCAATTTTAAAAATGTTTGTTTTTAATGAAATTTAAGGGTTTTTGAAAATTTAAAAATAAAAAAGTTCACCAATCAGGTGTTTTAAAAAAAAAGAAATCAAACAGGGAAAAAAATTAGGTTTCTGGGGAACTTTTTTAAAAAACCAAAAAAAATTATGGAAGGAAAAAAATTTTTTTTAAAAAAACGTCGTTTTTTTTAATGAACGTATGGAAAAAAAACAATTTGTTTCCAATACAATCCTTCTTAAAAAACTTTTTTTTTCCAATTGTTAGTTTAATAAAAAAAAATTCGGGTAAAATTCTGTTTTAAAATTTTTACAAATTATTTTTTCCCAAACCCTTTTGTTTGTAGTTTGTTAACCCCTCAACGGTTTTTAACCCGTTTTAATAAAAAGAATTTAAAAATTTTAAATTTTTAAAAAAAAAAAAAATTTTTTGTTTTTTTATTTTTTTTGAAAATTTTATTTTAAAGAAAAAAATTAAATTTGGGTGTTAAATAAAATTTTTTTTTCTGGAATTTTAAAAGTATCAAGAATGAGCCGAATTTTTAAAAAAAATTTAAAACGTTAAAACAAAATTGTTTTTAAAAAGTGTTTAATTCTGATGATTTTTCAAAAAAGTTAAACCAGCTTGGTATTTTTACTTAGGGGGATGGGGGAAAAAATAAATTTTTTTAAAAAATTTTTAAAAATCTCTAAGGTTTTTTTTCAAAATTAAAAAGAATTTGGGTGGTTTAAAATCTGGAATTTAAAAAATTAAAAAATTAGGGGAAATTTTTAAATTTTTTTTTTTTTTTTATAATGGGGCAAATAAACCCATTTTGGAGAAAATTTTTGTTTTTTTGTTTTGTATCTTTTTTAAGGGAAAATTTAAAAAAATTTTTAAAAGCTTTTCGGTAAAAACCCCCAGTTTCCCCTTCCCGGAAAAAAAAAAAAATTTTTTCAATTTTAAAAACCCGGAAAAAGGGTTAAGGGGTTTCCCCCCCAAACCTCCCGAAAGAATACAAAAAAAGCCTGTTTAAAACCCCTTTTCTCCAAATTTTTTTTTGGCCCTTTAAATTAAAATTTATTTTTTTTAGTTTTATTTTAAAATTAAAAAATGTGTTCAAACTTTTAAAAAAGGGAATTTGGGCCTGGTTTTTTTTTGAAACAAAAAGAAGGGTTTTTTAAAAAATTTTTTATTTAAAAATTTAAAAAATTTGAAAAATGAGGTTGGCTTTTTTTTTTAACAACCCCTGGTTTAAAAGAAACCTCCTCTAAAATTATTTGGTTTTTTTATTTTAAAAAAATGGTTTTTTTTTATAAAAAACCCCTTTTCTAAATTCCCCTTTTCCTTTTTAATGGTTGGGAAAAAAAATCGATTTTTAATTTCATTCAAAAATGTGTTAAAATTTTTCAAATAAAAATTTTTATTAAAATTTTTAAATCAAAAAATTTGGGGAAAATTTTGGATTTTGTTTTACGTTTCCAACCCTCAAATTATAAAAAAAAATTAGTTTTTAAAAAAAATCAGGACCGGATTTAGATCCGAAAAATTTTTAATAAAAATTTTCCCTAACTAAAAGAAATGAAAACAGTTTAAATTCCAAAAGGGAAAGGGAAAAAACCCCCCCCCCCCCCCCCCCCCCCCCCCCCTTTTTTTTAAAAAAATTTTTAAATTTGATTCTTTAAAATATTTTCCCATTATTACTATTTTAATTATTTAAAAATCTAAAGTTTTTTTTTTTAAAAAAAATTTTTTTTTAATTAAAAAAATTTTAAAAAAACGGTTTTTTTTTGAAAAAAAAAAAAAAAAAAAATTAAAGGTTAATATTCCAAGGGAAATTTGGTTTTTTTAAATATAAAATTTTATTTAAAAAAAAAAAATTATTTTATTTTTTAAAAAATTTCAAGAAAAAAATTTTTTTTTTGGAAAAATTTTTTTGATGAAAAAAAAGGTTTGGGGTTAAGTTGAACTATAGAATAAAAGGGGGGAAAAATTAAATTTCTTTATTTCCAAGGAAAAAAACCCTTTGCCAAAAAAGACCACAACGGTTAAAACCCTTTTTTAAAAATTTTATTATAATTTAAGTCTGTTCCTTCTTTCCAAACTAAGAAAGAAAATGCATTTTGCTTCATTTTTTAAAACTGAAAAAAATTTTTTTTTTGGATTTTAGGGGTTTTTTTATACTTTTTAAAATTTGTTTAAAAAACCATGGGGGCCAAATTTTGCTTAATGGAAAAAGGGGTTAAGCAAAGTAGATTCTTGGGAAAAAATATAAAAAGGAAAAAAAAAAAATTTTTTTGTCCCCATTATTTTTTTAAAGAAAACCTTCCTTTTTAAACCCCAATTGGGGGTTTTTTTGGGGGTTTTCCCTTTAATTTTTTTTTAAAAATTTTTTTTAAATTTTTTTGAAAAAACCATAACCTTTTTCCCAACTAAAATCATTTTTTAAAAATTGTTTTAAAAAAAATTTTTTCGGTCGTTTAATGGTGGGTAAAATACCGGGTTGTACAATTTTTTTAAAAATTTTAAAATTGGGAAATTTTTTAGTTTCATTAATTTATTTTCAAAAAGACTTTGCAAAAAAAAAATTTTTTTTAATTTGAGCGTGGGGGTTAATTTAATGAAAAATAAGAAATTTGGAAAGTTTTGAAAAACAGGATTTAAAAAAAAAAAAAGATTTAATTTTAAAAAAGAAAAATGTTTTATTAAATTTTTAAACCAATATTAAAAAAAACTTCATAAAAAAAAGGTTTTTTTTAATTTTTATAATTTTTAAATTTTCTTTGGGAAAGGGAATTTAAATTAAAAACATATTTATTAAGAAAGTTTTTTTAAAAATTGTGAAAACTTTTTTTTATTTTTTTAAAATAAAATTTTTATTCCCAAAAAAACCCAAAATTTTAAGTTTTTTTTTTTTTCATCATGTTTTTTTCTTTAAATTTTTAAACACAAAAAATCTTAAATGTTTTAAAAAATTTAAATTGCCCAAAACCTTTTTAAGTGGTTTAAAAAAATTTTTAAAAACTAATTATTCCCCCATTACTTTAAGGGGGTAAAAAATTTTTAGTAGAAAGGTTTAAAAAAAAATTAAATGGGTTTAATTTACTTTTAAATTTTTAAAATATTTTTTTAAATTTTTGTTTAAAAAACGGGGTTAAAAGTCCGATACCCTGGGAAAACAAAAGGAAAGAAAGAGAAAAAAAATTTCCATCCCTTTTTAAAATTTTTTTGGAAGGTAAAATTTCCCTTTTTTCAAAAAGGGGGGAGGGGGGTATTTTCACAATTAAAATTTAAATGTATTAAGGTTTAAATAAAAAAAAAAAAAGGAAAAAATTTTAAAAAAATATTTTTAAAAAAAAATTTTTTAAAAAAGTAATTTTAAAAATTTTTGTTTGATCCATTCCGGGGGTTTTTAATTTAAATTTAATTTAAAATTTTTAATTTAAATTTTTTGAATAAAATTTGCCAAAAAATTTTTTTTTTTTTTTCTTTTTTTTTTTTAAAATTACTTTAAAACTGTTTTTTTAATAATATTTTTGAAAAAATGTTTATTTATTTTTTTTTTATTTTTAAACCCAAAAAATTTGTTTAAAAGGGGCATTTTTTATTTTAAAACGGGGGGTTTAAAACAATTTTTAAATTAACCCAAAATTTTCTAAACCTTTTTAAAACAAATTTTAACCCAAAAAATTGGGGTTTTTAAATTTTCTTTTTAAAAAAAACCCCTTTTTTTAAAAATTTTAAAAATTTTTTTGGGTTTTTTTTAAAAAAAAAATTTTTTAAAAAAAAGTAAGGGGTTTTAAAAAAAAACCCCGGGAAAACAAATCCCAAAAAATTTTAAAAATTTTTTTATGAAAAAAATTTTTTTTTTTGTATTTTAAAAAATATTAAAAAATTTTATTCTTTTTAAAAAATTTTTTAAATTTTTTTTTTTCTAACCCAACAATCAAAATTTATAAAAAAAAAAAAATTTTTTAACTAAAAAAAATTTTAAATTTAAAAAAATAAAATTTTAAAAAAAAAGTACAAAAAAAATTTTAACAAAAAAGAAAAAAATTTTTTTTTAAAAATTAAAAAATTTTTTTAAAAAATTTTTTTCTTTTAAAAGGTTAACATTTCTTAAAATAAAATTTTTTAAATTTTTTTCTTTTAATTAAATAAAAGGGAAAAAAATAAAATTTAAATTTTAACCCCCCCCAAAAAAAAATAAAAACGGGATTAAATTTTAATTTAAAATTTTTTTTTTTCCCCCCCCCCAAAAAAAAAAAAAAATTTTTAAAAAACAAATTTTCCCTTAAAAAAATAAAAAAAAAAAAATTTTTTTTTTAAAAAAAATTTTTTTAAAAAAAAATTTTTATTTCCCTTTTCCCCAAAAAATTAAAAAAATTTTTTTTTTAAAAAAGAAAAACAAAAAAATTTTTTTGTAATTTTAATTTCCCCTCTAAAAATTTTAAAAAATTTTTTTTAAAAATTTTCCCCTTTTTTTTAAAAAAAAAATTTAGGGCAAATTTTTTAATTACAAAAAAGAAAATTTTTTTAAAAATTTTTGGGGGGAAAAAAAAAAAATTTTCCATTTTTTTTTTGGAACGTAAGCCAAACCCAAAAAAAAATTTTCAAAAAAAAAAAAATTTTTTTAAAAAAATTGTTTTTAAAAAAAAAATTTTAAAAAACTAATAAAAAAAGGTGGGGGTATTTTTTTTTTCCCGGGTTTTAAAAAAAGGGGGTATGAAATTTTGGGAAAAATTATTTGGAGGGTTTTTGGGAAAAAATTTTTTTTTAAAAAAATTTTTTTTTTCCCCAAAAAAACCCCCCCCCCCAAATTTTAAAAAAAGGCCCGGGAATTTAAAAAATATTAAAAACAAAAAGTTTTTTCCAAAAAAATTTTTTAAAAAAAAATTTTTTTTTTTAAAAAAGGGGAAAATAAAAATTGGTTTTTTTAAAGTTTAAAATTTTCCAAACCCCCCTTTTGTTTTCCCCTTTTTTTTTAATTTTAAAAAAATTTTTAAAAAAAAAAAAAATTTTTAAAAATTTTAAAATTGGGAAAAAAAATTTTTTTTTTTTTTAAATTTAAAAAATTTTTCTTTATACAAAATTTAACACTACCAATATTTTTTTAAAAAAGCATAATTTGATTAAAATTTTCCTTTTTAAAAAAAAAAAAAATTTTTTTTTTTTTAGTTTTTTTCCCAAAAAAAAATTTTTGAAAAAGGGGCCCCCCAAATTTTTAAAAAAAAAATTTTTTAAAAAATTTTGGGGAAAAAAACTTTTTCCCCCAAATTTTTTTCCCCCCCAAAAAAAAACCCAAAAAAATCCAATTGGGGGGAAAAAAAAAATAATTTATTTAAAAAAAGGGGAAAAAAAAAAACCCCCAAAAAAAAAAAATTTTTTAATTTTTTTTTTAAAGGGAAATTTAAATTTTGGGGTTTTTAAAAAAGTTTAAAAATTTTTTTAAGGGGAAATTTTTTGTAAAATTTTTTTTTTTAAAAAAAGTTTCCCCTTTAAACCAACACAAAAATTTTTTAA
Source organism: Homalodisca vitripennis (assembly GCF_021130785.1). Lineage (NCBI taxonomy): Eukaryota > Metazoa > Arthropoda > Insecta > Hemiptera > Cicadellidae > Homalodisca > Homalodisca vitripennis. The sequence goes on from NC_060214.1 coordinate 109,099,594, forward strand.
AAAATTTTTGGGGGGGATTTTTTTAAAAAACTTTAAAAAAACCAAAAAGAAGAATTTTAAAATAATTTTTAAGGGCCCTTTTAAAAGGAAATAAAAAAAAAAAAAATTGGGGAAAAAACCCCAAATTTTAAAAAATTTATTTAAAAATTTTTTTTTTTTAAAAAAAATTTTTTTTTAAAAAAAATTTTTTTTTTTTTTAAAAAAATTTTTTTTTTTTTTTTTAAAACCCTTTTTAAAGGGGAAAATTTTAAACCCTTGGAAAAATTTTTTTTTTTTAAACCTTAAAAACCCATTTTCAAAAGCTTTTTTTGGGGGTTTTTTTTGGTTAAATAAAAAAATAAAATATAGGGTTTTAAAAAAAAAATTTTTTTAAGTTTTTTTTTAAAATTAAATGAAATTTTTCCAACATTTAAAGGTTCCATTTTAAAAAAAAATGGGAAAAAGGTTGGTTTAAACGCCCCGAAAACCCTTTTAAAAAAAACCCCAATTAACCCCTCAAAAACAAAAAGATTTTAAAAACTTTTTAAAAAGGCCCAAAAAAAAAAAAAGTTTTTAAAACCCCAATTTTTTAAAATTTAAAAAAAACCTTTTCCTTTTTTTTAAAAAAAATAATTTTAAAAGGGGGGGGAAAATTTTCTTTTTTTAAAAAAATTTCTTTTGGGGAATTTTTTAAAAAAAAAAAAAAACCCAACCCTTTTTTTCTAATAAAGGGGAAGGGGTTTTATTTGAAGATAAAACTCCCTAATTTTTTAAAAAAACCCCGAACCACAGTTTTCCCCAAAAAAAATTTTTTAAAAAAAATTTTAGAAACAAACGGAAAAATTTTTTTTTTAAAAAAAAATAAAAAAAAAAATTTTTTAAATTTTAAAAATTTTTTTAAATTTTAAAAAAAAAAAATTTTTTTAAAATTAAAAAAATACTAAAAAAAAATATTTAAAAATTTTGAAACTTTAAAATTTTTTTTAAACCCGGCTTGGTTTTTTTGGGTTTTGGTTAACGGTCAGCACCTAGTACGTGTACTACTCAAAATGACATAGCGCAGCAAGTTAATTCTGTTGATTGACCTTATTTTTTCAACCTAAGTGAGAAATGTAGGTTTCGATTGTATTACCTACCTCGTTCCATTCTTCGAAAACACTGCTATTATCTCTTAGTCTTGTATTTCAGCAATACTGGTTAGATATGACGTCTTCAATTATAGCAAGACGATGTTATAACTATAACATCTTCTATGGGTCATAATCGTGTGACGCAATTGTATTTTAGGAAGTAAAGTGAATAGTTCTACTATACCCCGATTATTTATATAATCTAGGGTAAGGGGCAATTCGTGATTAAAAGAATGCCTTTCCAGGAAGCCTCCCATAGTTGAAATGCTGAAGATAAACTCTACAATAGGCTTCAAAAAAGTTGAAGGTATATGATATACGTACAACTCAACTCATTCCGTGTAGTTCATTTAAAAAACTCTTACTGAATTATGACAGTGATGATTTTCAAATGTAAACAATGTGGAGGAGTAACGCCTATCCGTTGGGGTAAACACCCCCTCCCACCCCCGCATATGAACGGCCGCAGGTGTGTTTATATACACATCGATTATCGGATCACACAGACTTCACATAAATCAAGTCTTAATCTTCAACCAGAGGGCCCACACAGTATTTTCATGCACTAAAAATTGCGCTGGGTAACATGTTGCAAAGACGTCATTTTTCACGTCAGTTTGTTTTATAAACATTATCGTGTTGTTATAATGAATGTCCTACATGTTACTGTTATAAAAATGAAATAAGCATTGGAAAAATATTATGTTTACATTTTTTGGATACAGTAATTAAATTTATAATTAGGTTGCATTGGAAAAACAGAAAAGGTGTTTCCTAAATGAATTAATATAAATGACAACCATACTGAAACTCTTAATTGAACAAATAGACTTCAGAACATATTAAACAATACAATTGTACTTATCATATATGACGTATATTTTCACTATCCTGTTGCTTGCTACTGATTAGTAGTTTTTCTCCGATGTTCTTGGAACTAAATACTTGGTAGATTCATAACCTAATTTGCACGCGTAGCAATCTTTTTCTCTTAAACTTGTAGCCGATCGACCACCACTGTTTATACCTGTTAGTAAACATTTTTCGTATTAGAAAATTAGCCCTTTAATGCAAGCTCTTGTTTTGAGCGTACAATAAATCAAAGTTATAAATAGTAGAGTGTCATATTGAATTGGATATTAATTATGATGTCCTTCTGACGAGACCACGATGTCGTGATTATAAGTTGTTTCGATAAATAGTTAATCCCGTCGCAATTTTTTTGTCAAAATAAAATTCTGGTACTTTCAACTTTAAATGAAATGACGCTCCTACAACTTTGATTGTAACCTCCCTTTTTGCGACTACAGCTGCAAAGTCCAGCGAAGATGCTGACGCCCGGCGTGTGAGTTGTCATAAACGTGAAGGGAAGTACTTTTTAAAGTCTTATTACATGTTTAAGTTCGTAGGCCAAATTCCAATGAACATTGGAACCCACTAGTTGTTAGGAATTGGTTCAGTAATAAGCACTGTCATAGATGACAAAGTTACCTTGGCCAATTCATTTAGTAAGAAACTTATGACAGGTTCTCTATACAATCAGCTAAAAAAAGATCATCTGATACCGGTCATTTTCCTTATTACTTAAACACTTGCACACCTTAGGGCGATTATTATTGTGTAGACTACGTAATCAGCCTTAGAAGACAGCTATACACATTAATTTGGGATTGTGAGATCCTGATAGGTGAAGGATTCTATTTTGAACCTCACACGCAGGTGCTTAATTCGAAGGCAACATCTTGGACCGACCTCGTTGAAGGTAAAAGGAAAAGCTGGCCCTACTAGCAGAAACTTGGGGTACTCAAAAAGCTAATGTTGACGCGTTATAACTAAGAATTCTTTATATACCTATTTTTATAGATAATACTTTTGTTCAAAAATATAAAATGGCTGCTAGCAGCTAAACGAGAAATTTTTTATCTATGTTACAGACCATTTTTTGTTTCGAACCATGAGTAATACCTCCCACAGAAGTTTTGACAGCTTTTTCTGAACACTCTACGTATACGAATGTCAGTAAACAATTTGAGTCATATTCGTCAAAGATATTTGATAAGCCTGTAGAATGCCCACGTATATGTGGATGCGCGTCGAATAACTAAGAATATTGATTTAAAAAACTACGTAATAAGTAATTATTTAACAACGAATTTGTAGACGAGGAAGTATCGCCCTCTTAAAAAGCAATGATAGAGATCGTATTACGCTTATCAGTCTGTCTTATTGATAAGAATCGAGCACATGTAAAGCTGCTGTTGGCTCGGGTTCTATAAATAAACACAACGTATCTATACATATTAACAGACTCTGTTTGGTATTCGCCTAATGAACATACAAAAATGAAATTTAAAGTATTTCTCTCCTCGAAAAACCTATCCGCAGACCTTTAAAGTAACCTAGAACAGCTATTAAAGTACGTTTTAAATATTATTTCTCCTTTTTAAAGTGTATTATTGACGATGGGCAAAAACATTTTCGACATTGGCCATCGTTATATTTTAATAAAATAGAACACTTTGATTTTTAAGATTGAAATCTACCTTCTTCCTCTGGTATAACAAATCTAATACATAAGGATAAGCATGGTTATATGACGAAGTATCTTATTTTTGTGACATAATCGATAGCAAATATCCGAAGTTCTATTATTATCAACCATTAATCTATTATTTATTATTATTATTAGCAATTCTTAGTTTTGAAGGTAATTTTTGACGATGGAAGGATTGTGAAGGAAAGAATTTTTCCGGACATTTGCCATGTCGGACATGGCACGACATCAGTCGTAGGTGGTTAGTAGAACGAATGAAGACGTATTGTGACCTGTATTCCGTAGTTCAGTTTTAATGATTAGTGTTGTGTATAGTTTTTTTATTAAGTGCATGTTTATAGAGTTAGTGAAGTTGACACACATCGTGGTGGTTGTGATTCCTGACTTAGGCGTGCCAAAACGCTTTGGTAAGATTTGTTAATTTTAACCTAGTTTGTAATTATGTATTAGGTTAGTTCTTTACCTGAAGAAGAGATCAGATTGCAGATCTCGAAACGTAGTGTTACTGATTTCTTGTTTCACTGAACGATGGAAAATGTCCGGAAAATCCTGTTTCCTTCATTATTAGCAACTGTTTCAAACCTTTTGAAGTTTATTTTAAACTTTATACAACTTTTAGTTTAGTTGGTAAATCGTAGAAACATAGTTGCCACCAAAACGGCAATAAATGATTTAAAAACACGACTTACGTGTGTTCTGCACCTAAAATGCTGGAAATGATACAAATAAGAAATTTCTTATTGCACATTATTTTTCTCCATTTGATTTTAAACAGGGATAACACATGGTTTACGGAATAAATGTTTTTTTTTTTTTTAACTTAAAAGATTGATTTTACAAATGCATGTTCTGAAATTGAGCTAAGCAGACCGTGAGTTTTGATGATACCTTAGTCTATCTGTCATTAAAATATTTCATATAGTAACCCATGTGACTTTTATCTGTAGTTTTCCGAATATATATTTCCTACGTATTTACTCTATGGCATTCTTTAGAATGTATAACAACTAAAACAGCTGCTTTTTGTGAGGAATTAAAACAAAGGTTCTGCTAATTTGTTTATTAGTTTGTTACTCATTGCAGTTTATTCATAATAATAATAATTGTGTAGTGTTTTATTATGGGGAGAAAGAAGAGTACTAATAAGGGATTGAGTGCGAAGAATAGACAAGCATGTTTGCATAAGTGTTTACCAACAACTCGACCTACATGAGGATACTTCACAGACTGAGGCCTAGCTTACAGTGTTTTTGTTTTAATTTGTAAACTTTTTAAAATACAACCGTTACGCAACATAATAAGGCATAGTAAACAGTGTAAAAGTGTACAGTTTGGTCCGTATTTTCAAGATCCACAGAGGGTTACAAGTCGATCCTTGCACCCGAACGCGCGCACACACGCGCAGCCCGGTCTTACCTGCCGCCCCTGTGCCGATGACTTACACTGTAGGCCTTAGCCTATTTTTATTATTTTTAAGTTAGGTTAATATTTTAAACATTTTTCAACTCTGAATTTTTAGTTCTAACGAAAAAACTACGACATTCCTGACGTATCTCACAAACAAAGGGGTCAATGATCAACTCGACTTTGTTGATACGTCGGGAATGTTGAAGGCATTTCGCGTTTGGATTCTATTTTCTTGAAATAAAGTATAAAAAGAATATTATCCCATCATAAACCATGTAAAAATTAGCAATTTGGTAACTAAAGCCTATCTATATTAGTATTTGCGTAATAGAAAAAAGTGGTGCGAGATAGGCCGGGCTGCGCGTCTGACGGTGTGTGCGCGTTCGGGTGAAAGAGTCGTCTTGTAATCCTCTAGGTCTCTTGAAAAAGCGGACAAAACCATAAAACCAACCAAGACTGTAAGATAGCAATTTTACAGAATGACGTTGACATTGTATTAGTTTATAGTGATTACCTGAAAGTTTGGTTTTTGTGTTTTCTTATATTTCTTATGTAAATTAATATTTCTCAAAAACTATAAAAGTTCAAATACATAGTTAAAATTCTGTGCATTTTCATGACTCTATACTTCACAGAAAAATAAGCAAACATTAAAAAAATTCAAAAGTTTTAAAATTAAAAACTACATGATTTAACCTTATGATTTACGTCACACGAACGTCATAAATCTACAAAAGCATTACGAAATCATGAATTTTACCTGCTTAGTCTTCATGGAATGTCCATTTTGTATTATTACCAAAAAAGCATGTTTATTCTTATTGCACATATGCCAAAACTGAATATTTGAAAAACGATGAATTAAGTTTATTGGTTTTTGATGTCTATTATCAAAAATACAAGCAAACAGTAAAAACAAACAATAACAATTTACTTTTCTACGCTGAATTTCCTCAACAAATTTTTATATTCTAAAACCTTCGACGGAGTAGTTCTCTACTTCCATAATTCCTCTCGTGTTCGTTTTCCAACTCGACCGCTTCTTTGATAAAGAAAAACTATGAAATGCAAAAAGGTGATATATAACTTCCAAATTCCACATAAGCAATGACAACTAAAATATTGAAAAAATAAAGTAGGCCTAATCCTCACATATTGTTTTTTTCTACACTCAGTTTTGACGACTAGATTTTGTAAATCACTAAGTCCAAGGGTGAATTACATATTTAAATCTGGAATGCACTAATTCAAGATAAAAACTATTTCAATTGACCAATGTCACAGAGGTTATCTTTAAGGGGTGAATTAGTGTTATGTATTTTTATAATAGCGTTTTTTGGAAAATCATTTAATGTACCCCAAGATTTTTAGATAGTATAATATGTTTACATTTGAAGCATTTTGTAATTGTTGAATTTGTTGAAAATGAACAAGATAAAAGAGTACAAAAAGTAAGAACAAATAATATTTCTTCAGAGTTTTAAAAAATTCTGTAAATAAAAAAATTGGTTTGTTATCGACATCAGTTCTAACTGAACTCATACTCAATAAACGTTACTCGTGAAATGGTTTAAATCACTTCAAACAATAGCAACATAAATAAGAGATGAATGAGTATCAGCGAACAAAACGCTATTTCATTGATTGTGTCCCAATGTCACGACAGCGAAATAGTTAGCGGGGTGAGAGAGAGGGGCGGGAAGGGGAGAGACCACGCTATGTGATGGTACATTTAAAGGGTGGTTGAAGAGTGCAAACAGAAAACTTCTATAAACGAAATGTACAGGACTGGTTGAGGTAAAAAGTAAAGTAAATACAACATGCTTCCGGGATTGTATTGCAATGGTCACTTGGGATTCGTGGTGGTGGTGTCCCTACGATTGTTCGTATTATTGATTTGTCGCATCTCAGATTGACCTTTGCAAACGGTCTGAGATATCCTTGAACAAAAGTTTTTTAATTTTAACTATAAATTAATTTCAACCCTGAATTCTTCAACTACGGACTGAAATCCCCAAATCGAAATTCAGTCCTCCAATTCTAGATTTATTATATTTATATTATATTTTGGCCACTGTATTTTGAAATGAAAATAACATGGTATGAAATAAAATGATAAACTGAAAAAAGTGCAATACCCATAAGTTTTTTATTGATTTTATATATGTTTATGAGTTTGTTCGAGATGGCAATAAAAAACTAAAATATACCAAACAGTTATTTCTGGACTCAGCAACATAATTAAAAAACATACAGACTACTTTTCCTGAAAGTCAAACCCACACCGTTTTGAAATAATAATAACTATTATTAAATTAAGTGATAAACTGAAAAAAATATAAAATATTAAAGGTTTTTATTGATTTTATATATGTTTATGAATTTGTTCGAGGTGGCAATCAAAAACCAAAATAGACTCACATTTATTTCGGGACTTCAGAAAACTGACTAAAAAACATATAGACTACTTAAAAAAAAACCTGTAACTGTACTAGAGGTACAACAATACACAGGATTGTCCATTTAGTTCAGATTTATTTCTGCACAAAAAGCCCATGCACAATAGAGCAGCGACAATGGCCGACGCTTGTATGGATCTGGGACACGTTGATTCACTTTACAACGCTAAAAGTATTGTATTCGTAGTTAAAAAAAATAAGTGACAGAATACAGCAAATTGGTCTTGATATAATGCACGATTATTGCTACTGATTGGAGTACAAGGATACGAATGAAAATATCCTACTAACATATATTTCCGTTGACGTCATAGGTGTTTCGAGAAAGTGGTAGTACACACAAAAACTAGCACAGCAGTTCATATAGATATGGTATATCCTGTCTCGCTTGTTTTAGTGTCGGTCTGTCCTACATATATCTTTTTTTAAAATAAAAAACGCATATATAAAGTGTTGGTGTAATTAGCAATGTTAAATTAATAAAAAGTTTTAATGCAAATTTTAACATTATAAACATAAATATTTAATCCATTTTTACTTAAATTTCAAAATAGAAACAGTGAAGTGTCTAATATCTTATATTCCATCGAATAAACTGATGAATTCTACAGTAAATGTACAAGAACAGTGTTTTTTCGGAAATTTAGAAACAAATCGTATCATGAGTGTGAGATCAGTCGAAAATAAAAAGAATTACATTTATTCTAATTATAACGTTTGGTTTTAGCTAAAAACAGGTGCCAACGTCAAATTAAAAATGAAAGTTTGTCTTTGATTATAACAGTACCCCTTCGCTTTTAAGAAATTATAAACAACAAATTCTAACTTTTATTGTAACTATTGTGACAATAACACCCTTTTATATAGAGGTCACAGACACACACACATTTATATATAGAAAACGAATTTCTACGTTTTATATTTTGAAATACGTTCGCCTATTGTATTCGTACCCAGTGCAGGCGGACTGATTTTGGTTTGCAATTGGGTGAAATGATCGCTTGTTAAGACGGACTTTACAAAGTACCTCAGTGATAACGAATTTTCATTATCAGACAGATTGTTCATTTTGAGTATTCAAGTAGAAAAACGCCTTTAATTGGCCATCTTCTACTAAAAGAAGTAATTACAAAACATCCAAATACTAATCAGTGATACCTTTTAATTAAAAAAATACTCTGTCGACCAAATGATACTCCGTCGTCGTTTATAACGATGTCCTAACCATTTCTTTAACCAATGGTTTAGTTACCTGAGTAATATTGCATGAGTTAAGGAATTGTTGGTGTGCAATTAATCTTAATTAATCATGCTATTAGGCTACAGTTTCAAAAACTAATTTATATAAACGAGAATTTTTGAAACTATCATCATATGTTATGTGGCTCTGATTTATTTCTCTGCTTGAGAATGCACGTTTCATATTTGTTGAATAGTATCTTTACGCCAGTATGTTCATATTTTGTCCATTCAGTTTTTTCACAACTCTACATAGGTAATTAAAAATATACCGCGTTATATGCCTTAGAAACTAGATATCTGGTGGAAGTTTGGGTTTTGCTTGTTCACAAGTGCTCGGTATTTTTTGGTGTTTTCAAAAACACGTAGTGAGTTAACTGTGAAAATAAAATATTTCTTAATAGTCTTCTCTAGAAGTGCAAACAAATTCTTAAATGAACTACATCAATTTTAATCATTATTATTACAATACATAACATTATAGTACTAATAATACAAATACTACATACATATAGTATATATATAGGTATAAAAGAAAACAAAACAACGTTTCTTCAAATCGAAATGCTTAATATTTCGTTTACTTTTCAGTAACATTATCAAAAGCATGTATATAATAAAATATAAACAAAACAAAAGAATGAAGGTTATAAAAACATTTCAAACAACAAAAACATATGGTATCAAAAACAAGTAAAATTAATTAAACATGTAACCTTTCCTAAACACAGAGATAGATAAAATGTTAGAATAATTAATAAAAATTAAAATTAACTGTGTCTCAAATTTAATCCAACTGGTGATTTTGATTGAAGAGCCATTATGTTAGCTTGTTCATATCTTCTTAGTAATAATTTGGTTGTAGTATTTATTGTCATAATTTTGAAACTTCTTGATGCCAATTAGAGAGAAAACAATTTTCAAAGGTTTTGTTGTGTTGGACAGCGTGGGCAGATACGGGTCCTAAGTAAATTTTGATGTCGAACATCGGCACGATGATTGTTTCATCCTCAGCCTAAGTGACGTAGATGTTTCTCCAATGTAGTCTTTAGGGCAATGTTTGACAGGATAATTTATATACTACATTTTCACTGTTACATGTGATTTCTTCTGCTATAGAATATTTTTTATGCGTAACACAGCTTTTAATATATATATATATATATATATATATATATATATATATATATATATATATATATATATATACCGTAATGTAATTTACTGAACTAACAGCATTACAGGTGTTGTTGGTGGTGCAAGGAGAGATACGACAACCCCCGATCATGTCGTCGGAGTAACCTGAGGCTAATCTGGCAGGTAAACATCGCCCGTGTAAACCTGTACCTAGAGCACTCTCAACTTAAGGGGATTTTATGTAGGTTTATTAAACCTCTAAGAGAATATTATGGTTTAACATTGTGTGGGCATTCTTGCAGAAGAAATGTCCTTAATATCAAAGGAATGTATTCATTTCATTTCGCTAGGTCTGAAAATAATCAAATGTCTGTGCCAGAAAATAATTATTCAAGTAAGTGAAAATTTTGATGAAGTTCAAAGCAAATTTCCCATGAATTTAGAATTTTGCATGAATACTGATGGGAAACTCATGTTTTTAATATTCAACGCTGTAGCGTTTGCTAGCCTTAGGAGATGTGAAATCACGGAATTTTAAATGAATTGCTCATACAATACAACGTGTATTTTTAATGTTTTAGGCGCATCTATTGTAAGTTTTTTAACGTGTAAAGTAATTTTCCACCGTTTTTCTCACGCATTCTTACATTGTTCTATGAAATGAATTATAATTAATTTTTTCCTTAGCGGCAGCAAAGCTTATAATTCGCGGGACTGGAAATTCATTTTATCTGTGTATTTGTTTGTCCGCACGATATTTTGAAAACGAAATGACCTATATAAACTTGAACTGTTGTTAGTTCAATGATAGTGTATTTCGCTACCTATTTAGCTATTCACCTTATTTCGCTAACACTAAGCCCTCCATGAAATAAGGCTGTGTTAGCGAACATTTTAATTTTGCTTTTATGGATAACTATGATGGCCACGATAAAATTGCAGAATAAATAAAGTTGTTAACAAACTGAATACAATACACGTAATATAAATGTTTAACTTGTGGCATGGTAATAAAATTTAGCTGAAACTATCTGTAAAATATCTCGAGAAAGATGTTATGTGGAATTTAAAATTGCATGAAAATAGATTTGTACTCAGAAAAGAATTAGTTCTATGGTTCTATGGCGGGACATGTTGTGACACGTTGTGAATTTATAAAAAACCAAAGGCGTTTGATTTCTCAGTTTCTATAATAGTGGCAACACATGTGGGAAACATCGAAGTGAGATTAAAACTGCAAGCGCTCAGCTTCAATTTGTTCCAATCTAAAACTTCCAAACAAATCCACTTAGAAGCTGTGTTTACAATAAAGTTATTGCTTACACGAGACGAATGTACGTTGAAATAAAATCTTCATTGAACGGAATATTGCCTTCGCCTAGCCGGGATGAGTGCTAATTCCAGTGAGGACGATGATGCTGACTGTGAATCTAATATTAGTGAAGGATCACAACTGGTTTTGAGGTGACTGGTATCTAATACAAAACGATGTCACTAACACGATAGTTTCTTATTTTGGAAATATATATAAATTATGGATTTTTTAAGTTTCAGTGATTAACTCTAATTCAAAACATAAATTAGATTCCAATTCTATTGGACCTTCTTATACCAACAATATGAGACGGTATTTTGTATATAATAAAATGAATTTGAAGTTTGTTATTGGCGATGGAAAGTTTGAAAGGATAATAGGTTTTTCGGACATTTGACCATCGTAATATGTTACACAAATGTAACACAACGTGATTTAAATTTATCAACCAGATGAAAAAACCAGATTATAGATATAAATAATGAATCAATAAATTACATCTCTGATGATTATGAACAAAATTAAATAATAGAATTAATAAGATACTCACTGAAACCATAGAGAAACAGAACTGAGTAATTAGTGTGTTAAATAATCATTTAGCTATCGCAAATCAAGACATAAAAAAACTATCAAATGAGTATTTTACCCTTCAGTACCTGGTACTGGAAAAGGAAACAGGTATAATAGAACTGAAGAGGAACATATAAATATAAAAATAAAGTATAAAACATATAAGCTTAATAAATTTGAAAAACTCATCCAGTCTCTACACACACTCGAATCACAGAGGAAGGGAAATAAAACAGTGTTTTAAGCGACAAAAAAATAATTGTTCTGTTCCTTTAAATAACAGTTACCATGTTCTGACTGGTTTTAGTTGATAATGAAACCGTCCTTAAAGAAACAAATGTAAATTTAAAGAGTAAAAGATCAGAATAGAATATTGAAAAGCACTATATCTGTACAACAAAAAAGCATTGATAATAGTACAAAAGTTGGTAGGATAAAGAATAAGATAATAGTGGACTGAGGATAGTCATGGCATATCATTGGGATCTATCCTTCAAAATAATTTTGCGACAGAGTATGATGTTATTCTCGTGAGTAGCTCCGGCTCATCTTTTAATCGCATCCCCAAAAACTTAATTGAGCTTACTGAAGACCTATACGAAGATGATCATGCCGTGTTTCTTGCGGATGCAAAATGATGTTACTGACAATTTCGTCAGCATTAGCAGATGACCTATCGAAAAAAACTTTAATGCGCAACCTAGAACATTAATTTGGAAATTTGTTAATTGGCACAGATATGACGGCTGCTAACTTCAAATTAAAAAACTCCAAGTCGAAGGACTTTGATGGAAATTCAAATATTTTTAAAGAATATTCAATCCTGCACTGTTAAACTGCTTGCCATGTGCATTAAACTCTGCCTCCAATAAGGTATTTTTCCAGATTTCTTAAAAATTTCGAAGTTCTGCCCAATCTATAAGAAAAGGAACAAAAACGATCCAGCAAATTATCGTCAAAATTAGTCTTGTTCCTGTATTGTACAAAGTCTTTGAAAATATTGTATTTGAACAAGTCAGTACTTTTTTCAATCCGATTATTCTGAATCTTAGTTTTGTTTACGTATAGGACGCAGTGTCTTACATGCCATTGATGCCATGGTTCAAGAAGTACTTAAAACTGACCTAAGCCAAGCCTTTGACTGTGTGGTTCATGATGTTTATTCCAAAAGCTGGGATATTATGTTATATAAGGCACTGCTTTAAAATTATATAAATCTTACTTACCAACCGAAGGCAGGTGGTGTATGTCAATGGTGGGTGGTCCCCTATAGTTGGAATGGAATTTGGGGTACCCTAGGGTTCAGTGTTGGGCCCACTTTTATTCCTAGTTCCAATAAATGATCTACTAAGCAATGTTTTTGCTAATTCCTACATATAAGCAGACGAAACTACTCATCTGCCAACTGGGTTTGAAATCAATTTGCTTAGGGATTAAGTCAATGATTTTATAAACATTCTTCTATTTGGTTTTCTGCGAATACATTTCTTTTAAATACAAATAAGACTGTAACAGTTGTTTTTAGTTTAAGATCATTACCAGGTGTCATTGTTTCTGCCCAGTATATAAGTTTTTGTAGGAATAATTATGGACCGGCAACTATCTTGGGCTCCCCACCTAAACCAATTGTCTAAAGCCTTTCCACAATTGTATTTTATATTAAGAAGGTTAGTTTGATTGTTTTGGCGTCTCATTATATAAAAAATAGATATTTTACTCTTTTACACCCCAATTTATAAGTTTCTGGGGAAGATCAGGAAAAGTAGCTGAGCTTCTGTTGATACAAAAAAAAAGCACTAAGGATCATCAATGAAACTGAATATTATTTCCATTGTATGCCTTTATTAAATATGAAATTTTAACAGTTTTAATATATATATATATATATATATATATATATATATATATATATATTATTGTTATTTATTTAAAGGACAAAAGAATCTTATCAATACTCGTAGAACTGTAATACATTCATTGAATACTCATAATTGTAATTTACTGGACACTTTTTTCACTAGACTGGAAAAAGTAAAATCCAGCTACATCGTAATGGACTTAAGTCTCTACAATAGAATGTCTGTGAGAATAGAAGAACTCAACTTTAAGACCTTCAAGAGCAAATTTATGTGGTTGGTTTTAAATAATTTTTCCAGTTTACACTGATTTTTAATTGTACCTGTGTCAGACATGTTTTTTGTTAGTTTTAAGCATTCTTGTTGTGTATTGTGTTGGATTATTTATTTTAGTACTTGTTATCGCCTATTTAATCTCTCTTATAAATTCAGTTATAAACTCGTTGATTTAACTAAGTTTTAATGTACTTATCTTCCTTTCTTTATCATAGGAAACGAACACGAGAACAATACAATCACAGAAGTAAATAACTTGGCTATTAAAGATTTTTAGAACATAAAAAGTTTTTGAGGGGATTCTGCATCTAGAAATGTAATTTTATTATTTATTTTTATTTTACGTTTTGTTTTGTTTTGTTTTTGTTATTGTTGAAAAGCCCTATGAACTGAATACTGTTTTAAAAATATTTAGTTTTGGCAAATGTGAAATAGAAATATACATGCTTTTTTGGTAAAAATAAAAGATTGATATTCCATGGAGACCAAGCAATATAACTCTTGATTTCTTAATGATTTTGTAGACAATGGCAACCACTAAAATCCGATCAAAATTACAATTAAATTTAAATCTAATTTTTAAATTTAATATCTTTTCAATATTTATTCAAATATTGCTTACTTTTTCGTGAACTATAGAATTATGAAAATGGTATAAATATGTATTTGAGAATATGTAAAAAAAACTTCGGTTTTCTATCTTTTATAGTTTTTGAGAAATATATTTTTCTAAGATAAAAGAAATACAAGGAAACACAAAAATTCCAGGTAATATCTAGAACTAATACAATGTCAGTGTCATCCTATAAAATTGCTATGTTACAGTCTTAATTGGTTTTATGGTTTGTTCGGAGCCTCAAGAGCCCCAGGGCATTACAAGGCGACCCTTGCACCCGAACGCGCACACACCGTCCAAATTCCATACAAGCAATAACTAACATATTGAAAAAAAATAGAATAATAAAGATTTTTTATATCACTCTCCAAGAGTGAATTCCTTGTTTAAATCTGGAATGCACTAATTCGAGATAAGGACATTTCAATTAACTTTCTTTAAGGGGTAAAATAGTTTTATGTATTTTTATAATAGCGTCTTTGAGAGTTTACGTTAAAACTATTAGAGTACAATAAGTTTTTCATGCGGCTTTAAGTGATTTGTAGATATTATACTATGTTCATATTCGAAGCTTTTTGTGATTATTGATTTGTTGAAAACGAACAAAATGAAAGAGTACAACAAACAAGAATTAATATTTCTTCCGGTTTTCCAAAAATTCCTGTAAACAAATTGGTTTTTTATCGACATTTGTCTAACTGGACTTATACCCAATAAACGTTACTCGTGAAATGGTTTAAATCACTTCAAACAATAGCAACATAAATAAGAGATGAATGAGTATCAGCGAACAAAACGCTATTCATTGATTGTGTCCCAATGTCACGACAGCGAAATAGCGGGGGAGGAGAGAGAGGGTGCGGGAGGGAGAGAGACACGCTATGTGATGGTACATTTAAAAGGTGGTTGAAGAGTGCAACAGAAACTTCTATAAACGAAATGTGCAGGACTGGTTGAGGTAAAAAGTAAAGTAAATACAACACCATTACTTGAGCGACAGGAAACAGGATGCTTCTGGGATTGTATTGCAATGGTCACTTGGGATTCGTGGTGGTGTCCCTACGATTGTTCGTATTGATTTGTCGCATCTCAGATTGTCCTATGCAAAGGAAAGACCAAACCAAAGGAAAGATTTTTGCACAGATATCCTCGAACAAAAGTACAAAAGTTTTTAATTTTAACTCTAAATTAATTTCAACCCTGAATTCTTCAACTACGGACTGAAATCCCCAAATCGAAATTCAGTCCTCCAATTCTCGATATATTATATTTATATTATATTTTGGCCACTGTATTTTGAAATGAAAATAACATGGATTAAATAAAGTGACAAACTGAAAAAGTTTTTATTGATTTTAATATATGTTTATGAGTTTGTTCGAGATGGCAATAAAAAACTAAAATATACCAAACAGTTATTTCTGGACTCAGCAACATAACTAAAAAAACATACAGACTACTTTTCCTGAAAATTCTTGTCACCCACACTGTTTTGAAATAATAATAACTATTATTAAATTAAGTGATAAACTGAAAAAATACAAAATCTTTAAGGTTTTATTCATTTTATATATGTTTATGAATTTGTTCGAGATGGCAATCAAAAAACCAGAATAGACCTAACATTTATTTCGGGACTCAGAAACCTAACTAAAAAACATATAGACTACTTTTTTTAAAAAACCCTGTAACTGTACTAGAGCTACAACAATGCACAGGAATGTCCATTTAATTCAGATTTATTTCTGCACAAAAAGCTTATGCACAATAGAGGAGCGACAATGGCCGACGCTTGTATGGATCTGGGACACGTTGATTCACTTTACAACGCTAAAAGTATTGTACTCGTAGTTAAAAAAATAAGTGACAGAATACAGCAAATTGGTATACAGATTTTGATATAATGTACGATTATTTATATCGATTGGAATACAAGGATATGAATGAAAATATCCTACTAACATATATCATCCGTTGACGTCATATGTGTTTCGCGAAAGTTTGGAACATATTTAGGAAGTGGTAGTACACACAAAAACTAGCACAGTAGTTCATACAGATATGGTATATCCTGTCTCGCTTCTTTTAGTGTCGGCCTGTCTACATATCTTTTTTTTAAAATAAAATAACGCATTTATAAAGTGTTGGTGTGAATAGCAATGTTAAATTAATAAAAAGTTTTAATGCAAATTTTAACATTATAAACATAAATATTTAATCCATTTTTACTTGAAACAATGAAATGCCTAATATCTTAAATTCCATCGAGTAAACTGATATTCTACAGTAAATGTACAAGAACAGTGTTTTTTTCGGAAATTTAGAAACAAATCGTAGCATGTGTGTGAGATTAGTCGAAAATAAAAGAATTACATTTATTCTACTGGTGGCGAGAGAAAAAGAAGAGACCTGGCCCGTGCCGGCGCACAGCTGTGTACTAGTGTGTTGCCGCGCGGTAATTTCAGGCGCTTCGCCCCACAGCCAACCCTGCGAATTGTTTATCCTAGCAATGGAGTTATTTGTTTTCAGTAATGTGGCATTCCTGCAGAGTGTGACTCATCTTAAATGTTAAATTTTATATACATAAAAGCACTACATTTACATTAGTAATTGTTATCTTAAAAATAAAAAATCTTCAATTTCAGCAATTCATTCCTTTAAATATTTTTTGTTACAACCACTGTAGAGCCTAATTATTAGAATTTACTACAAACATAAATTTTGCTCAATTTTAATTGATCAAAACAGTACCGTCATTTAAATTATCTTGTAAAACATAACAATTAGGCCGCAAATCAATCAAAACAGTGAAACAATAATGAAATTACGAAACAAGGCGCGGCAACATACTAGTAGTAGCGCCTGCAATTTTCAGATAGGCCAGAATCCAGGTCTCTTCTTTTCTCTCGCCATCAGTAATTACTAGGTGTATGCATAAATAAATTTCGATATTAACGTTTGGTTTTAGCTAAAAACAGGTGCCAACGTCAAATTAAAAATGAAAGTTTGTCTTGGATATAACAGTACCCCTTCGATTTGAAGAAAGTATAATAAAACAACAAATTATAACTTTTATTGTAACTTATTGTAACTATTGTGACAACTACACCCGCTTGTATAGAAGTAATTATACATCACACATACACATTTACATATAGAACGAATTTCTACGTTTATATTTTGAAATACGTTCGCCTCTTGTATTCGTACCAGTGCAGGCGGACTGATTTTGGTTTGCAATTGGGTGAAATGACCGCTTGTTAAAACGGACTTTACAAAGTACCTCAGTGATAACGGATTTTCATTATCAGACAGATTGTTCATTTGAGTATTCAAGTAGAAAACACCTTCAATTGGCCATTTTCTACCTAAAAGAAATAATTAAAAAACATCCAAATATTAATACATAATCATTGAATACCTTTTAATTAAAAAATACTCTGTCGACCAAATGATACTCCGTCGTCGTTTATAACGATGTCCTAAGTGGCGAGTGTCTTGCGAGTGGCACAAGAGAAACTCGGTCTGGTGCACTAAGTCTCAGAATTCCAATACACAGAACCAAAACCTATAACCGATCCTTCACCGTTACCGCCTGTAGATTATGGAACTCCTTACCAGATTCTGTCAAACAAATTGAGAGCCGAAAACGGTTTGTGGCGAAGCTGAGACGAAAATACCTGGACCGGATGATTGGGGCAGGCGGCGGGGCTACTCTTTGAATCGTGACTGTGTGAATGGAAGAGTGAATGGAATACTGTAAGTGTAAGTTATAGTTAATTAGCCTTAATTTGCATTGTTAAGACATATTTTTAAGATGTTAAATGTAAGAGAGGACCATATGGTCCTAATTTCGCCTCAATAAAGAAGTGTTTCTTTCTTTCTTTTTGTTCTTTCTAACCATTTTAACCAATGGTTTAGTTATCTGAGTAATATTGCCTGAGTTAAGGAATTGTTGGTGTGCAATTAATCTTAATTAATCATGCTATTAGGCTACAGTTTCAAAAACTAATTTATATAAACGAGAATTTTGAAACTATCATCATATTTTATGTGGCTCTGATTTATTCCTCTGCTTGAGAATGCACGTTTCATATTTGTTGAATAATATATTTACTCCAGTATGTTAATATTTTGTCCATTCAGTTCACAACTCTACATGGTATTAAAAACATAACGCGTTATGCCTTAGAAACTAGATATCTGGTGGAAGTTTGGGTTTTGCTTGTTCACAAGTGCTCGGTATTTTTGGGTTTTCAAAAACACGTAGTGAGTTAACTGTGAAATAAAATAATATTTCTTAATAGTCTTCTCTAGAAGTGCAAAAAGTCTTAAATCAACTACATCAATTTTAATCATTATTATTACAATACACAAAATTATAGTAATACTACATAGATAACAATGTATATATATATATATATATATATATATATATATATATATATATATATATATATACCGTATGTAATTTACTGAACTAACAGCATTACAGGCGTTGTTGGTGGTGCAAGGAGACATACGACAACCCCCGATCATGTCGTCGGAGTAACCTGAGGCTAATCTGGCAGGTAAACATCGCCCGTGTAAAACCTGTACCTAGAGCACTCTCAACTTAAGGGGATTTTATGTAGGTTTATTAAACCTCTAAGAGAATATTGTGGCTTAACATTGTGTGGGTATTCTTGCAGAAGAAATTTCCGTAATATGAACGGTATTATGCAACTGAGAAGGCAAGAAAATTATTATTCAAGTAAAAAAGAATTTTGATAAAGTTCAGGAGAATTTTCCAGGAATTTAGAATTTTGCATGAATACTGATGGGAAACTCATGTTTTTAATATTCAACGCTGTAGCGTTTGCTAGCCTTAGGAGATGTGATATCACGGAATTTAAATGAATTGCTCATACAATACAACGTGTATTTGTAATATTTTATGCGCATCTATTGTAAGTTTTTTTAACGTGTAAAGTAATTTCCAACGTTTTTCTCACGCATTCTTACATTGTTCTATGAAATGAATTATAATTAATTTTTTCCTTAGCGCCATCAAAGCTTATAATTCGCGGGACTGGAAATTCATTTTATCTGTGTATTTGTTTGTCCGCACGATATTTTGAAAACGAAATGACCTATATAAACTTGAATTGTTGTTAGTTCAATGATGGCGTATTTCGCTACATATTTAGCTATTCACCTTATTTCGCTAACACTAAGCCCTCCATGAAATAAGGCTGAGTGTTAGCGAACATTTTAATTTTGCTTTTATGGATAACTATGATGGCCACGATAAAATTGCAGAATAAATAAAGTTGTAAACAAACTGAATAAAATACACGTAATACAAATTTTAACTTGTGACATCGTAATAAATTTAGCTGAACTATCTGTAAACTATCTCGAGAAAGATTTTATATGTAGAATTTAAAATTGCATGAAAATAGATTTGTACTAAGAAAAGAATTAGCTCTAGGTTCTATGACGGGACATGTTGTGACACGTTGTGAATTTATAAAAAACCAAAGGCGTTTGATTTCTCAGTTTCTATAATAGTGGGAACACATGTGGGAAACATCGAAGAGAGATTAAAACTGCAAGCGCTCAGCTTCAATTTGTTCCAATCTAAAACTTCCAAACAAATCCAATCCACTTAGATGTTGTGTTTACAATAAAGTTATTGCTTACACGAGACGAATGTACGTTGAAATAAAATCTTCATTGAACGGAATATTGCCTTCGCCTAGCCGGGATGAGTGCTAATTCCAGTGAGGACGATGATGCTGACTGTGAATCTAATATTAGTGAAGGATCACAACTGGTTTTGAGCTGACTGGTATCTAATACAAAACGATGTCACTAACACGATAGTTTCTTATTTTGGAAATATATAAATTACGGATTTTTAAGTTTCAGTGATTAACTCTAATTCAAAACATAAATTAGATTCCAATTCTATTGGACCTTCTTATACCAACAATATGAGACGGTATTTTGTATAATAAAATGAATTTGAAGTTTGTTATTGGCGATGGAAAGTTTGAAAGGATAATAGGTTTTCGGACATTTGCCATCGTAATATGTTACACAAATGTAACACAACGTTTCGAGGATGGAAATTCAATCTCTTCTTCAGGTGTATAAAAGATCCTACGACATATATATAAATGAATGTTTGTGTGTTTGTCCTTTATGGAATCGTGAACTACTTGACTGATCACTATGAAAATTTGTATTTATATGTATTTCTCCACGTTGAAGGTTTATATGCTATGCTCATTGATGTAACTCACCACCAGGCGGTGCTAAATAGGATCAAAAAGTTTTCAAAGCGCCTGAACACTATAAGCTGCAATAACGACACAGTTACGTATATTAGATAGCGAAACACTAACTATTTGACGGCGCTAAGTTATGATGTATATTTGTTAATTTCTGGTTGAACTTAAAGTTTGAGTGTTAGACAACTTTATAATAAAGTAAATGTGAGTGGAAAATGGCTATAAACATACACAGATATTTTTGATCGTGGCAACAAAGGAAACTCTACATCTGTTTTGGAAATATAATTCACTTGAACCAGAAGTGAACATACACGGGCAAAGCTTGCGAAAAACGTGTGGAGCCGCGGGAAACAGCTGGTTTTTTTATAAAATAACCAATCTGATTTGAAATAGTTAAAATATAGTCGATTAATTTCAGATTAGCTGTCATAACTAACTATCAAATAACTATTATTCAACACGATCAAATATAAAATCTTCCAAACTGAGGTTAATAGGATATAACTTTCTGCTGACAAACAAAACCACTCTGCAATATTCAATATAGTTTTCTCGCTTCGAAGAGGCCGCTACACCACAGAATGTTAACGGACTGTCACCGCCTATTATCCTGTCAACGACCTCACGCGATCAAGATCACGCGATCCTCCACTGTGACAATGTGATGATCTCGACGCCGCATTCGGTGACGACACTAAATCAATCAGGGATGATCTTTTTCCCCCTTCACAAGTCGTTAATTTGAAATAGAAATAGTATTTAATTTGCAACACATAGCCTATTTTATTATAGATAGACGAATTTAAGTTGTTGGCGTACCTGAGAAAAAGATTGGTCCAAGAATAAAGCCCTCGGGAAGTCCATAAGGTATTTTGAAATTCTCCAATCGATCATTGGCGACCTGTATGTATCGGTCTATTTCACTCAGACGTGGCAGCCACTCATGACCACGATCACCGCAAGTATCTAACTGGATCAATAATGTCTCTTAGCCCTTGTTATACATGATCTTATCCCACAAGACATTACGTCCCTCGGACAGTCGAGTGAACTCTATAACTCTATTACGTGACGTTACCAGAGCA